>NC_029778.3:57994524-58015765 GCF_000817695.3 Arachis duranensis
CTTGTATCTTTCCCAAGCTTCATAGAGGGATTCACCATCTTTTTGTTTGAAGGTCTGAACATCCACTCTAAGCTTGCTCAACTTTTGAGGAGGAAAGAACTTAGCCAAGAAGGCCATGACCAGCTTATCCCAAGAGTCCAGGCTATCTTTAGGTTGTGAGTCCAACCATGTTCTTGCTCTGTCTCTAATAGCAAAAGGGAAAAGCATGAGCCTGTAGACTTCAGATCTACTCCATTAGTCTTAACAGTCTCACAGATCTGCAAGAACTCAGTTAAAAACTGGTAGGGATCTTCTGATGGAAGTCTATGAAACTTGCAGTTCTGTTGCAGTAGAGCAACTAGTTGAGGTTTCAGCTCAAAATTGTTTGCTCCAATGGCAGAGATTGAGATGCTTCTTCCATCAAACTTGGAAGTAGGTGTAGTATAATCACCAAGCATCCTTCTTGCATTATTATTTTTAGCTGCCATCTCCTCTTTCTTTTTGAAAATTTCTGTAAGGTTGTCTCTGGATTGTTGTAATTTAGCTTCTCTTAGTTTCCTCTTCAGAGTCCTTTCAGGTTTTGGGTCTGCTTCAACAAGAATATTCTTGTCCCTGCTCCTTCTCATATGAAAAAAAGGGAAAAGAAAATAATAATAATAGGAATCCTCTTTACCACAGTAGAGAGATTCCTTTATGTTAGTAGAAGAAGAAAAGAATAGAAGAGGGAAAAAGTAAGAATCCAAACACAAGGGAAAAGAGTGAGTTCGAATTCTTGAGATGAAGAGAAGTGTTAGTAAATGAATGAATAAATAGAAAGAGATGAGAGAGAGGGGTTTTTGAAAATTAACTTAAAATAAAAGAAAAATATTTTTGTTTTTATTTTAAATTAAAGTTAAAATCCGAAAACTAAGAGAAGGAATAAAATCAAAATTAGAATTTGAAATAGTTAGTTAATTAAAAAAATTTTGAAAAAGAGAGAGATGATTTTCGAAAATTAGAGAGAGAGAAAAGTAGTTAGGTGGTTTTGAAAAAGATAAGAAACAAACAAAAAGTCAATTAGTTAGTTGAAAAAGATTTGAAAATCAATTTTGAAAAGATAAGAAGTTAGAAAAGATATTTTGAAATCAAAATTTTGAAAAAGATATGATTTGAAAAAAGATATTTTGAAAAGATATGATTTTTTTAAAATTAAAATTTGATTACTTGACTAATAAGAAACTAAAAGATATGATTCTAGAATTCAAAGATTGAACCTTTCTTAACAAGAAAGTAACAAACTTCAAATTTTTTGAATCAATCACATTAATTGTTAGTAAAGTTTTCGAAATTTTTGAAATAAAGATAAGAAAAATATTTTCAAAAAAAATTTTAAAAATTTTCAAAAAAAATAAGAAAATTGAAAAGATTTGATTTTTGAAAAAGATTTTGAAAAGATAGGATTTTTAAAATTGAAATCTTGACTTGACTAACAAGAAACAACTAATTTTAAAAATTTTCAACTAAGTCAACCCAAAGATTTCAAAAATTATGAGTAAAATAAGGAAAAGATATTTTTTTATTTTTTAAAATTTTTAATGACGAGAGAGAAAAACAACAAAAACGACTCACAACATGAAAATTATGAATCAAAACACATGATGCATGCAAGAACACTATGAATGTCAAGATGAACACCAAGAACACTTTGAAGATCAAGATGAACATCAAGACTTATTTTTTAAAAATTTTCAAGAAAAGAAAAACATGCAAGACACCAAACTTAGAGATTTTTCATATTTAGACACTAAGAATTCAAAAATGCATATGAAAAACAACAAGAAACGCAAAACAAGAAAATATCAAGATCAAACAAGAAGACTTACCAAGAACAACTTGAAGATCATGAAGAACACCATGCATGAGTTTTTCGAAAAAATGCATAAATTTTAAAAACATGCAATCGACACCAAACTTAAAAATTGACTCAAGACTCAAACAAGAAACACAAAATATTTTTATTTTTTATTTTTTCGAAAATAATCTTTAGAAAAACGAAAAAGAGAAAAAAATTTTGATTTTTGAAAACTTTTTGAAAAGAAAATTACCTAATCTGAGCAACAAGATGAACCGTCAGTTGTCCAAACTCGAACAATCCCCGGCAACGACGCCAAAAACTTGGTGCACAAAATTGTGATCATCAACAATGGCGCCAAAAACTTGGTAGCGCTCCCCAACGTGAATCACACTTTATCACAACTTCGCACAACTAACCAGCAAGTGCACTGGGTCGTCCGAGTAATAAACCTTACGTGAGTAAGGGTCGATCCCACGGAGATTGTTGGTATGAAGCAAGCTATGGTCATCTTGTAAATCCCAGTTAGGTAGATTATAATGGTTATAAAGGTTTTCGAAATTAATAATAAATAAAGCAATAAAATAAAGATAGAGATACTTATGTAATTCATTGGTGGGAATTTCAGATAAGTGTATGGAGATGCTTTGTCCCTGTTGAATCTCTGCTTTCCTACTGCTTTCCTTCAATCCTTCATACTCCTTTCCATGACAAGCTGTATGTAGGGCATCACCGTTGTCAATGGCTACATCCCATCCTCTTAGTGAAAATGGTCCAAATACTCTTGTCACAATACGACTAATCATCTGTCGGTTCTCGATCATGTCGGAATAGAATCCATTGATTCTTTTGCGTCTGTCACCACGCCCAACAATCGCGAGTTTGAAGCTCGTCACAGTCATTCAATCCTTGAATCCTACTCGAAATACCACAGACAAGGTTTAGACTTTCCGGATTCTCAAGAATGGCTGCCAATAATTCTAGCTTATACCACGAAGATTCTGGTTAAGGAATCCAAGAGATATTCGCTCGTTCTAAGGTAGAACGGAAGTAGTTGTCAGTCACATGTTCATAGGTGAGAATGATGATGAGTGTCACGGATCATCACATTCATCATGTTGAATTTGCAACGAATATCTTAGAATAAGAATAAGCTGAATTGAATAGAAAACAGTAGTAATTGCATTAAAACTCGAGGTACAGCAGAGCTCCACACCCTTAATCTATGGTGTGTAGAAACTCCACCGTTGAAAATACATAAGTGATAGTGGTCCAGGCATGGCCAAATGGCCAGCCCCCAAAGTCTAAGAGCTAAACGTCCAAAGATAGATGCCAAGCTCTCTAATACAATAGTAAAATGTCCTATTTATACTAGATTAGTTACTAGGGTTTACAGAAATAAGTCTAAATGCAGAAATCCACTTTCGGGGCCCACTTTGGTGTGTGCTTGGGCTGAGCTTGAGCTTTACACGTGCAGAGGCTTCTTTTAGAGTTAAACACTAAGTTGTAACGTATTTTTGACGTTTAACTTTGGTTTGTGACGTGTTTCTAGCGTTTTACTCCAGAATGCAGCATGAAACTGGCGTTGAACGCCAGTTTGTATCGTCTAAACTCGAACAAAGTATGGACTATTATATATTGCTGGAAAGATCTTGATGTCTACTTTCCAAAGTTGTTGAGAGCGCGTCATTTACAGTTTTGTAGCTCCAGAAAATCCATTTCGAGTGCAGGGGGGTCAGAATCTAACAGCATCAGCAGTCCTTTGTCAGCCTTCTATCAAAGTTTTGCTCAGGTCCCTCAATTTCAGCCAAAAAATACCTGAAATCATAGAAAAATACACAAACTCATAGTAAAGTCCAGAAATGTGAATTTAGCATAAAAACTAATGAAAACATCCCTAAAAGTAGCTAGATCCTACTAAAAACTACCTAAAAACAATGCCAAAAAGCGTATAAATTATCCGCTCATCAGTCGTCACTCCCTTCACTCAACACAACACACACAATGCACACACCCACGACTACTCACACATGACGAAAAAAGAAAAGAGAAGGAGAGGGGAGAGAAGGGAGAGGAGGAGGACGAGGGAGCCGTTGCCAGTTTGTCACCGCGAGAGGAGAGCTCGCGCCTTGTCGCCGCTGTCCATAAAGCCTCGAGCCGCGTCATTGTCACCGAAAGGAGGGAGAAAACACGAGCTGGACGAGCTGTGTCCAGTCACCGCCGTCACGCCAATAACCGCCACCATCCATCATTGCCGTCAATGGGGGTTCGCAAGGATAGAGGAGACGCACGAGAAGGGAGCTAGAATCGTGTCCAGTCACATCGCTGTCACTATCGGAGCTTCATCCGCCACTGCTGCTTGTCATTTTAAGCTGCTGCACTGCCGCTGCCACCGTTGGGGTTGCCGGGAAGAGGAGCTCGAATGAGAGAGAGAGAACAGGAAGGATTGCTGCCGTTCTGGCCACCGGGTATAGCACGGGTGTTGCTGGAACCACTATCAGGGCTACTGCTACTTGATTTTGTCCTTCCTTCTTAGTTTTGGTAAGCGTTTTCGTTTTGAAAAGCCCTTTAGTCACTGTTCTGTTATCTTACGCTGAGGTATTACAACATTAATTTCTATAAGATTGAGTGTCAGTTACTATATTTTGCGTTTATAGTTGTTGTGGTTGCTGCAAAAGTGATTTGGAGCTGAGGTTGTGATTACCGTTAATTTTGGGCTGAGAGAAAAGAATTCTGTCGACTTGTCAAGGTAGGAGTTTTTCTATAAATTCAATTTTATTAATTGGAATTGTTATAAATGGATATTGATGTGAGAAATATACTTTTCAGTGATTGTATAAGTTTTATGTATTGTTTGGTTATTTTGGATGAATATGATTTTTTTTATTCGGATTTCTGTTTGGTTTTGTTACACGGACAGTTGCTAAATTATTTCTTTAAAGATTTTGGAAATAAGTTTGATTCGTTGAAAATGATCTGATTTTGAATTAGTTTTCTTGAGATATGAGGATGATATGAATTATTGGAATTAACTTGATTTTGAACTGATTTGGTCTTGAACCTGTTGGAAAGGGTTGCGGACCGATTTGGTTGGGACCCAAAAAGGGTGGCAAAGTCCAAGTATTAGAGAAGGTGCTGCCGAAATTTCTATAAAATCTAAGACTTTGTTTGAACTGTTATTTAGAAAATTAAGAATTTAAAAATTATATTATTTTACTTGAATTATTTAAAAAAATAATGAATTATATTTTGAATTGAATTATTTAACAAAAATTGGAATTTGATTGAATAATTCTATTTGCGACATTTTGGAAGAAGTTAGAGAATTGGTTTTAAGAGTGAAACTGAAAGTGGTTTTGATTTAAACGGATTGGTTTCATTTAAGTAATTTTTGAATTGGCTTTTGGACTTGTGAGTTATATGATTCAGTTTTAAATTAAATTCTATTTTCATTTACTTAAACCAAAAAGCTATAATTTTAAGGGTTTCCAATAAATTTTAAGGAATTGAGTTAGGTTGTTCTTCCTTAATGTTTTGAGACTCTGCTGTGAAATTTTATTACCAAATCCTGATTTAGAATGAATGATTTTGATGACTTTTGAAAGAGATTTATAATTGATATGATTTTGAAATTGTTTAGAGTTTCGGAAAATGTTAACAAAGAAATGGGGTTTTGGTTTTAAAGAAAATTGAGAATAGAAAATGGTGATGACTGATAATGATTTGAGGTTGATGGACTGGTTGGATGTTGAAAGTGTGCCAGACACTATATCCTTAGAACGATAGTGTGTAGGGCACTATATCCCTTTAAATTATTATTAATAATCTTTTCTACCACAAGAGTGTGCCAGTCACTATATCCTCGGAACAAAAGCATGCCAAGCGCTATATCCTCGGACATGCCAGAAAGGCAACATTCGAAAGGATGTGTCAGGTTGCCATTTATGGACAAACAAGTGATATCACGTGCCAATAGGATAGACATTCATCATATGCATCTATCTGACATTGTTTGGGTGTGAAAATTGTAATTGGTTTTCCTATGTGAATAATTATGTTTAACTGCTAATTACTATACTTGATATAACTGCTTTGATTGTGTTTAAACCTTCTTACTTATGTCTGTGACTGAAATTGATTGGATTGTAGTGAATTGGATATTGATGGAGTTGTTTGGGCCTAGGGCCGAAGACTGTGATTGGTTTGTGTTTTTGGTTTAGTAAAGTATCAAAAATCAAACTGGTTCAGCAAAGACTTAATGAACCTATGCTTAGAACAGCTTGGTCATTCATACTATCTAGGAAAACTTTTAATATTTGATACAAAAGGAAAAGGTTTTGGATTTTGAAGAATTAACGGAATTTCTCTTTTAAAAGGGATTTCGGATTTTTTAATGTAAACCTTTGGTTTTTGAAAAGATACATAAGGTGAACAAGGATCAGTGTACTCTGAAAATAGTTTTATTTTATATATCTTATTATAGCAATTCTCTAACTCTATAGTGAGAACCAGCGAGGACGATGTTCTCACTCCCCTACAGGTGTGTCCTTTTCAGGATATAGGCGAAGAAGTCACTAAGAGTTTATTTCTTTTATATTTATATGATGTATTGTACTATTTTAGATATTATATTTTTCCTCGCCTTTATCTTTACACATTTTGTAAGAGAAATATGATTTATATTATGTAATGCTTGGAAGTCAATATTATATATATATTCTTGTTTAAATGTTGTATACAGTTTGTAAGTATGTATTTATGTTTTCAACTAAGAGTCTTTTGAAAGGTTATACGGTTTTAAGTTTTAGCCAAACCCCTATCTTAGTATTAAATATGTTTAGAGTCATCGTAATACCTAAACTATCAGAGTGGCACAGCCGGAAGCGTGACATTCTGATAGTAAGGGTGATACATTTATGGTATCAGAGCTGTCCTTCCTGTAGAGCCTGAGGAATAGACTGACTATGCTTCAATTGCATACTATGAGCGCCTGTCATGTTGTAGGTCTTGTCTTGATGATGAAAGTTAGAGCTTTATGCACATGACTATCTAATGATTAATGATGTTAGTCTATCATTGCATACTTCATGGTATTAAGTTTGGCCAGCTTAATACTATTGATTTATGTACATGGGAGCGCTAACGAATTATCATAGACAAAGTAGAAGTAATAGGTAACGCTTATCAAGGGGTTTGGGAACATTAGAAATTTTTTTTCAGGGTTACTCGGTTATATAATTCTTCCATGGTTTGCCTTGAAGTTCTTGTCCTAGATTTATTTTTTGGAAAGTTAACTGATTACTCTCCAACTCTGTTTCTTGTGTATATACATTTTCGTTCAATCCTAACTGCATATGTCTGCTTAAATTCCTTGGATATCTGCCATGTTTTGTTTAAACTCCTTTTCTTGACTCATGTATTTTTTTATGTAACTTTGGACTTGTTTGATGCATCAAAGTGAATCATAGAAATCTTTGTGAATCTTATCCTTATTGCTTGTCCTTTTTCTGAGGTCTTGTATCTTTTTGAGTGACCCAAAATTTGTTTTGGTGTCACGTGCGATTGTTAGACATGGCAAACGACACGTTAGTTCTTTAAGAGACATTGTGTGGGCATAGAAGGTGAAGTTTGTGAGTGTGTGAACGTTTATCACGTTTTAACGCCAGCCTGTCTTGTAATCTTTTGCATCAATCATATCTTATACCTTTTGTTTTGCATCACACTTATACCACTTTATCTTTATGACATATGAAATTTTTTATATTTGAAATTGTATGCATATATGATGAGATCTTTTTGCTTTTTCCTTAAATATGTTCAAAAATAAAGTGATATAAAAATCTCTTTCGTTTTGTATCAATTTTTGAGGATGAAAACTTTAATAAGGTGGGTAGAATGTAAGACCCAAGACTTTTGGAAAACCTTATTATGAGCCAATTTCAATTTATTTATTCATTAAAAATCTTAATTTCAGAAATTATTTTATTAAAGCTAATTAAATCAAGCTTTGATATTTATATCAGAATTTTTATCTAATTTTATAATTATTGGATAACTTTCATATTTACATTTTAGAGTTTAGTAATTGTAAAATAATAAGAAATTTATATCTTTTGATTTAAATAATTGAGATTTTATACTTTAATTTTTATGAATAAAGAAAATTAATTATTATATCATCTCTAGTTATTGAATTAGAGTATCTATTTGAAAATAATTTGTAAACTGATAATTAAATAGTATTTTTAATTATAATTATTGTTGGATTAAAATTAATTTTTAATTACTATTACCCCTAATTTTAGAAAAATTACTAAACTAACACTAACCCTAATACAATACACACTAACCTCACCCCTCACAACCCTCAACACCCGTCCTCACTTACCTCACTCAACACAACGCACACACCCATGGCTACTCACACATGACGGAAAAAGAAAAGAGAAGGAGAGGGAAGAGATGGGAGAAAGGGAGAGGAGGAGGACGATGGAGTCGCTGCCAGCTTGTCACCGCCGAACCCGTCCTCTGCGTCACCGCTATTCATCCTCATCACTGCCAGCTGCGCCATCACGGAGGAGAGGCATCGGAGAGAGAGAGAGAGAGAGAGCTCGTGCCTCATCACCGCTGTCCATGGAGCCTCGAGCCGCGTCACTGTCACTGAAAGGAGTAAAAAAATGAGAGCTGGAAGAGCTACGTCCAGTCACCGCTGTCGCACCAATAATCGCCACCATTCCATCACCGTCTTCAATTGGGGTTCACCAGGAGAGAGGACACGCATGAGGAGGGAGCCAGAATCACGGCCAGCCACGTTGCCGTCACTGCCAGAGCTTTATTTGCTACTGCTGCTTGCTGTTCTGAGCTGCTACACCACCGTTGCCACCGTTGGGGATTCCGAGAAGAGGAGCTTGATAAATCCACATTTCATGATTTTTATTTGCTCTAATTGGGTAGATTTTATCAATTTTACCTACACTTATTCAATGAAATAGCTTGGTTTTGTAAACTCTCCATAAATTGTGCTCAAAAGTGAAAATATGTTGTTTAGGCCCTTATTTGCTGAATTTTATTCACTTTAATTCGATTTGATGACTTGATGTGTTTTTTGGGTGATTTCAGACTTGTAAGGCAAAGATTGGATAGAAGGAATGAAGAAAAAGCATGTAAAAGTGGATAATTCATGAAGTAATGGAGTTTAGAGCTTTTCAGCAAGTGTGCGTGCACACAACTATGTGTGCGTATGGACAGGTGGAATCGTGCAGTTATGCGTATGCACAACCCTTCGTGCATACACACAAGTGGAAAAATCAGAAAGTGTGCGTACGCACAGGTGCCAGCACGTGACCTCATTAATACAACTCGCTAGCAACGAATTTCGGTCCTCTAGAACCCAATCCAACTCATTTATGAAGCTATTTCAACCCTAATTTAAGAGGAGGCAAGGGGGGAGCAATTAGGTTTAGCTTAGTATCATGTAATAGGCCATTTTAGAGAGAGAAGCTCCCTCTTCTCTTTAGAATTTAGGGTTATTAGTTTAATTTCTCTTTAATTTCCATCTTTAATTCTTGTCTTAATGTAGTTTCTTTTACTCTTCCTTGTTTAATTTTCCTTATTCTCTTAGTTCTTTTTGTTAATTTTTCATTTTTGTCATTTTAGTCTTAATGTAGTTTCTTTTACTCTTGCTTGAATGCTCTTGTTCTTCCTTATTACTTGTTTGTTTATCTTAACCTACAAGTTTTCTTTAAGGTATTTCAAGCACACTATAATGAGTGAAGTGCATGTTTCTTTTGCGTAATTGTGACATAACTTTCTATGCTAGTGTGTGTTTTCAAAACCGCGCAACTTAGAATTCACACACTTGTTTCCTTCATGTCACAAACGTATTCACTCACTTCATTTTAGTGATTCTTGGCTCACTCCAACAATCTATGCTTCCTTGTTTTTGCATTTTCTCGTCTTACGGTGTTATTTTCTATTTTTATGGATGAGTCACCATAAGCAACAAAGGAAGCGGGAAGAAGAGCATGCAGTAGCCGATTGATCCACCAGCTGAAGGTGGCAATTTGAAGTCACCATACCCCCTTTGCTCACGGTTGAATGCACGGAGGACCGTGCAACTCTTTAAGTGTGAGGAGGTCATCATCGATCGGCAATCTTGGGTGACAAATTCTAATCCCAAACACTTGCACATTTTATTTTTTTTAGTTTGTATATATTTTAGAGCTTTAATTGCATTTTTCCTAGTTTATTGCATTTTCTTTCATATATAATAAGCTTAGTTAAAATGATGAAATTCTGCAAGAAAAATATTCTTAGTAGGGCATTGATATCCTAATTGATTTGAGTTGATATTTTTTTTTATTGAAACTTGCTTAAAAATATATTGTGGAACATGTTTTTGAGCTAAAAACACATAATCATGTGAGTTTTGAGCCTAATTATGTGTATACGTCATATAAACACTATTTTCATTCTTGTGTGTGTTATTCTCTTTCTATGATTGCAATCTTTGATTTGTTTGATTCTTTATGTCCATTGTTTGATGTTTATATGCATTTACATGATTGGGGCCATCTTTTCATTAAGCTCACTTGTCCCAAATAGCCTACCCTTTTATCTTCTTTTGTTAACCAACTTTGAGCCTATTTCAATCCCCTTTTGTTCTTAAAAGTTAGCACATTACTAGTCTTAAAGCAGAAAACAATAAATGTCCTTCATTTGAATCTTTGATTAGCTTAGGCTAGTGAGAGTGTGTATCTTCTAAGTGTGGGGAAGTTTGGGAACTTTGGTTGACGTAAAAGTAGATTTTTGTACTTTTGTTGAAAATCTTGGGAATTGGGTACATACTCATGCATCAAATGGTTAAACCATATGGATTAACACTCTTGATGCTTTTATGTTTAAAAAAAGGAAAAATAGAAAAAAATAATAAAAGGGGGATAAAATGCCCGAAAGTTTAAGAAATAAAAATGCATATGGGATGTGAATTGAAAAGAATGCATGAGTGTGTGAAAAAGTGAATTATGGTAGCTAGGTATTGTACTAGAATTGTATAGGTTTTTATATGTGTTTGGCGAAAGCTTAGACTAATCAAAGATGCAAATTTCAAACTCACTTGACCATATGCATCCTTACCTTTACCCTAGCCCCATTACAACCATGAAAAGTCCTCATGATACTTGTATGCATACATTTCATGGTATTTATTTGCTCTAATTGGGTGGATTTTATCAACTTTTCCTACACTTATTCAATGAAATAGCTTGGTTTTGTAAATTTTCCATAAATTATACTCAAAAGTGAAAATATACTTTTTAGGCCCTTATTTGCTAAATTTTATTCACTTTAATTCCATTTGATGCCTTGATGTGTTTGTTGAGTGATTTCAGGCTTGTAAGGCAAAGATTGGATTGAAAGAATGAAGAAAAAATATGTAAAAGTGGAGAATTCATGAAGAAATAGAGTTTGGAGCTTTTCAGCAAGTGTGCGTGCGCACAACTATGTGTGCGTATGCACAAGTGGAAAAATTAGAAAGTGTGCGTATGCACAGGTGCCAGCACGTGACCTCATTAATGCAATTCGCTGGCAGCGAATTTTGGGCCTCTAGAACCCAATCCAACTCATTTTTTAAGCTATTTCAACCCTAATTCAAGAGTAGGCAAGGGGGAAGCAATTAGGTTTAGCTTAGTATCATGTAGTAGGCCATTCTAGAGAGAGAAGCTCCCCCTTCTCTCTAGAATTTAGGGTTATTAGTTTAATTTCTCTTTAATTTCCATCTTTAATTCTTGTCTTAATGTAGTTTCTTTTACTCTTCCTTGTTTAATTTCCCTTATTCTCTTAGTTCTTTTTGTTAATTTTCCATTTTTGTCATTTTAGTTTTATGAACACTCTTGTTAACTTTAATTTCAATTAATGCAATTTAATGCTTTTATGTTTATTGTTATTTAATTGAGTTGTTATTATTATTTTCTTGCTTTTGGTAGTTTAGAATTTATTATTATTGCAATTTAATATGATTTTATTTTCATGCACACCAAGTGTTTGATAAAATGCTTGGCTTGGAATTGAGGACTTTGATGACCTTGAGTCATTGATGTCCATTCTTGATTGATATATTAGGGTACTTAGTTGATTTGGTTTCCACTAACTCTAAGTTTTCCATTAAGAGAGTTGGCTAGGACTTATGGATTGAGATTAATTATGCCTATTTGACTTATTCTCGATGTTAGGGTTGACTAAGTAGGATTAACTCTTCATAATCATCATATGTTTGTGGTCAATGGCTAGGATAGGTAATGTAACACCCCAATATATAGAAGGAAATAATATATTTTAGAAGCCCGATGAAGGATTAAAGCTCAAAGTCGCACAATGCGGAATTACATACGTGAAGCGTTCGCACACAGTAACTAAATGCATAAGATACAAGGTATAGGTATAAGAGAATAAAACATATATAAATATAAGAATATAATAATCATAGAGAACTAGTCGCAGCTTGCGGAGTTTAAGCTGTCTAGTAAAAAAAAGTAGAAAGATACAGAGTTTTAGAATTAAAAACAGCTTATACCAAAAGGTGAGAGATTATTATGACGAAAGTAAAACAGAAACAAACAAGGAACGAACCATACTCTACTCTGTCACCATGTCTGCAATCTTACCAGAGTAGATTACGACCTGCATCTGAAAAACAACAACAAAGTATGGAATGAGAACCGGAGGTCCTCAGTATGGTAACAGTACCCAATGATGTAAGATGTAAGGCCCCAGGACGCCGAAGGCAATCCTAGAACATCACATCGCATACAGGTATTCAAGCTTAGAACAAAATAAATAAAAGAACTTAAACCATAAACCGGGTTATCTAAACTTAGGGGAATTCTAACTAGTACTAATCACACCGCTGTATCCCACAGCCTCCGCCAACCTAACCTCCGTGCGATCCCATTGCCACCGCCTACCTAACCGCCTCAGCACCAGACAAACACAATTAATGCAAACAAGTAAAACACAGATAATATTCATTTACAGCAAGTAATTCAAGAAGCAGATAGGCATGTTATACAATTAGGCAAACTCAAGTAAACAAAGCAATCAAGCATATAGAAGATGCACATGATGAATGTCTGCTCTATTGGCTGTGATATCACATGTCGGTTATTGTGCCAAACCTGACAGCAAATCTGGTCGACAACTCCCGGATTAGTCTCTCTATTGCGCATAAGGAGAAAAATTCCGAGGTAGAGTGCCCTACCACCTTCTCCTTTCCGAGGGAGCGTGCCCTACCACCTTCCTTTGGTTGTCACATGATTCCGTGGGTTAGTGCCCTACCACCTTGCAATCAGAGAGAAACCCATGCTCAGGAGGAAAATTCCGAGGGAAAGTTTCCTACCACCTTCTCCTTTCAGAGGGAAACATTCCAAGGGAAAATGCCCTACCACCTTCCTCTTGAGCAACACATATGAGTGAGAAGCACAACTTCACGCCTCACATCCGAACGTAGGCGGGAGACTGCCACAGTCTCTACGACGAAACACAAAGCATATCATACTCACATACTCAATCTCAGAGACCAGTGCTCATAGCACCCTTCCACTCATACTCATCCGATTAACCATAATCATTCCTTTCCAAGTTCTTAACTCATCACAACCATCACCAATATCTTAAATATTCTATTTTGAACTCATTGGTTCATCAGTTTCTCAATTCATTGCCAGAATCACCAGATTCACTACTCTTCCTTCTCCCTCAACCAAACTCATCATCAATACACCAGAAACCTAAACCTCCTTTCTCTAAATTTTCATAATAAAACCAAACCAAACCTCCTAGGACCTTTCCCGTGTCTTAATGCCCAAAACTAAGCCCAAAAATCATAAAATGGTGTCACAGAAGCTTACAACCTTGTTGGGAAGGTGAAACAGTTGAAAACAAAGTTTAAGTTGCAAAACAAGGCATGTGTGTACGCACAGGAGTGTGCGTGCACACACCCAGGAAGATTTTGAAAGTGTGCGTACGCACAGGGGTGTTGATGAGCGGATATTTTATACGTTTTATGGTAGTATTTTCATATAGTTTTTAGCATGTTTTAGTCACTTTTTGTTGTGTTTTTGTTAATTCTTATTCAAAAATTATATTTCTGGACTTCACTATGGGTTTGTGTGTTTTTCTGTAATTTCAGGTATTTTCTGGCATAAATTGAGGGATCTGAGCAAAAATCTGATTCAGAGGCTGAAACAAGACTGCAGATGCTGTTGGATTCTGACCCTCCTGCACTTGAAATGGATTTTCTTGAGCTACAGAAGCCAAATTTGCACGTTCTTAATTGCGTTGAAAAGTAGACATCTTGGGCTTTCCAGCAATGTATAATAGTCCATAAGTTTTCCGATATTTGATGGTCCAAATTGGCGTTAAATGCCAGCCAGAAACCCTTTTCTGGCGTAAAACGCCAGAACTGGCACCAAAACTAGAGTTAAACGCCCAAGCTGGCACCAAAGCTGGCGTTTAACTCCAAGAATGGCCTATGCACATGAAAGCTTCAAAGCTCAGTCCAAACACTCACCAGGTGGACCCTAGAAGTGGATTTCTGCACTATCTGCACTTAGTTACTCATTTTCTGTAAACCTAGGTTACTAGTTTAGTATAAAAACTACTTTTAGAGATTCATTTGGGGACTTATGACATTTTTATATTTCATATTGTATCTTTGATGGCATAAGTCTCTAAACCCCATAGGTGGGGGTGAGGAACTTTGCTGTGTTTCAATGGATTAATGCAATTACTACTGTTTTCCATCCAATTACATTTGCTTCTATTCTAAGATATTCACTCGTACTTCAATGTGATGAATGTGATGATTCGTGACACTCATCATCATTCTCAAATCTATGAATGAGTTCTTGACAACCACCTCCGTTCTATCTGAGCTCAACGTAGTCATTGGGTGACAGCTTGAGTACGTATCTCCTGGGCTCCTGATCCACGAGTTTGACTGCTTCTCCTGACAACAGAGCATTTGACTCCGTGAGATCATAACCTTCGTGGTAAAGGCTGGAAACAATTGGAACCATTCCTGAGATCCGAAAATTCTAAACCTTGTCTATGGTATTCCGAGTAGGATCTGGGAAGGGATGACTGTGACGAGTTTCAAACTCACGAATGTTGGGCGCAGTGATAGTGTGTAAAAGGATAAATGTATCCTATTCTGACACAAGTGAGAATCGACAGATGATTAGACTTACGGGAACCATAGCTGAACCATTTTCACTGAGAGGACGGATGGTAGCCATTGACAACGGTGATCCACCAACACATAGCTTGCCATAGAAGGAGCCATGCATGTTTCGAGAAGAAGACAGTAGGAAAGCAGAAATTCAGAGGGCAGAGCATCTCCGAAACCCCAACCTGTTCTCCATTACTGAATAACAAGTACCATTTATTTCATGTTCTTTTACTTTCTGCAAACAAATCTATTTTTATTATTAAACTTCTGACTAAGAGTTACAGGATAACCATAGCTTGCTTCAAGTAGGCAATATCCGTGGGATCGACCTTTACTCACGTAAGGTATTACTTGGACAACCCAGTGCACTTGCTGGTTAGTTGTATGGAGTTGCAAAAGTGTGATTGCAATTTCGTGCACCAGGTGTGCGTACGCACAGGTACAAAAATTTATAAAGTCTGTTCACTCGCACAAGCGGTGCGAGCGCCCCTAACAGACGTCCCTTCCTGACTTGTGCGTGCGCACAGGGCTGTGCATCCGCACATGTCATAATTCTTCATTGACGTGCGCGCGCACAACCAATGCTAGCGCTGCTACTAGAACCCTTTCCCCTGCCTGTGTGTACGTACAGGTCTATGCGTCCGCACAGAATAACATTTTTGCAGGGTTGTGCGTGCGCACAAGGCTGTGCGTGTGCTCATATCAGAAATCCTGAAATTCTGCAACTTGGCAGAATTTTAGATTTTCAACACCAACTTTGAATGATCATAACTCTCTCTACAAAATTCCAAATTTTACAAAC
This sequence comes from Arachis duranensis, assembly GCF_000817695.3. Lineage (NCBI taxonomy): Eukaryota > Viridiplantae > Streptophyta > Magnoliopsida > Fabales > Fabaceae > Arachis > Arachis duranensis. The sequence continues at coordinate 58,010,362 of NC_029778.3, forward strand.
TTTATATCGATTTAAAGGGTTTTCAAAGATCTTTAATTCGAGACAAGTTTCATCAGATTTTGAAAATCGAGACAAAAGTTATGATCAGACAAAGTTCATCAAAAACAAACTTTTGCCCAAAATCTCAAGAACTCAACTTTTAACCAAACCTCAATCCAATACCAATTCAATCACATATCAACCATACCAAAACAGCCCAAAATTCATAAAAACACTACCTCAACCATTTTCTCACTCACACAACCTCCTAAACCATTCAACAATTCAAAATCCAACCTAATTCACATTTTCCAAATTTCTATTAACCTTATTAACATCAACATGACTTCTCACCACTTCCATCATTATTCAACTATACCACATCCAACATTTAATATCTCAAATTATCAACTCCTTCAACACTCATCAATCCAAACATCAAATATAAAACACTATAATCAATCTTCCACCAACACCTTCACCAATCATCATTCTTTCACTATCAATCTTCATCAACAACCTCATTCATGCTTTGTACCAATAATCAACAATATACACTCATTCAAAATTTAATATACCTCATACCTCAATATCATTATTTAACAACATTTACAAAATCAATTCATCAAGTATCATCAACCAACCAACATCAACAACCACTATAAATCCTCATCAATTCCAACAATTTATCACCAAACAATAACTAACATTAACCAACATCATAATACATCATTAGCACCAATAATCCTCAATAATCACCATCATCATACATATACCACAACAACCAAATATCCAATTCAATCCTATCCTATGGGCCACTAGTTTAAGTGTCCATGAACATTACATATTACATAAAGAAAATCGAAATCATACCTTAGCCGATTCCCAAACGCACCAAATACCAAAACGATGCCACCAAGCTTGATCCAAAGCCTCAACCAACTCCAACAAACACCAAAGCTCAAACTAACAACACATATATCACCAACATCAAAACCTAAGATACACAAAACAACTAAACACAAGGGTTTAGTAGAACCTTACCTTATCCAACAAGAGTAAGAATAAAATCCAACAATTACTTGCTACTAGAGATCACCTAAACAAGCAAAACTACAAAATCTACTCAAAACTCATAACCAAAAATCGTGCAGCAACTTAGGGCAGAAAGCTGGGATTGAGCTTCGAGTTCTTACTGAAAAAACTTAGATAGGAAGGAAGAGCTCGTCAAGAGCTTCGCGTGGCCGCAAACGGCTCGTCAATCGGAGCTCCGGATCAAAAGTTATGGCTCCCGGAAGGTGGAGGAGAATAGTGTCACCCCCTTCCTTCTCCCTTCTCTCTTAAACCGCGGCCCTCTCTCTCCTAAGGCTGGAAAATGAGTTTAAAGCTCATTAAATGAGCTATTCTATGTTGGGTCTTGGGCCCGGTTTGGGTCCGGTCCAATCTGTTAGCATTTTTGGTACGTTTGGTCCATTTTGGGCTAAAACCTTTAAGATTAGTGCCCGGTATTCGATTCCAAAATATTTTTATCATTTCAAAATAATAAATCATTTTTTAAAATATTATTTTTCAAAATACGCGTATTGGACAAACTAGAGCTGGTACTGCCAGCTTAAGCGCCAGTACACATTTTTACAAAAACTTTTCGAAAGAAATACATTTTTCAACTCAGAAAAATTCACTAAAATCAAATTTCACTTTTTATTTTCAAATTAAAACTTCTAAATTTTGAATCTATTCCGGGCACCAAAATTATTATTTTTAAAACGATTTTACGTGAAAACGCGGGTTCTTACATCCTCCCCTCCTTAAAAAGATTTTTGCCCTCGAAAATCCGAGTTACAAGATATATTCCCATCAAAACGTTCTACCGTGCCGATGTTCCCTTTTCTCCTTCTGCTGCGTCACTCTGATTATCGTCGTTATGCGTCCGAAATTTTTCTTAAAACAATTACCGATTGTTGGAGCATTTTTCCAAGATCTTCAAAACAAGTTTATTCTAATCCAACTCATTGTGAAAGCTTTTTCAAAAGAGTAAAAAATCATTTACTCAAAAGGAGATGAATTTAAATCATGATTTTCTCAAATAGAAACCTTTCAATTTGAATCCCTTTCGATAAGATAAATTGGAAACCAAATTTACAAATGAACATAATTGGAGAACTCACTTTTCTTTTAAACCATGTAAATTTAACCAAGAGTTCCGACCAACTTTCAAAACAAAGTTCCAAACCAAATTTCAAAATCATTTTAACCTTTAAAAGCTTTTCAACAAAATTCAAGACCATACCAGTTAGAAATCGAAAATCTTAATTAAAAACCGCAAAAGCGCCAACCGTTAATTCTGTTGCCACAAGTGTTAAGCCCCACCCATCAGCCGATATGCCGCAAGCTCCACGTACAGACTTTTCCAAAACATGCTGAGCTCGTAACGCATAGGCTAGGTCAGCCATCCTCACTACCTTTCCGTTAACGTGATCGACCTCATTCGTGAGTTGCCATTCGGGTTTTCTTTCCACATCAAACAGTCAATATCAAGGTGATCAGTCTCAATATCAAAAGTCTAGTGCTTCGATTACCCCAAAAAGGTGTTGCTATGAAATATCAAGTAGATAATCTAAGAACCGCTCTGATACCACTAAATGTAACACCCCAATTACCCTAAGCTTTACCTCTAGCCGTAAAGCAAAGGCTAATCAGAGGTTACGACAGTTCTAAGGCTTATACATATATATCATATATATGTATAATCAGGTCAAAGGAGAAACTAATATATCATATATATGTTCCTAGTTCTATTGCACACCAGAATTCATATTCAGTGCTACTGAGTATGCTACTTCAACTGATATTTGGTCGACTGGTTGTATCTTTGCTGAACTACTTTTGGACCTAGTTTATATCTGTTTTTTCTTTGAGTGTTACAATGTGGCATTTTACTGCAAATCATGCAAACAATCTTTGGTTTTGTTATTATCTACTGCCTATATGTCAACTGATATACAAATAAAATTTTGGCAACTATTATTTTCGAGTGAAAATACAGTGGACCAGATTGCAGAAATTTTCATGGTGCTACAATTAGCATCGAATGAAGAAAATTATGATGTTGTGGTTGATGTGTTCAATTTATTTTGGTGCCCCTCAATAGAAAATGGCTAGATTATTTAGTCTTTTTTTTCTTCTTAGTAGAATATTTAATTTGGAAGTTTAAGATATTGTTATTGAACGATGACTTTTACAAATCATAATATACCAATCTTTTGTAATAAATTCTAGTCATTTTTTTTGTATGTGGTCAAACAGCCTTTTGTAATAGAATATATTTTTTTGAATTATAATTATATATAAAAATCAGGATTTAAGAATAATATATGCAAAATTTAGTAAAAAAATTATAATTAGAAAATTAGGATTGACAGATTTAGTCACCAAAAGCCTAGTCATTATTTTTTGTCGCTGATTTAGCGACAAAAAATTTGGTCGCTAATTAGCGACTAATTTAGCAACCAAAAATATTGGTCATTATTTAGCGATTTATTTCCTCAGCACCCGATTTAGCGATGGAAAATTTAGTCACCACATAGCAACCGATTTTATTAGTAATCGATTTAACGACCGATATTGTTTGACAAGGGTTTAGTGGCCTTAGTTAAAAATCGATCGCTAAAAATCAGTTGCTAATGATTAACAACTAATTTCAGTCGCTATTTTAAATTTAGCGACTAAAGATTTAGCAACTATCAAAATCAATTGTTAAGGGTTTAGTGACCGATTTAAAAAAAGTTCAATTGTTAAATCGGTCCTTATACTGATAATTTTTTTGTAGTGAATAGTAGTAGTTGAATTTTACTATTCAAAAAAACTTCGAATATACCGTTAGAAAACAATTTAATTATAATATAAAAAGTCTAGTATAATAAAAATGTAAACGTTTATAACATAATTTGATAACAATTATAAAGATACAATTAAATATACGGTTAAAATGATTACGTTTAAATGTAATCCTAATGGTGGTTTAAATTAATTTGGTCATTCTTTTAGCTTGTGGTTGTTGTGCTTTTAATTTTGACTAATTTATCTTTCTCATTACTTGTAGGTCATAATGTGACGAGAGTTTTAGATTTGTTTACTCTAGAATAATAGTTGTTAGAATTAACTATTTTTTTTCGTTTTTAAGTTCTTAAACAAAAATTCAAATTGCCTCTATCGTTTTTTTTATTCTCAAAATTGTCTTAAACGTTATAAATATAACATTTTAATTTGATAAATTTATCCTGATAAAATAATAATTATAATCCTTTTAAAAAAATTTCTATTTCTCTCTAACACCAATCTCAATTCTTCATACATCGATTTGAATCCATCACAACACCAATCACCTGTTAGATTCAGACAACAATAACAATGATTATAGTGTTGAGAAAACATGAAGTTTAGCTTTTGATTGATAGAGGATGGAGCATTGAAAAGAGAAGGAGAAAGCTTTGCACAATTCGATTATTATAACTGGTTCAGCGTGAACGGAATCTCCTCAGTAGTGTCAAGAACGGTGAATTATTGTTGGAAATGTTAGGAAATGTATGCTGAGATTGTGGAAGTGATAAGGAATATTGGAAATTTGGGATTTCGAGTGTAGTTTTGGATGGAAGAGATTTTTTTAATTTTATTTTTTTCAAGAACAATTTTGTCCAAAAAAATAAAATTGGGATAGGGAAGGATGATTTTAAAACAATTTCTAACCTTTGAAGATAAATTTAATAAAAAAATGTTTAGGGACAATTTTAATTTTTGCTTAAAGTCTTAGAGACAAAAAAAGCATTTAATCCTAATTGTTGTGTAAATTTTTTAGTATTGTGTCCGACTATTAATAAAAATAAAAATATTTTGTACATATTGAAAGCCCATAATTAAATTAGCTATTATATATGAGCATATATTTATATATATTGATTGACATATTTTTTTTAATTAAATAATTTATCAACATAATAATCAAATTTTTTTATAATAGAATAATCAAATTTGTTATAAATGAATAATCAAATTTGTTTACACTAGTATAATAAAAAAATTATAAAGTATAAATACGTATTTTTATATCCAAAAAATATCAGACACCTAGTGTAAATAAAATATAAAAAATTGTTATTATTTTTATTTTGATAATTTCACTTTTTTAATAAATTTATACCAATATACAATATAAAACATTATGTATAGAGTGATATTATAAAAGTAGGAGTGATATGTCATTACCTAAATTAATTAACGTATGTGGTTATAAGATTTATTTTAAGGGAGATTTTATGGTGCTTACTGCTTACCCAAAAAATTAATATAATATGTTGTCTTTATTTGTTAATTGTTGAACATTATTGGAGGCTATTTTTTTTTAAATGAAAAAGGAAAAAGAAAGATC
>NC_029778.3:58016337-58075830 GCF_000817695.3 Arachis duranensis
TTATTATAATAAACTATTATAATAAAATTTTTATTATATTACTTTAATTTAATCTTTATTTTTTTTTCATTTAAAAAAAATAACCTCCAATAATTCTTAACAATTGACACATAAAAACAACATATTATGTTAATTTTTTGGATAAGCACCATAAAATCTCCCTTTTAGAATCTTATATGAACACTCATACTTTTATTAAGTTCGTGCAAGCACATCGCATTTGCATTAGTTACTATTCGTTTAAAATAATGAGTGCTTTTGTTTTGACATTTTGTACATCAAATATGTATCCATTGAAATTCTTCTACGATCCAGGTTGGATAAATTAATTTTTAAACATATTTTCAAATAGTAATAATAATAATAATAATAATAATAATAATTTGTCTTCTCCCGTGACAGCTTGAGGGAAAAAAGGGGTTGCCCTTCTTCAAACGGAAAAGAATTTTGTCTTCTTGTCCAACCCCTCCCATACCTGCCCTGTGCAATGCTTGTTCATTCATTGTCCATATCTATGCACCCCTTAGCTGGCCATGCCCTGTATCCTTAGTTCCTTACTACTCAATTACTCATGACAGCATGGCCACCATAAAAACCAATTAATAAATTCAGCCCTAACTTGATCCATTCTAGCGCCGCACGAACCCACTGAATTTTCCTCTTTATTTATTATATTAGAACACACGCGCTATCAACCTGGCTGGCAGCAGCAGTGGAACCCTCTACCACTTAACCCGCCCCCTCATTTAACTCATTATCAACTCCCATTGTTTTGACTTTACTACTACGCGCTCCCTCCCCATCCTACTCACTATATATACCCATCATCCAACAATAGTTTTCTCCATTATCACTTCATTTTACAAACAAACATCTCACTTCATTCTCACCTAACATTTCACAAAAAAGCCTCCCACAAAATGGCCTCTCTTGGGTCCTCAAGAATTCTCGCTACATTGTTTCTCGCAATTTCCCTTCTCCATTTGACCTCAGCAGCTAGAACACTCTCCGAGACTTCATCAAATCAGCAGCTAAAGTTCCAATACCACAAGGGCCCTCTATTGAATGGCAAGATCTCAATAAACCTCATTTGGTACGGAAAATTCAAACCATCACAAAGAGCCATAATCTCAGACTTAATCACCTCCCTCTCTTCCTCTTCTACTTCCAGTACACCAAAATCACCGTCCGTTTCCACGTGGTGGAAATCCACCGAGAAATACTATAGCAGCACCAACAAGAAGCTTGGCATTTCACTAGGCACCCAAATCCTGGACGAGAACTACTCTCTGGGCAAGTCGCTCACCACAAACCAAATCGTGAAGCTTGCATCAAAGGGACCCCACAGCAACGCAATCAACGTGGTGCTAACAGCTGCTGACGTGGCAGTGGAGGGGTTCTGTTCAAGCAGGTGCGGGACCCACGGTTCCTCTAACGGGGCGCGCGTGAACGGAAAGAGGTACAAGTTCGCATACATTTGGGTTGGCAACTCGGAGACACAGTGCCCTGGGCAATGCGCCTGGCCCTTCCACCAACCTATTTACGGCCCACAGAGCCGACCACTTGTGGCGCCCAATAACGATGTGGGCTTGGACGGCATGGTTATCAACGTGGCGAGCCTCTTAGTTGGCACTGCAACCAACCCGTTCGGGAGTGGGTACTTCCAAGGGCCCAAGGAGGCGCCTCTAGAAGCAGCTTCCGCTTGCGCCGGCGTCTATGGTAAAGGTGCGTATCCCGGCTCTGCTGGGAACCTCTTGGTGGACCCCACAACTGGTGCTAGCTTCAATGCCAATGGCGTCAATGGTAGGAAGTACCTCTTGCCTGCTCTGATGGATCCCAAAACTCAAGCTTGTTCGACACTTGTCTAGACACCAATGAATTGAAACTGCAGCTTACGAGCCAGCATCGTGCTTTCCACGACGTGAAATATTTCCACTATTACAATAGGCACACGCGATATTCATTCTTTGATTTGTTCATTCTTTTTTGTTATATATAACTTAAAATTATGAAATTGAGCTCCATTATTGATTCGATTTAACTTTCCTGTTATCCATTTATTTAATATTGATTCATTTTTAGACAAATTGAGAATTTAAATATGAAAATCAACTAATTAAAATAAGATGTGTGTCGGTTTGACAGCAAATTTAGAGGGTGTTTATAGAGTTAATACTCAAATTGGCCTCTGAAATTTGACTCCCAATTCAATTTAGCCCTCAAGGTTTCAATTGACTCTAATTGTATCCTACAATTTTGATCCGCGCCTTAGATTGGCCCTTATATCGTTTTCCGTCATTGAAGAGTTGACCTGGCAATTTTAAACGACACTGTTTTACTGTTGGCGCCGAAATCCTTAGAAACGACGTCGTTGACATGAGAAAAGGGGTTAAATAAAATTCAAACATTAACCACTTCAAAAGTGAAACCCAATTGATCATATCTCTTCCTTCTCTTCCCGTCGTATACGTTCTCGTCAGAGAAGCACCATATGGGTGTCGCAGTAATGGAGGTTTGAAGCTTTTCTTACTTGTTTTGCTCCCTATTATAAAGATTAATTACATGTGAGTTGTCTTTTGGAAAACAGGTTAGTACCAAAAATGCTGCTCTCCACTACCATGCTCTGTTTTTCTCAACATATTGGTTATGGTTGTTGATGATTATAGAGTTTTTGTTTGTTAGGGTTTAATTTTTTTTGCATGTGTGTGACTGTGATCAACTGAATTGTTCAGTTCTTTGTCCGTTTGAGCAGTCTGTGATTCTTCATATTCCATTTTAAAATAACAATTTTACTCATTCATATCCCATTTTAATTTAATTGACTGGGTAATTTCTTGTAAAAATAAAGGATTTTTTGTGTTGAACATTGTCTGTATCAATGACCACCATGAGTGTTTTATTATACATCTGAAATTAAATGATAATCATAAACTGAACTTCTTGGTTTTTCTTAGACATTGACATTAGTACTATGGCTTGGAGGTGTCGTTGACGATCATATTCAAGATTTCAGTCCATTTATATATTAAAATGGGATTCTTGAATTCCCGTCCCTCGACTAATGAACACACCTGACAATTTCGTTTTCATGTGTTTTCTTGTTCCTTTTTGTACTATTATTTACAAGAGTACTGATATAGTGGAAATGGAGTACTGCATTATATAATGATCATAACAAGAATATAATTTTGATAAAAAAAAATTCTACTTTTATACATGAATTTTAAGGGTGTGATTATTAGTTGGAATTTTTGATGGAAGGAATGACTTAATTATTAAAGTAGAGTCTATTTTATTTCTCAAGAACCCTTCCCTTAAATTTTCTGTATGAGTATTTTAACACGGCACTTGTTAAAAATATATTTGTATAATCAATTCATACTTGCTGTGAGGACTGTGATTAGTAAATGTATTTGTATAATCAATTCATTCTTGCTGTTAGGACTGTCACTAATAAATGTATTCGTTGCGAGGGTCTGTTTGAGGTCTCTTAATATATTTGGGGGGTCTGTTTGAGGTCACTTAATATTTTTTGGGGGTCTGTTTGAGGCACAATAATTGAAATTTCATGTGTTACTGGTTCAGGGTTTGGCTTCAGCAGTAAAGGAGCTCATGCCCAATGTACACCATCGATTCTGTGTCTGGCATCTATGGAAGAATTTTAACAAACAATAGAAAGAACAGGAGTACAGAAAACTATTATGGGAGTGTGTTAGGAAAATAACTCGCCATGGTTTTGATCAGAAGATGGATCGGTTAAAGAGACTCAACAAGGCAGCTTGGCCATATTTGGATAAGTGGCCGAGAGAAGCATGGACTAGAGCATATTTCTGACACGATAAAAAAATTGATAATATTTGTAACAATACCTGCGATGTTTTTAACTCGAGGATCAAGGAATATAGAGCTAAGCCAATAATCACCTTGTTAGAGGAGGTTCGGATGTTTGCGATGCGGTCCATTGCAAAAAATAAGGTTAAGTTATCCCACCATGTTGGTAAGCTCCCACCAATCCAACATAGTAGATTGCAGAAAATCTGAAAAGAATCTCAAAAATAGACACCGATTTAGAGTGGAGATGAAGAGTATCAAAGATTTGAGATCCACGGTTGGCCTACCAACATGGCTGTTGACTTGGGAAAGAGCATATGCACCTGTAGGTTTTGGAAAATAACAGGAACTGAGGTAGCCAATAATTTCTTATTTCTATTTGTTTGTATCATTTGATTAAACATAGTTTAGATTAGATAGTGACTGATTTGTATTCATTTAAGTGTTGTTATTTGTTTAACTATTTTATTTGTCTCTGGTGATTGGTCTCTATTTAAATGTATTGTTGGATAATGTTTCACCACATCTGTCTTCGTAGGTATGCCGTGTGTCCATGCATGTGCAGCCATCTTCAAGATAAATCGAAATTCTAAGAATTTTTGTCATCATTAACTGACCATGGAAGCCTATAGAGATACCTACAAGCACTCTCTCAATCCAATACCAGGACAATATCTTTGGGAGAGAAGTGACCAAAATAGGCCTCATGCACCTAAAATGAAGCGAAAGCCAGGGCCGATAACCCAAAAAAGACGAAAGGATGATGATGAAGAGCCATCTAATGTTAAGAAGTCAAAAACTAAAACCAAGTTGAAGAGGAAATACCAAGAATTCACATGTACTTACTGTGGTATGAGAGGGCATACAAAGAGAAGTTGCGCTCATAGGAAAGCTGATGACCTTGCTAGTGCCCTTGTTAATGTAGCAGCAGCTGTTGTTGCAAAAAAAAAAAGGTTCTAAGGCTGGAGAGATTAGAGATCCAGCAAATGCTGCTACTACTAACACACAAGCTGCTGAGATTAATGAAAATGCTCCATTAGCACCAGGACAAGTTATTGATGATGCAAATACTTCAGAGATTGATCTCACCCAATCCACCTACTCACAACCAGAAAATCAGGAACAAGTAGTGATTGGTTTCTAATATTTGATTAACTGTTACTGGTTTGTATTGGTTTATAATACATGAGTAAATGTTGGGTAGATCCAATTGATTGATACTATTTGATAATATATTGATTGGTTTTTATTGGGTTGTATTGGTCATTAATTTTGTTAACAATTTCACTAGGTCCCTCCATCAGACCCACCTCCACCTACACAACAAGTTACAAGGCCTAACAAGCTGCAATCTAAGAGGAAAAAAACTTTCAATATGGACCCAATGCAAGGAGCAAGTTCTGGGACAGCTGCACACTTGGCAGAGTTTATGACATTCGTCCCCACCCCGGGCTTCAAACCACCAACAACAAAATAGAAAACAATTTGCAATGTTGACTGGAAGTTGTGTAGAATATATTTTGTAGAGAGCATTTGATCAAACTATGCTCTTTTGATATTTTGTTACTATGTTATGTAGAGTAATCTGTTTTGGTTTAGGATATTTGAAACTATGTTATCTAGGATATTTGAAGTATGATACAGATACTGCTATTGCTAATGCTGTGATATTGAAAATGATTAATGACTATGAATTACTTAATTAATTACTTATTTGTGGGTCCTCTGTCAAGTGCAAGAACCACAAAAGGTTCTATTAGATTTTCTATTGTCACTAATGGAAGTGCATACTACATATATAATTATCAAAGCCAGCTCCTGATCTTGTCTTCATATACAGACTCATAAAAGTTTGACCAATTTGATCAAACTATGCTCTTCTGATACTTATTTGGTCATAAGTTATACCTCCTCTTTTGTATAATCTCAGTTTTAAAGAATTTTTACAGGATATATCATTACCAAGAAAACATAAAATTCCATTTCTATTTTGTCATTAAATACATAACAATGCTTCATTCACATAACTGATATCACAGTTATATATATTTCATCCCACCTAATTCATAAGCTACAATCATAATTCCAAAAATAATAACAAACACAGACAACATAATATTCCACACTTTTAATATTCTAATTTCAGCTTCAACTGCACTAATTTTCCATCCCAGAGAAATTTTTCAATGGTCTTCACTAACTCAACTTTCATTTCTGCTGACTATGGCTTCTTCTTCTTCAATATCTGCCCATTTAAAAAAGCCACACCATCTCTTACCGGTAGTCTACAACACCAAAAATAAAAAAAAATTAAGAGGAAGAACAACTACAAAACCAACAAGCATTTGAGAAATAAGACATACAATCAACTTGCAACAATTCAACCAACTCACATTATAATTAGAGCATCCATAGAATGGTCTTTCTAGATTGGAATCCGTCCCAGACCACCGAAGAATAGGACGCAACCCACAACCGCTCCAATTCGGAACCTTTCAACCTCTGTCACCTCTATCACAGTGTGCATTCTTCACCCAGCCACCATGCGAACGAGCTCTACTAGAGCTACCTGAGCCTTGGCTGCTGCTTCCCAACATTCTTCTCAACTCTTAGAGACACTCTTGTGATTTGGGAAAATTGGGACTTCTAGATTTTATTTAAATTTTTTAGGGGTTAAATTGATGGCTTCAAATATTTTGCCATGTCATCTAACTGCAAGAGTGCCAGGTATCAACCAAAATTGACAGGTCAGCTTTCCGGTGAAAAAAAATACCGAAAGGGCCAATTTGAGGCTCGGGTCAAAATTTCAGGGTACAATTAGAGTCAATTGAAACCTTGAGGGCTAAATTGAGTCGGGGTCAAATTTCAGGGACCAATTTGAGTATTAACTCAGTGTTTATAGGTCAGTCTAATCCGAAAATCTAGTCCCAGTCCAGTCAATTTAGGTTAAATTTGGTCCGACTTCGTATGAACTTGGTCAATTCTAAAAATAAAACAATTGACCTAATTAAATTATTCCACAATGTTAAGGTCAAAATTTAGATTATTTGACCCGACCTGGTTGATAAGACATTGTGATTTTTACAAACATATCTTATCTATGGCAACGATGAGATATGTGTAAAAGAAACTCATCCATGATGAGGACGAAATATTTGTGATAGGGACCTGTATGTAATTGGTTCGGGTGCATTTAATGCAAGCTGAATATCATCGTGAAGTTGCATAGCTGTCGATCTAACTTCATTAAGGAGCAACTACAACACATCGTCTCCCTTGCCAGTGCTCTTTAAAAACTTATCCACAGTAACAGTAGCAGTTGACATTGGCCGGTCCGAACCCAACTGCCTTTTCACTTTGTCTATTTGGTGGATGTACACATAATTGAAGCACATGATAAGGACCATTGACCTCCAATTGTACACCTTATCTTTACTATGCATCCAATTTAGAAGCAGCGTCTGTAACTCAGACAGGTCATACAGTGTTCATCAAAATTGCAAACACTCACTCGAATTAGTAATTAGACATAACTACGAACAAAAGAAATTACTAAAGTCAACAACGATAGCAACCATAAATGTCATACCTCATCCAATCAAATCATATCCAACCTATAGTGCCAGCAAAGTAGATGTCCCTCCAAGTGGTCCCGATTCTTTTGTGGATACCCAGCCAATTAGAAATAAAGAATTAGAAAAATGAAAATTAAAATTATGAACTATAAATTAAATTCAAATAAACCATAAATATAAATCTATACTTGACGACCAACAAAAAAGGTAAGGATGTTTAGGAGTGCAAGTCCCTATGCAGGGTAGCTATGGCATATCCAGCTCATGATCAGAGAGAGGCATCCAACTATGTCCGTAATAGTCCGATTAGCCACAGTGCTAAGGGATCTATATGTCCAAGCAAGGACTACTGATCCCGAGGACCAACTCTTATGTGTCTCAAAGTCTGCAAGCAGGGTGGATACAGACAAGATTGCTTGATTTGTCTGTCATCTTGTACCTGCCAATCAGTATCATGATATAGCATCGAATATACTGTCGCGATGTGTTATGATAAGCATAAGCAGGAATCTGCTACATCCTCTTTCTGAGTGACATCATCCTAATTAAAAAGTTCTCCTTCTTGTCCTTCGGCTACTACAATGGCATGGCTCCTAGTAGTTCTTCCACTCAATCTCGTGTTGGTCGCTAATGGTACATCTGAAATTCTCTCAAACAACCACGGATTAGGTTTTCAACTGTAAATAACCCAAGATGATATCCACATCCTGGAGAGTAATGATACACTTGTCCTACAGTAGGTGGAATGTGAGTGTCTCCAGATGCTATCTCTCCACAAATGTAGTGTTAGGGTATTCTCAAAACAGAAATCCATGAGCCTTGCCACAAACTTAAATCTGGCCTCCTAGAGGTATGGCAATAAAATATATGAAGGTGCCATGGTGTGGCGAATTCGCTTAGGATGAAGAACCTTCAGGAGCAAACATATTATTGGACTTTTGTTTTGTAACAAAAGCATGTGACATTCAACAAAACCAACACTAATGCCACTAATGAACTAACTACGATTTTCTGAAATAAATAACATAAATATGAAGTAAAATATTATAAAAATATCCTAACCAATGATTTTGATTCTTTTTAAATAAAACAAATAAAAAATACTAACAAATTATCATACCAAACCATGCTAATTTTTTTAAAATAAATCAAATAATTTTTGTCTAATAATTATTTATCATCTCACAAAAGGTCTAACTAATTCAAACCAATTAGAATAAAGTTATAATAAGATATTCTAACAGTCATATTTTTTAAAATCATTCTTGTCTAACCTCAACTAACAAAATCAGTTTAGTAACAATAACACAAATATATAAACTAATCTTTATTATTATTATCTAACCTAAACTAACAAAATTAGTCTAACAACAATAATATTGAAATAATCAACTAATTCAATTACCAACATCACGGTCGAGCGCTCTAGCAATGTGTGTAGTCACATTCAACCGGTTGATGTCCACAACACGTGCACATGCTTGCATCTCGTCAATGGATTAAAACCAATAAGAAGAGCAGAGAAAACAAAATTTCTCCAGAGAAAAGGAAGTTGAGAGAATTTTAAAAATTTGGAAAATGAACTCACCTGCCAATGAGTTTATATATATGGGCTTTTTTAACAAGTATCTTGTTTTCATCATGGACGAGTTTCTTGTATATGTATCTTGTCCTTGGCATAGATGAGATATATTTACAAGAATCACAGTGTTTTATCTCATTTGCAGACTAGATACACTGCTATCCTTTCTTACTTGTCTCGTCTATGCCAAAAATGCAATATGTGTATAAGAAACTAGTCCTTGGTAAGGACAAGATAAGTAATAAAGTGTATAAACATAAATTTTCTAAACATAAAATCCTTTTATTTTCTTTTCTCCAATTTTTTAGTTTTTATTTTTTCTTTTCAAATTTATGCTTGAGTGTGTCTGCTTGAATGTGCTTGGTTTTACATAATCTCCTTTGAGATTCATAAGAATGCCACTCTTCCTTTGCTCTTAGGTATTTTTTTTAACTATGACCTTTTTTGCATACCATTTTTCTTAATTTTTATACTTTCCTTAAAAATATGTTTTAAAAAATTGTCATTGCCATATTTTTCCTGAAACTAGTCTTTCTTCTTCCACTCTCTCTTTTTTTGTGCTTTTTTTAGACAGAAAATATCAAAAAGGCAAAATAATGGTAGTTACTAATAAATCACAATTTTATGGTTTATCTTGTATTGAATTTAATGAATTTTTTCAACTTTTTCTACACTTATTCACTAAAATAGCATGGTTTTAGTAATTCTCCCTAATTGTGCTTAATAATTAAAAACATAATTTTTAGGCCTTAAAATTGTCAAATTTAATTCACTTTAATTCCATTAGATGCCTTGATATGTTTGTTTAGTGATTTCAGGTTTAGAAGGCAAAGATTGGATTGAAGTAATGAAGAAAAAGTATGTAAAAGTAGAGAATTCATGAAGAAATGAAGTTTTAGAAATCTGCCATGCGAGGCGTACACGTGACCCAGGCATACGCGTGACCAGAATTTGTCAAGCGACGCGTACGCGTGACCCACACGTACGTGTGACACTCAGCACGTGACCTCATTTAAAGCAAAATGTTGGGCAATTAGTTTAGTTTAGTAACATGCTTTAGGTTATATTCTAAAGAGAGAAGTTCTCTCTTCTTTCTAGAATTATGGTAGATTAGGTTAGATTCCTCTTAAATTTAGGGTTTAATTCTTGTTTTCATTTAGTTTTCCTTGCAATTTCTTGTTATTTTTCTTTTTTATGTCATTTTTTATGTTAATGCACTATTGTTAATTTCCATTTTGTTTAATACAATTTTGATGTTTTTATGTTTGTTGATGTTTATTTGAGTTGTTATTATTAGTTTCTTGCATTTGGTAGTAGTAGATTTTATATTCTGACAATTTTACCATGCTTTTATTTTATACCTTCCAAGTGTTTGATAAAATGTTTGGTTGGATTTTAGAGTAAATTTTGCTACTCTTGGCTTGTGATTGAAGACTTAGGTCCCTTGATATCATTGATGTCCATTTTCATTGGGGATTTAGGGCTGTTAATTATGTCCTTCAATTGTTAGAGGATAACTAAGTGGAATTAACTCTTTGTAACTACCATGTTATGGTCAATGATACAAGATAGGAAACCTTGACTCTTAATCTTTGCCATGAGTAGCCTTTTAGCATTTATATTTTTTTAATTGTTGGTTTTATTTCTTGTTCATCAAACCCAAAACCCAAAAATATATACCCATAACCAATAATATGCACACTTCCATGTGATTCCCTTGAGAGATGACCCGAGGTTTAAATACTCTCGATTTTTATTGGGTTTGAATTAAGTGACAGACAAATTAAACTTTGATTGAGGGTTGTTTGTTGGTTTGGAACTATACTTGGATGGAATTATTTTGTGAAAATTCATAACCAACAATTTTCCTCCATCAAGTTTTTGGCGCCATTGCCGGGGACTTGCAAATGTGTGCCTTGTTATTGGTTATTGCACATATGTTGATATTGTGAATAGCTTGACTTTTGGTCTGTTTGTTGGTTTTTGCTAGTTGTAGGAGTTTGTTTTCTTTAATTCTTATTAGTATTTGTTTTTATTTTCTCTTGCTACTATGAATTCTCACCACTTTGACTATGAGTTTGGTTGTAACTATGTTGTAGGAAATGGGAATTACAATGGGAACATGCATCAAGGATGGGACAATCAAAGGTGGGAGGAGCCCCAAGCTTATGGACAAACTACATGGCAACAACCTCCTGCAATGTACTATGAGCAAGAACCATACCATGATGCATACCAAGACAATGGTTATGGTGGATCTGCTTGTGATTATCAACAACCACCACCATATACCTATGAACAACCCCCTCCTTAATATATCCCTCAACCATCATACTCACAAGCCCCATACCATCAAACACCTTCATATTATCCTAACCTTTATCCACCATATAAGCCATATGAACCATACATAGAATCACCACAATTTCAACATAATTACTCCCAAGAACCACCACCCTCATATACAGTACCATCTACATATCCTTACCAAGATGAACCACCTTCCTATTATGAACCCTTTCTCCCAAACAATGAACCCTCCTATCCACCCCAAGCCCCAATGAATGACACTCTCATTTCATATATCCAAGAGCTAAGAGAATGTCGCACCTTGAAGCTCTAAGGAGGCAAGATGAACCCATGGCTACCTTGACCGAAGTAGCAACCAACTTAGCCTCACAATACTCATGCACTTAAAGCACTCCCATGGTCACATGTGGAGAATCTAACGAGGAGCGGAGTATGAAAGAGAGATTAGAAACTCCATTGAAAAATGAGGAATGAGACTTTGTATGAGTAGCTAGAGCGTCACAATAGGTGGTGTGCGAATTGTGAACTCGCACAACTTAACCGACAAGTGCACCAGGTCATCCAAGTAATACCTCAAGCGAGTGAGGGTCGATTCCATGGGCATTGTCGGACTAAGTAAGCAATGGTTGTCTTGTTGGACTTAGTCAGGTGAATCAAAAGGGGGTTTGGTGAGTGCAATTCGTATAAAGCAATATGCAATAAAATAAAGAAAGCAATAAATAGTTTGGTGTAAAAATAATGTGAGAAAACAATTAAGGCTTCAGAGATGTTTATCCTTCCAGATTAAAATATTTTACCAATTATTTTAACAATGAATAATTCATTCTATGGCAAACCATAAGTGTCTAAACCCTAATCTCTTAGTGATTTAGCCTCCTCTAACCTTCATCAACTGCCACTCTTGTGGTCACTTAACTCAGATTAGAGGGTGAAGTTCAGAAAACTAGTTTATACCACGAAGGTCCAAATCACCCCAAACCAGCTTAATAGATGTTGCTTATCCCCATCAGTTTGTGTAATTAGCCGTCTAAGAGGAGTGTTTTCAAGTTGTAGTTCAAACAAGATAACTCTCTCGAGAATTACAAGAACTCATGTAGAAAAGGGTCACACTCTCGTTTCACCTAATTCATAAGAGTAAGAGCAAAAACAATCTTTAGAATTTAATCAAAAATAAATTAAAATAGAAGAATAATAATTCTAATCCATAGAAATAAACAAAACTCCTAACCTTAACTAAGAGAGGTTTAGTTGCTCATACTCACAGAGAAAACACAATTCTATCCAATGACACTTGATGGAGCCCTCGAGAAAGGGTGCATCTTATTCTTTATATACTAACCTAGTAATAAATGCTAGCCCAAAAAAAAACAAGATTCTATTCATAAATAAAGATTACAAAAAGGAAATTAAAATAAAACTAATAAGTGCTGAATCCACTTGGAGGCCCAAAGAGAGGGTGACTTCGGCCTGCTCTTGGTGTGAAATTCCAGGTTGGGTGTGAAATGCCCTAAGGGAGTAAAACTCGTGCAAGTTGAGGTCCTCTGCTGGCACTAAACGCTAGTTGGGCGTTTAGCCCAGGGGAGGTGCTACAAGCATTTCTCCTTTTTGTTCCAATCTCCACCAAATTGCTCTGAAATTCACCTAAAATCATAAAAATACCAAAACAACTCGAAGTATCATCCAAAGAGGATTTTTTCACTAAAATCAAGTAAAACTAAATAAAATCTTACTAAAAACAACTAAAAATGCTGATAAAAAGGGTATAAAATGCTCACGTATCAATAGGTGACGTTATACACACTTGAGGCGGATTGTGACTTCTGGTAGCATTGACATTCCTTCTAAGCCCGACACTCCACCCGACCAGTCTGAGGAGGAGGAGGCCCAACATAAGGAGCCGGCAGAGCCACAGCCACCTGGAGCAGACGGTGGAGATGGTGGCGATGACCCTTCTCACCCAGCTTGATTTCATGAGCATCAGGGACGATGCTAATATTTAAGTGTGGGGAGGCCGCTGTCATCGGCAGAGTTATTTCGGTAAATCATTCCATTCTAGACACTTTTATTTTATTTTATTTTATTTTCAACACTTGCATCTTTATTCTAGCATACTTTTGGATTTTTGTACATATTGGTTGTTTTGAATATTCTCTAGCTTATCGTACCTTATACTTTTACTTGTATATATTTTAGATTTTTAATTAGTTCCCATTTTTTTATGTTGGTAGTATATAGATATATGTGGTTATTGTAGTTGAATAGTTGTGATTGGAAATGAGCATAATTGAACTTAGTTTATTTCGATACATATGAGAAATTGATTTGATTGAAAATGGGAAATAAACTAAGGGTTTTTAATTTTTTACAATCACACACACACGCACGCACGCACGCACGCACGCACGCACGCACACATATATAAAATAAATGTTAGTCAATTTGACAAAATTTTCAAGAAATTCCTTTTTATATAGGGGATTAAGATTCAAATTGAATTGGGTTGAAATTTTTCACTGAAACTTGCATGATGTATTGATAAACCCCAATTTGACGGTTTATCTTGTATTGAATTTAGAGTATTTTGACGACCTTTTCTCACATTTAACCTATGAATTAGCATAGTTTGTAATCTCTCCCGTATTTGTGCTTAAGTGTAAAAACATACTTTTTAAGCCTTATTTTGATGAACTCTAATTCCTCTTTGATTCCACAAGATGCCTTTATGTGTTTTGCTAGTAATTTCAGGATTGAAATAGATTAGGCATGGATCAAAGAAGCAAGGAAGGAAGCATACAAGTGGAGGGAAGCATAAAAAGCCAAAGAAGCAAAATCAGTCATGTACGCGCACGCGCACAAGGCGCTCACGCGCACATTGCAGATTGGCCAAGGACGCACACGCGTACTGTGCGCGCACGCGCCATAGTCCACATGTGACCTCATTAAAGCAACACGTGCCTGGCGATTTTGAAGGGTTTCTAAACCCATTTTGGCGCCAATTGCTGATAGAAAGGAATAAAAGGATCAAGGATTGAAGGGGAAGATATATTTGAATCATTTTTTTTAGCATCATTAGTTTAGTTTTAGAATAGTTTTAGAGAGAGAAGCTCTCACTTCTTTCTAGAATTAGGATTAGGTTTCAGTTAATCTCTCATCTTAGATCTAGATTTAATTCATGCTTTAAGTCACTCTCCTCTATCAATTCTTACTATTCTCATCCTCCTCTTTCTAGTTATGTGCTTTAATAATTGCAATTCTTCACTTTGTTTTGGATAGATTGTTGTTCTCTTTATTTTTCTTTCAATAATGCAATTTGAGGTAATTCATGATAATTGTGATTTCCTTGATTGTTGTTGTTAATTCATTTCAATAATTGTTGTTAGATTCTATTCTTGTTATCCATTCACTATGCTTTCCTTTTATACCTTCCAAGTGTTTGATGAAATGCTTGGTTTAACTTTAGTGTAGCTTTTATTCCTCTTGGCCTAGGTAGTGTAATTAGTGACTCTTGAGTTATCTAATTCCTTTGTCGATTGATAATTAGAAGTTGCTAATTGATTTGAATGCCTCTAATGCTAGTCTTTCCTTTAGGAGTTGATTAGGACTTGAGGAATCAAATTGATTCATCCACTTGACTTTCCTCCATGGTTAGAGGTTAACTAAGTGGGAGCAATGGACAATTTGTTATCACAATTGAAAAGGATAACTAGGATAGGACTTCTAGTTCCCATATCTTGCCAAGAGCTTTATTAGTTGTTAGTTTATTTTCTTTGCCATTTATATTTCTTGTCCAAAATCTTAAAAACCCCAAATATAACTCACGACCAATAACAAGACACTTCATTACAATCCTAGGGAGAACGACCCGTGGTTCAATACTTCGGTTTATAAATTTAGGGGTTTGTACTTGTGACAAACAACTTTTTGTATGAAAGGATTATTGTTTGGTTTAGAAACTATACTTTACAACGAAATTTCATTTGTGAAATTCTAAACCATCAAAAATCAAATCATCAAAATGGCACCGTTGCCGGGGTTTGCAATGGTGTTATGTTATTGGTTATTGTACATATGTGAATAGTGTCAATAGGTTTGTCTTTTGCCTGTTTTCTAGTTTTTGTTAGTTTTATTTTATTTTTCCATCATGAATTCTCACTTTGGCTATGAGTGTGATTACAACTATGTTGTAGGTAAGGAGAGCTCCAATGAGAATGTGTATCAAGGATGGGATTACCAAAGATGGGAGGAGCCTCAAGGAATTGATCAATCCTCATGGCAACAACCTCCACCAATGCACTATGAAGAAGAGCCATTCTATGATGTATACCAATCCAATGGCTATGGTAAGTCCCCTTGTGACTTTCAATCACCACCACCATATGCCTATGACTCTTATCCTCAACATGAACTTCAACCATACTCACAAGCCTTTCCATACCAAGCACCCCCCTATGATCCATATCCACCATATGACCCTAATCCTTATCCACCATACCAACAACCTTATGAGCCATATGAGCCATACAAGGAACCACCACTACTCCAACACAATTACTCTCAAGAACCACCTCAATACACACCATCTCCACAATTTCACCAAAAGAAACCACCTTCTTACCATGAAACCTCTCTCTAAAATAATGAACCTTTACTCTCACCTCAAGCTCCAATAGACGATCCCCTCACTTTGTTACTTCAAGGACAAGAAGCCATAAAGAAGGATACACTTGAGTTTGTGACCAATTTGACCAAGGTGGTGCAAGCTTTGGCCCACCAATGTTTGAATACTCAAGTTGTTCCCGTAGCCTCATGTGAAAAGGCTAAGGAAGAGTAAGGCATGAAGGAGGTATCAGATGATCTGGTGAAAAAGGAAGAATCGGTAGTAATAGAACAATTGGAGAGACCTACGGTTACTAAAACGAAGAAGCAAGTGGTCCAAGACTTAAAAAATGTGGAACCCCCATGTGAATTTCAACAACCTCCCGAACATGTCACAATTGAAGAATATGAGGAGGCCAATCAAGAAATGCATTCAATCATGGAGGAATTCATATTTACATTCAATTGCCCCTCCATTGGGATAACAAGAGAGTGTGCACAACCACCTATACCCTTGGTGTACATTGAAATTGAAGACTATGAAGAGGTTGATCAAGAAATGGATTCACTCATTGATGAATTTCTATCCAATATTGAATCACCTCTCATTGGGCAAGAAACCGAAACTCTTGAAGACAACACCAAGCCAAGTATAAAGGAAAAGGTTGAAATTGAAAAAATTTGTCAAGAGGTGGAAATACACGAAGAAGAGCACAAAGAAGTGGACCTTGCATCGTCTAAGTGTGGGGAAGTCTCCCTTCCCAAGTCATCATCCAACACAAAACTCCAGTGGGTAAAATCTCTATCTCTAAGCTTTAATTTTTCACTTGAATATGGTTTAATTAAAAATGATGGGCAACTTAGAGCTCTTTGTGGAATTAAAAGTAAGAATGAGTTTTGTAGTGGTTGGAAATTCGGTATAAAACTCATAAAGGCCAAGACTTTAAGGTATAGGAATGAGGTTAGAACAAAAATCACCTTGTATGGGTCTAGAAGGAAGCATTGGTGGAATAAAGAGAATTCTATATGCCAACTACAATCATGCCCACCACCCGTACAGAGAAATCATGAGACTCAACTTACGGATGGGTGTGAAGACAAGATATGGGACTCCGGTTCACTATGTGGCAATCAACTACGGGAACTCATATCTTGGGTTGAACTTTGCCCAAGCTTGATGAAGAAGGTTGAAAATTCTGTCAACCAATTGAGAAGCAAAAAATTCTTGGAGATTCAAAGATGAGTACAAGCACAAGCCACCATGACAATGAGCTCCTAAAAATGTCCAACTTAAGGACTTAAAATAAAAGTGCCAGGTGGGAGACACCCCACCATGGTAAACTCTTTCCACTCTCTTTTAATTTTGCTTAATAAGTGATTTGAGTTGCCAGTGTAGGTATATTTCATATTGATTTGTTTGTACAACTTGATTGTTAGCATAGTCACATGTATGTTGTGTTTGGTAGTAGATGAATAAAACCAAATTGCATTTTTTGTGAATTGTATGTTAGTTGATTGAATAAAGAGTTGTGAGCATTTTAGGGGCAAAATTTTTCTGCTAAAAAAAAGAGAGAGGGGTAAATTGTCCATGTACGCAGACGCGTACTTGCCGCGTACGCGTCCCTAGGCTGCTGGCAGTAGCCCACATAAATTCCAGAGAGTTATGCCAGCGTTGGGCCAACCTAGTGCACCAGGCCCAACCCACATCGCGCGGGCGAGCACTTTGTGCCTGCGCGCACAAACCTTTGATTAGAGAATGCACGCGGACGCACACCTGCCGCGTCCGCGCCAACCTGGTAATGCAACTTTTAGGCCATTCTCCAGAGAGTCAGGCCTGCGTTGGGCCTGCTCTAAGCCTCCAGCCCAACTCCTGATACGCGTGCACGCACTGTACGCGCACGCGTAGATCCCCATTTTCTTCAATGTACGTGGACGCGCACGGTGCGCGCCTGCGCCAATTCAGAAACGAGGATAACCCTAAGGCGCGAAGAGCAATGCGCAGCAGCGCACACTTTCCCCCCTTCTTCTCTTCGTCTCCCCCATCCTTCTTCTCCCCACTGGCGATCGCCGCCGCCTTCAACCCCTCTCATTCCAACCACTCATTTTCTCACTCCCCTCACTCTCCTCTCATCTCTCACACTGTCCGAACCCCCTCCGTCACTACTTGCCGCCACTGCCGCCACCACCCACGGTTGCGCATTCTGCCCTGCCCGACACAGCTCTCAGACTCTGTTGCTCCCGTTCCCAATTCCAATTCCCCTTTCCACTTTTCAGCTTTGCTCGCTCCCAGGTTCCTGCTTCAACTTCTGTTAATTTTGATTACTGTTAGCTACTATTAGTTTTCTGTTAGTTAGTTAGAATTGAAATTTTGCATGTTAGGTTAGATAGAAATAATTGCTGTTAGGTAGCTAGGATGTGGTTAGAGGATTCTAGGCCTGATAAGTGCTCTGTTTGTGCATATTCGTTGTTTGTTTACTTGGGTGTTGTATGCTGATTTTGGATTGCTATGTATGCAATTTGTGTTGCCTGGTTTTATCTCACTGTTGCTGCGCTTAATTGATGTTGTATTCTTGCTGCTTATGCTATGTTGCTATCCGGGAATGTCCAATTTTAAGCCGGGATGCTGCCCAATTTTCAAGAAATCTATTTTCATTTTAGTCTCTATTGCAAATTTGGGCTAATTTTCGTTTCCTTTTGACTTCCGGAATTAGCACCAATCATTGTGAACATGATTTCTATGTTTAGTCACGACTCTTCTTTTATTGAGCCTATATATCATCATACCACTAATCCACTTTCCTAACTCTCTAATTTCGTTAAACACTTACTTTTTACTCACATTTAACCCTCTTTAACCATTCTTTCAAGGTATGACGATTTTATTGCTTAATGAGTAAGAGTTGTTGATTTCCTTAAAACTTTGATTTCTTGGTTTACAGCTTTGTTTTCTGTCCTCACTTGCAAACCAAGTTTTCAAGTTTAGTTCACATCATGATTGCTTATCATCCATCTCATATCCTGAACATGTTTTCCTTGTTTCATGCTAAGTGCTTAATTGGTTATATTCTATCTTACTTTTCAGGATGTTGGATAAAGGAAAAGCCATAGCCACTACCTCCAAGAAAAGAAAACATTCTACACCCTCTATTCCCTCCATTTATAAGAATTATGCTAAGAATCCTTGAATGAAGAAGAAAAGTAAAATCAGTTGCTACCTTCTACCAATCCAACAAAGTTTCCCAATCTTTACTGTGAGCTTCGCTTCCAAAACTATCGAAAGACGAAGCTGAATACTAAGAAGAGATTACTCCTACCCAATGATGTGAGACGAGCCATTACTAGTCGCATCCTAGAGTTGGGTATGGACTTTGTTGATAGAGATTTGGGAGATATCAACATTTCTTGGGTTAAGGAATTCTATTGCAACTTCTTCCATCCTACTTTGGATTCAGCTCAGTTGAGGGGTAGAGAGGTTATGATCACTAAGTCAGCCATAGAGGAGGCATTGTAGTGTCGACACATCCCTGATGACACCTGTGCCCATCGGCAGGCAGAGCTAGCCATTCACTGTATGAATTTTGACTATGAGGCGCTTAGGCGCGTGATTGGCTTACCAGATGCCACTTGGGTGATGGACTCGGGCAACACAAAGCCCAAAGGGATGCTCTTTGCACACTTGAACAAGGAAGCCAAGACTTGGCAGATGATCTTCGCTCACTACGTCTTACCCACCACTCACTTTTCTGAGATCCCGATGGATATGTTGACCCTGATTGGGTGTGTCATGGAGGGCAAGGATGTCTATTTTCCTAGGTTGATCCGACAGGGCATGTGGAGAGCCCACATCCGCGGCCTTCTCCCTTTTCCTATGTTAGTCACTAGCATGGCATCATTAGCGGATGTTCCTAGACATGATGATGATGTGATACCACCACCACCAGAGGATGATGCTAAGGAGGTTACTATTCCTTGGGGTGGCTGGGTGACCGAGAAGCCCCCACCTAGACGTCGCTCTAGAGCCAGGGCAGCTGTAGTGGCATCTGGACCTCCACCCTCTTCTGCAGCTCCCTCATCTTCCGCAGCTCCTTTACCACCACCGCCAGTACCTGAGCCGACATACTTACTAGTTCAACATCTTTTTCAGTTCATGGAGTGCAGCAAGTGCCAACTCATGCGTCGCCTCGATAGGCTTGACCAGGCATTCTTCGCCCAGGGTATTGAGCTAGCCCCACTGCCAGAGTCCTCCGGTTCTGATGAGGAGACCCATGAGGAGCCGACTCAGCAGGATGCACCCCCAACTACACCAGACGCCACAGAGAGTCCGCAGGCTCAAGAGGAGCCGGTCCTACAGCATCAGACAGATTCAGCACCTACCAGCATACCTGCCCCTGGTCCTCAGGATTAGCATCGAGGACGATGCTAAGTCTTAAGTGTGGGGAGGTTGTTGGTGGTACCATAGAGGACTGGTGAACATTTCGGCTACTCTACTCCCTAGTTATCTCATTTTGCGTACTTTTGCATATATATTTGATGTATTTTGGTTTATTTTGGATACTACTCTTACTATTCTAGTTTATGTTGGATACTTTTATTGTGCATTTTGGATTTTAGATGTTTATGGATGCTAGATTCGTACTTTAGATAGATTTTGCCTTTATACCCCTTTCGCATATTTTTTTTAGCTTATGGTTATGATTAGAAATTGCTTTTGAATTGTCAAACTTAGTCACCCTTTCTGCATAGAAAAGGGCAAACTAGATATTTTATTTCTCAATCACAACAATGCCTGGTCAAATGTCAAGATTCCCAAAGAACTTAACCGTAGGACACTAACCTAATTGCTTGAATTTTTTGGAACTTGCTTGAATTTTATAATTTGTGAAGCATGTATTGAGATAAGAACACAAGCTTGTGAGACTTGAGCCTATTGATGTGGTTACATCTCGTAACCATTTATTTCTCCTTCTTGTGTGCAATTATTCTCTATCTTATGATTGTGATTTTTGATTTGCCCAATTTTATATGTCCAATTGCTTCTTGTATTCATGCATTTACGTGATTGAGGCCATCATTTCATTAGCTCACTTACCTAAATAGCTTACCTTTTATCCCCCATTGTTAGCCAATTTTGAGCTTACGATTAACCCACTTGTTCTTAATTTAGCTCATTACAAGCCTTAAAGCGGAAAACAAGAAAAGTCCTTATTTGGATCTTTGATTAGCTTAGGCTAGTGTGTGTGAGAACCATTCAAGTGTGGGGACCTTGGGACATTGGGTGAATAAAAGGGTAGTTTTGTATTATCATTGAAAATATCGGGAATTAGGTACATATTCATGTATTGACCAATTGTAAAACCTTATGCATTGATGCTCTTGTATATAGAAAGAAAAAAAAAGATGAGAAAAACAAAAGAAAAAGAAAAATAATATGGAAAAGAAAGAAAAAAAATATAGAAAAAAAGAGAAGAAAAAAAAAAGAAAGAAATAAAAAGGGGACAAAATCCCAAAGTAAAGATCAATAAAGATCAATGCATATGTGTTGTAAAGTGAAAAGAAAATGCATGAGTATATGAAAAAGTGAAGAATGGGTAGTTAAGTTAGAATTTAATTATATAGGTTAGGTGGGAAAGTTTAAGCTCATCAAAGATCCAAATGCTAGTCCACTTATCCATATATGATCCTACCTTGACCCTAACCCCATTACAACCAATGAAAAGACCTCATGATAATTGTATGCATGCGGGATTAATTGTTGATTGTTAGAAGAGGAACAAATTTTAGAGAAGCATGATTAGAAGAGAATTGAGTGAATCAACCCCAAACACCGAGTGAATAGAGTGTAAACACTTCCGGTGAGGGTTCGATACTCAATTACATGTTTTCACCCTATCACTCATTTTCATGCAAGTTTATAACTCTTTTGACAAGTTTCAATACAATTGTGGTTTGGACTTAATTCCTATTGTCCTAGCTATTGTGCTTATACATGTCTCTTGGGAATTGATATGTTTGGACTAAGAATTTCCATTTGCTTTAGATAATTGCATTTAAGTAGGTTCATATAGTTTAGTTGCATTTAATGAATGTCTTACCCCTTAGTTCCTTCTTATTTTAGCATGAGGACATGCTAAGGTTTAAGTGTGGGGAGGTTGATAAACCCCAATTTGACGGTTTATCTTGTATCGAATTTAGAGTATTTTGACGACCTTTTCTCACATTTAACCTATGAATTAGCATAGCTTGTAATCTCTCCCGTATTTGTGCTTAAGTGTAAAAACATGCTTTTTAAGCCTTATTTTGATGAACTCTAATTCCTCCTTGATTCCACAAGATGCCTTTATGTGTTTTGCTAGTAATTTCAGGATTGAAATAGATTCGGCATGGATCAAAGAAGCAAGGAAGGAAGCATACAAGTGGAGGGAAGCATAAAAAGCCAAAGAAGCAAAATCAGTCATGTACGCGCACGCGCACAAGGCACTCACGCGCACAAGGCGCTCACGCGCACATTGCAGATTGGCCAAGGACGCGCACGCGTACTGTGCGCGCACGCGCCACAGTCCACATGTGACCTCATTAAAGCAACACGTGCTTGGCGATTTTGAAGGGTTTCTAAACCCATTTTGGCGCCAATTGCTGATAGAAAGGAATAAAATGATCAAGGATTGAAGGGGAAGATATCTTTGAATCATTTTTTAGCATCATTAGTTTAGTTTTAGACTAGTTTAGAGAGAGAAGCTCTCACTTCTCTCTAGAATTAGGATTAGGTTTAGGTTAATCTCTCATCTTAGATCTAGGTTTAATTCATGCTTCAAGTCACTATCCTCTATCAATTCTTACTCTTCTCATCCTCCTCTTTCTAGTTATGTGCTTTAATAATTGCAATTCTTCACTTTGTTTTGGATAGATTGTTGTTCTCTTTATTTTTCTTTCAATAATGCAATTTGAGATAATTCATGATAATTGTGATTTCCTTGATTGTTGTTGTTAATTCATTTCAATAATTGTTGTTAGATTCTATTCTTGTTATCAATTCACTATGCTTTCCTTTTATACCTTCCAAGTGTTTGATGAAATGCTTGGTTGAACTTTAGTGTAGCTTTTATTCCTCTTGGCCTAGGTAGAGTAATTAGTGACTCTTGAGTTATCTGATTCCTTTGTCGATTGATAATTAGAAGTTGCTAATTGATTTGAATGCCTCTAATGCTAGTCTTTCCTTTAGGAGTTGATTAGGACTTGAAGAATCAAATTGATTCATCCACTTGACTTTCCTCCATAGTTAGAGGTTAACTAAGTGGGAGCAATGGACAATTTGTTATCACAATTGAAAAGGATAACTAGGATAGGACTTCTAGTTTCCATATCTTGCCAAGAGCTTTATTAGTTGTTAGTTTATTTTCTTTGCCATTTATATTTCTTGTCCAAAATCTTAAAAACCCCAAATATAACTCACAACCAATAACAAGACACTTCATTACAATCCTAGGGAGAACGACCCGAGGTTCAATACTTCGGTTTATAAATTTAGGGGCTTGTACTTGTGACAAACAACTTTTTGTATGAAAGGATTATTGTTTGGTTTAGAAACTATACTTTACAACGAAATTTCATTTGTGAAATTCTAAACCATCAAAAATCAAATCATCATGTATATAATTTAGAATATGGTTTTTGAGCTAAGAACACACAACGTGTGTGTTTTGAGCCTAATTGTATGGTTACATCATTTAACCATAATTTTGATTCTTGTGTGTTTCTTCTCTATGATTGCGATCTTTGGTTTGTTTAATTCTATATGTTCATTATTTAGGGTATAGTTATGCATTTATGTGAATGAGGCCATCACTTCATTATAGTTATAGCTCACTTAACCCAAATAGCCTACCATTTCATTTACCTTTGTTTGTCTCTTTGAGTATTTTAATCCCCTTTTGTTCTTTATATTACTGGGAAAATTTAGAAACTTTGATTGATGAAAATGTGTTTTATGCCTATGAAGAAATATCAAGAATTTGGGTATACACTCATGCAATAGTATGGGAATCATATGCATTGATGTCTTTTGTATATATTATGTTTCTTATGCAAAAAAAAAAAGAAATAATAAAAAGGGGGACAAATTAACCCAATGTGAAATTTAATAAAAATCAATGCATATGTGATTGAATTGAATTTGATACATGAGTGTGTATATATATATGTAAAGGTAGCTAAGTTTGACATTAGAATTGTATAAGTTGTGTATGCATTAGGTAAGAACTTAGGTTAATCAAAGATTCAAATGCAAGCTTACTTGGCCATACATATATCCTTACATTTAGCCTTAGCCCCATTACAACCTTGAAAAGTCCTCATGATATTTGCATATGTACATTAAATATTTGTTGATTGGTTAGATGAGGAACAAACTTTAGAAAGCATGATTAAAGGAGAATTGAGTAGATTAACCCTAAACACTTGAGCGACTAGAGTGTATATACACATCGGGTGAGGGTTCAATTGCTCTATTCTATATTTTCATCTTTGATCATTGCTTATCTTGCAAGTTTATAAATTCTTTTGAATAACTCAATTTAATTGTGAATTTGGTTTGTTATGATTATTTTGGCCCTTGATTATGCATATATGCTTTCTTAGAAATTTGATTTACTTTAACAACATATGTACTTATATATAAATAGGTAATAATTAGAATAGTTATATGAATTTAGATAGTTTGTATTGAATAAAATTGGTAATCCCTTCTTGTCTTTCTTGATTTTAGCATGAGGACATGCTAATGTTTAAGTGTGGGGAGATTGATAAACCACAATTTTATGGTTTATATTCTATTAAATTTGGTAGATTTTATCAACTTTTCCCACACTTTTTTACCAATTTAGCATTGTTTTGTGAATTTCTCCTAATTGTGCTTTATGGTTGAAAACATGCTTTTTAGGCTTTTAATTAGTTAAATTTAATCCACTTTGATTCCACTCGATTCCTTGATATGTTTGTTAGTAATTTCAGGTTTAAGAGGCAAGGATAATATCAAAGAGGTAAAGAAAAATCATGCAAGATGGAGATTTCATGAAAAATAAGGACTTGGTGGATTCAAAGTGGTGCGTGTGTATGCAAAACCCATACTATTTCGTACAACAGCAGCAGTACCAGCAAGTGCACTAGGTCGTCCAAGTAATACCTGAGCGAGTCAGGGTCGATCCCATAAGGATTGTGGCTTGAAGCAAGTTATGGTTGTCTTGCAGGTCTTAGTCAAGCGGACTCAGAAGTTGTTGGATTAAGTATAAATAGTTGGATGAAGTATCATGAATTAACTCTGAATTAACTCTAGTATTACTGCTCTCTTTGCTTATGAGTAATTTCTTCAATGGCAGGCTATATATGATTGACACTGGTTTGAGCAGCTGCCAATACTCCTCCGAATCTGAACCCCAGGTATAGTGTGGATCCATCTCTACTTGAGGGTGAAGTTCCTGCAGGCTATTCTCCTTAATGATCCTACTCAAAATGCCACAGACAAGGTCGGATCTTCCGGATAAGAGAATGCTGCATCTTTGGGTTCTAGCCTCTACCACAGAGACCCTAATCTCCCCGAAATTTGGCTGAACTAATGTCTTGAGAAGTCCCCAATGAAGTCATGGATTAGCCATCTGAGAGATGTATATTCAAGCGTGGTCGTCCTTGTCTGGTGAAAGACGCATTCTAACCCAAGTAGACGCGGGTGTTTGTCAGGCACATTCGTCTTAATGCGATGAACAGAGCTAATTCGTTAGATCAACCTATTCACCAGGATGAAGTACGAATATACATCTTAGAATTAATCAAACACGGATCGAAGATAAATAGTAGTACTTTTATTAATTCATATGACTCAGCAGGGCTCCTTCCCTCAACCTAAGAGGTTTAGAAACTCATACTGAAAGTAAAAACAATGTAAAACAAAAATATGGCAGACCTTCTGGTACACGAAATTGTGATCACACTTTTCACAACTCTGCATAACTAACCAGCAAGTGCACTGGGTCGTCCAAGTAATACCTTACGTGAGTAAGGATCGATCCCACAGAGATTGACGGCTTGAAGCAAGCTATGGTCATCTTGTAAATCTCAGTCAGGCAGATTCAAATGGTTATGAGGGTTTGATAATTAAAAGATAAATAAAGTGGAAAATAACATAGAGATACTTATGTAATTCATTGGTGGAAATTTCAGATAAGCATTTGGAGATGCTTTGTTGCCTCTGAACCTCTGCTTTCCTATTGCCTTCATCCAATCATGCGTCCATCCTTCCATGGCAAGCTGTACGTTGGTGGATCACCGTTGTCAATGGCAACCATCCGTCCTCTCAGTGAAAATGATCCCGCTATGGTTCTCACTGCAGGACTAATCATCTGTCGGTTCTCACATGTGTCAGAATAAGATCTATTGATCCTTTTACGCACTGTCATTGCGTCCAACAGTTGCGAGTTTGAAGCTCGTCACAGTCATCCCCTCCCACATCCTATTCAGAATACCACAGACAAGGTTTAGGCTTTCTGGATCTCAGGAATGTTGCCAATTGTTTCTAGCCTATACCACGAAGGTTCTAATCTCATTGATTTGAATGCTCTGTTGTCAGTAAATGCTAGTCAAATGCATGGATTAGAGACCCAAGAGAATATACTCCAACTAGCATCCAATGACTATGTTGAACATCATGTAGACCGCTTGTGGTTGTCAGGCACGCAGATCTTGGCTAAGCGAGTACTGAAGATAGTGGGTGATTGTCACATGTCACCCCTTCAGTCTGACTTAACTGAATTAAGTACAAGAGTATATCTTGGAGAAGAAGTAGGCGTGAGTTGAAGGAAAACAATAGTACTTGCATTAATTCATGAGGAATAGCAGAGCTCCTCACCTTAATCTATGAGGTGTAGAAACTCCACCATTGAAAATACATAAGAACAAAAGGTCTAGGCATCGCCGAATGGACAGCCTCCCAAATGGCATAAGAATTCAAAAACAGGGGAAGAAGACCTGATGAAAGGATCGAAAAGTGGTCCAAAGATGAAATACAATAGTCAAAAAGTGCTATTTATACTAAACTAGTTACTGTGGTTTACAGGAAATGAGTAGATAGTGCAGAAATCTACTTCCGGGGCCCACTTGGTATGTGTTTGGGCTGAGCTTTGAAGCTTTCACGTGCATAGGCCATCCTTGGAGTTAAACTCCATCTTTGGTGCCAGTTCTGGCGTTTTACGCCAGAAAAAGGGTCTCTGGTGGGCGTTTGGATGCCAGTTTGGGCCATCAAATCTCGAGCAAAGTATAAACTATTAAACATTGATGGAAAGCCCAAGATGTCTACTTTCCAACGCAATTGAGAGTGCGCCAATTGGGCTTTTGTAGCTCCAGAAAATCCACTTTGAGTGAAGGAGGGTTAGAATCCAATAGCATCTGCAGTCCTTTCTCAGCCTCTGAATCAGATTTTCGCTCAGGTCCCTCAATTTTAGCCAGAAAATACTGGAAATCATAGAAAAATACACAAACTCATAGTAAAGTCCAGAAATATGAATTTTGCATGAAAACTAATAAATATATACTAAAAAGTGACTAAAACATACTAGAACTACCTAAAAATAATGCCAAACAGCGTATAAATTATCCGCTCATCACAGCACCAAACTTAAATTGTTGCTTGTTCCCAAAGCAACTGAAAACAAAATAGGATAAAAAGAAGAGAATATACAATAAATTCCAAAATATCAATGAAGCTTAGTTCTAATTAGATAAGCGGGACTAGTAGCTTTTTGCTTCTGAATAGTTTTGGCATCTTACTTTATCCTTTGAAATTCAGAATGGTTTGCATCCATATGAACTCAGAATTAAGATAGTGTTATTTATTCTCCTAGTTCCGTATATTGATTCTTGAACACAGCTACTTATGAGTCTTGGCCGTGACCCTAAGCATCTTGTTTTCTAGTATTACCACCGGATACATAAATGCCATAGACACATAACTGGGTGAACCTTTTCAGATTATGACTTAGCTTTGCTAGAGTCCCTAGTTAGAGGTGTCCAGAGTTCTTAAGCACACTCTTTTTGCTTTGGATCACGACTTTAACCACTCAGTCTCAAACTTTTCACTTGGAGCTTCATGACACAAGCACATGGTTAGGGACAGCTTGATTTTGCCGTTTAGGCCAGGATTTTATTCCTTTGGGCCCTCCTATCCACTGATGCTCAAAGCCTTGGATCCTCTTTACCCTTACCTTTTGGTTTAAAGGGCTATTGGCTTTTTCTGCTTGCTTTTTCTTTTTCTCTTTTTTTTCTTTATTTTTCGCCTTTTTTTTGTCACAAGCTTTGTGTTTTTCACTATTTTTTCTTGCTTCAAGAATAAATTTTATAATTTTTCAGATTATCAATAATATTTCTCCTTTTTTATTATTCTTTCAATAGCCAACAATTTTAACATATATGCAATGTTCAAGTATTCATTTAGAAAAAAAAAGTATTCCCACCACATCAAAATAATTAAACTAATTTCAAGATAGAATTCGAAATTCATGTACTTCTTATTCTTTTTCAATTAGAAATATTTTTCATTTAAGAAAGGTGAAGGATTTATGAGACATTCATAGCTTCAAGGCATAGACACTAGACACTAATGATCATGTAATAAAGACACAAACATAGACAAAATATAAGGCATAAGAAACGAAAAATAGAAAAACAAATAACAAGGAAATTAAAGAACGGGTCCACCTTAGTGATGGCGGCTAGTTCTTACTCTTGAAGATCCTATGGAGTGCTTTAGCTCCTTAATATATCTTCCTTGCCTTTGTTGTTCCTCCCTCATGGCTCTTTAGTCCTCTCTAATTTCATGGAGGATAATGGAGTGCTCTTGGTGCTCCATCCTTAGTTGTTCCATATTGGAACTCAAATCTCCTAAAGAGGTGTTGAGTTGCTCCCAATAGTTGTGTGGAGGAAAATACATCCCTTGAGGAATCTCAGGGATTTCTTGATGAGGGACTTCCTCATGCTCTTACTGAGGTCCATGAGTGGGCTCTCTTGTTTGCTCTATTCTCTTTTTAGTGATGGGCTTTTGAGATGAATCTCTCCACTCTCATGACTCGGAGTTGGAAGCAATTGCCTTCCCTTTCCTCTTTCTAGATGTTTTTCCGGTCTTAGGTGCCATTAATGGTTATGGAAAAATAAAAAGCAACACTTTTTCCGACACCAAACTTTAAAGGTTTGCTCCTCGAGCAAAAGAAGAAAGAAAGGAGGAGAAGAAGAAGAAATGGAGGAGATGGAGGTGTGTGAAGGGTTCGGCCAAGGGGGTAGGAAGTGTTGGAGATATGTGAAAATGAAGGAGTGAAGAGGGGTATTTATAAGGTAAGGGGAGAGGGAATCCGTGTGATAGGGGTTGGGTTTGGGAGGGAAATGGTTTGAATTTGAGTGGGTGAGGGTAGGTGGGTTGTATGATGGGAAATAGTGAATGGAGAAGAGGTTATGGGGAAGAGGGTAGGATTTGATAGGTGAATGGTGTTTGGAGAAGAGTCTTATGGAAAGGTGTGAAGAAGAGTGAGAATGAGTTGGGGTAGGTAGGGATCCTGTGGGGTCCACAGATCCTGAGGTGTCAATAATTTCTCATCCCTGCACCTTTTTGGTGTTTAAACCCCCTTTGTGTGGCATTTCTGGCGTTAAACACCAGGCAGCTAGACTGGCGTTTAACGCCCAGAATGCTGCCAGACTGGGCATTAAACGCCCATTCTACTACCCTTACTGGCGTTTAACGCCAGCCAGACACCAGACACCCTTTTCTGGCATTAAATGCCAGTCTGTGTGCCATTTCTGGCGTTTAAATGCATGTAAGCTCGCCCTCCAGGGTGTGCTATTTTTTGCTATTTTTTATTCCTGCTTTAATTCTGCAGCTGTTTTTGTGACTTCACATGATCATCAACCTAAAGAAGACATAGACTAACACTAGAAAATAGAATGAAAAAGTAATCAATATAGATAAATAAAATTAGGTTGCCTCCCAATAAGCGCTTCTTTAATGTTAATAGCTTGATAGGAAGCTCATACAGAGCTTCACAGATGCTCAGAGCATGGTTGTGGCCTCCCAATACCAAACTTAGAAGTTGAGCGTGGGGGCTCTGTCTGACTCTGTATTGAGAGAAGCTTTTCATGCTTCTTCTCCATGTGTACAGAAGAAGATCTTTGAGTCTTGAACACAAGGTAGTCCTCATTCAATTGAAGGACTAACTCTCATCTGTCCACATCAATCACAGCCCTTGCTGTGGCTAGGAAGGGTCTTCCAAGGATGATGGATTCATCCTCATCCTTCTCAGTATCTAGGATTATGAAGTCAGCAGGGACGTAAAGGCCTTCAACCTTCACTAATACATCCTCTACAAGTCTATAAGCCTGTTTCATTGATTTATCTACCATCTCTAGTGAGATTCTTGCTGCTTGTACCTCAAATATCCTAGTTTCTCCATTACAAAGAGTGGCATGAGGTTGATACCTGACCCCAGGTCACATAGAGCCTTTTCAAAGGTCATGGTGCCTATGGTGCAAGGTATTAAGAACTTTCCGGGATCCGATTTCTTTTGAGGCAATGTCTGCTGAATCCATGTATTCAGTTCATTGATGAGCAATGGAGGTTCTTCCTCCCAAGTCTCATTACCAAATAACTTGCATTCAGCTTCATGATTGCTCCCAGATACAGAGCAACTTACTCTTCAACAATGTTTTCACCCTCTTCAGAGGAAGAATATTCATCAAAGCTCATGAATGGCAATAGTAAGTTCAGTGGAATCTCTATGGTCTCTGTATGAGCCTCAGATTCCTTTGGTTCCACAATAGGGAACTTGATAAATCAATATTTTATGGTTTATATTGTATTTAATTGAGTGGTTTTATCAAGCTTTTCACCCACTTATTCATATGATTTGCATGATTTTACAATTCCTTCCTAGTTTAGTTCTATGATTGAAAACATGCTTCTTTGGTCTTACTTTAGCTAATCTTAATCCTCTCCTATTACCATTCGATGCCTTGATCTGTGTGTTAAGTATTTCAGGCTTCATAGGGCATGAATGGCTTAGAGAATAAAGAGGAAGCATGCAAAAATGGAAGGAATACAAGAAATTGAGGAGATGACCAGCGAGAAGTCATGCGGTCGCATAGCTCATGCGACCGCACGAAATGGAAGAAATCAGAGTGACGCGTTCGCGTGCTTGACGCAACCGCGCGGATTGGAAGCTGCACGAACGACGCGATCGCGTGGACAATGCGCACGCGTGATACGAAAAAGCTAAGTGACGCGATTGCGTGGACAACGCGGACGCGTGACGTGCGCTATCTGCAGAATTACAAAAGTTGCTGGCAGAGATTCTGGGCCGCATTTCAACCCAGTTTTCGGCCCAGAAACACAGATTAAAGTCAGGAAACATGCAGAGACTCAAGAGGCTTTTCATAATTCATAATTTTTAGTTTAGATGTAGTTTTTAGAGAGAGAGGTTCTCTCCTCTCTCTTAGGATTTTGGATTAGGATTCCTCTTAAAGGATTTAGGATTTCAACTCTTCATCAGGTTCAATATTCCTTTTACTTTATATTTCTCTTTTAGTTTCAGATACTTTAATGCTTGTATTACATATGTTGCCTATTTGGCTTATGAGCCATTCATGTTAGGATTTTTTTTATTTAATATAAATTGAGGTATTTCAGACTTATATGTTATGGATGCTTTAGCTTTATCCAATTTATTTTCATTCGAGTAGATTTTCTTCACTTTTGGCTTTGGTTGATTAATTGGTAACTCTTGAGTTATCAAACTCATTATTGACTGAAAATTAGAATTCTTCTAGAATTAATTCGAGTTCCAATAACTCTAGCCTTTCCCAAGGAAAGACTAGGACATGAGGAATCAAAATTAATTCATCCACTTGACTAACCTTCATAGTTAGAAGTTGACTTAGTGGGAGAAAAATCCAATTCTCATCACAATTGATAAAGATAACCGGGATAGGACCTCCAGTTCTCATACCTTGCCAAAAGCTTTATTAGTTATTATTTTAACGACTTGTTATTTTACCTTACTTGTTCAACCCTTTTCAAAAATTTTGTACGAAGGGATTTTCTGTTGGTTTAGAATCTATACTCACAACGCGACTATATTTTTACAAATTCTTTACTAGCAAAAAACCTAACGTCAAATGGCGCCGTTGCCGGGGAATTGCAAATGTGTGCCTTATTATTGGTTATTGTAAATATTTTTCAAAAAAAAATTCAGATTTTAAAATTTTTTATCTTATCTTATCCTTTTTCAAAAATTATATCTTTTTCAAAATACTTTCTTTTTGTTAGTTTTTATTTTTATTTTCTCTCACTACTATGAACTCTCACCCCTTTGGCTATGAGTCTGGTTACAACTATGTTGTAGGAAGAGGAAGCTATAACAGGAATATGCATCAAGGTCAAAGCAATCAAAGATGAACGGAGCCAAGAGGATCTGATCAACCCTTTAGGCAACAACACCCTCTTAGATATCACAGACAAAGACCATTCTACAACGCATACCAAGCTGATAGATATGGTGGACCGCCTAGTAGCTACCAACAAGCCCCACCGTATGCTTAGAGACCATCCTCACAACATAACTTTGAACCACCACACTCACAAGCCCCTTTCCGCCACTCACCTCCATATGACCCTAACCCATATCCATCATACCAACCACCCTATGAACTGTATGAACCATATGTAGAACCACCCCAATTACACCCCAATTACTCCCAAGAACCACCACTGCCAATTTTTGGATCAACCCAAGAATCACAGGCTCGCCTCAAGGAATCAGTAGATCTTTTTCATGCAACCATTCATCAACTGGACCAAGCAATAAATCAATTACCTTCCAGATGTTTGGACACTCAAGGAACCCCCATGGCTTCATGTGGAGAATCTAATGAAGAAGTAGCATGAAGGAAATACTAGAAACTCCAGGGACAGTAAGGATCATGACTTTGTACTGGAACAAGTAGAGGAAGCCGGAATTATTGAAGAAGAAGAAGTGGTCGAAGACTTAGGAGATGCTGAGCCTCTATTTGAAAGTCCAGTTATAGAGCCTCCTTCCAAGACGTTTGACATTGATGTTGAAGAGGGTGTACAACCTCCAAAACATATCAGGGTTGAAGACTTTGAAGGGGATGATCAAGAGATGGATTCAATCATTAATGAATTCTTATCTACATTTGAATCCTCTCCCATTGGACTTGACATGGAGATTAAAGAAAAAGAAGCACAACCTCCCACGCCCTTGGTGAAAAATGAAGAAGAAATTGAATCGGAAGAAATCCACCAAGAGGAAGAGGTTGGTATTGAAGAAGATTGCAAAGAGGTGGAAGATGTCGAAGAAGAGCACAAGGAAGTGGAGCTTGCACGTTCATTAGAAACACCTCCCCCTAAGTTTCCATCATCCTTCACAACATTCAAGTGGGTAAAATTCATATCCCTTAGCTTTCTAATTCCACTTGAATATGGGCTACTGGAGACGGATGGTCAACTTAGAGCTCTCTGTGGCATCAAGAGTAAAAGGAAGATGGTTAGTGGTAAGAGTTATCCTGCAAGGTTCAACATGGTTGTGTGCTCAAAATTTAAACGCAAAGGTTGGTGTAAAGCTCAACTGAATGGGTCTAGGAAGTTGTTTGGCCGCTTTAGTGAGACTTTAGATTGCCTGCCACCCGGTTGGAACACTAATGATCAACAAGAAGACAGGTGCAAAAGCAAGGTTTGGGACCCTGGAATTCAATCTAGAAATCAATACTCTTGGGGCCTTGTCACTTGCTTCAGCTTACTTGAAGGCTTTCTATGCCTAGTTTAGGATCCCGAAGGCTACTGGAATTTCAAACACTGGTGGAGATTCCTGGATCAGTACAAGCACAAGCCACCAAAACAAGGAGCTCACCAGAATGTCCAACTTAAAAACTTTAACTAAAAGTGCTAGGTGGGAGACAACCCACCATGGTATTATCGTTCCTCTTTCAATTTTAATTCTAGTCTATTTTATTTGTTTTTGAGTTTTGATTGAACCTGGAATCATGCATACTTGCATAGCATTCATATTAAGCATTGCATTCTGCATACTGCATTATAAAAAAAAAATTTCACACGCGACGCGACAGCGTCGCCAACGCGTCCGCATCGCAGGTGCATTAGGGAGAAAAGAAAAGTGAACAGACAGTCACGCGAGAGCGTGGCTGGAGGCGTGTCTTTGGCACAAATTAGTCCACGCGACCGCGTCACTGACGCGTCCGCGTCAAGTGGGAAAAATGCCTCCCACGCGTCCGTGTCACCCACGCGAACGCGTGCCTCAACATCGACGTAAAAAGGGTGTAAGGCCGAAAGTTGGGCTGGAATGGGGCTGGACTCGTGCTAGATGCACAAGCCCTACCACGCGTACGCGTGCCCCACACGTCGGTGCCATTTTCATAATTTAGCCATCCACGCGATCGCGTCAACATCGTGACTGCGTCACCCTCAAAAGTGGCAATATGATTTTCGAACAGAGAGTTGTGCGAGCGCGAGGCTGCCCTCGCGCTACTAGCACAAACCATGTCACGCGTCCGCGTGACCGACGCTCTCGCATCACCTCACTTACGTGCTACCCGCACGAACGCATGCCCCACGCGTCCGCGTCACTTGCGCCGCACCACTTTCCAGATCAGCCAAATATCTTATCTTTTCTCCCCTATATTTAAATCTTTTCTTCCCTTCTTATTTTTTTCTTTTTTCTTTTTCCTTCTCTTACTTTCTTCTTCTCATTCTTCTTCACTTTTATTTAATTTATTTGCATAATTTGATTCATTGCATTATCTTCATTGGTGTTAGAAATTTATTTATTTTACTTGTGGATTATTCAAAGAATTGTTTGACAATTATATAATTTTTTTAAAAGGTTGCTTGCATGTTCAACTGAATACTTTCAATAACTTATTTACCATGCATGCTATGTTTTTGTGAAAAAGCCCGTATGGCATCATGCACTACTTTTATGTTATCCTACTACTCTAATGCCTGTTTTTCACAAAACCCTTTCCACATTTTATTTTAAATTATAATTGTCAATACAAACGTGATTGTCGATTTGTTGAGTAATAATACATTTTTAATCTTTGATGCTTGATCTATGCTACTCATGCCCTTGCCGGCATGCTAATAAACATCTTGCATCCAATACTCCCCATGCCTTGCTATATTTCCATTGATGAACTGATCACATGGAATCGCGACCATGTCTTTCATTCACTATTTCCTTTACTTGGCATGATTATCACTCGTACCGCCCTCCTCTTTGCTCTATCCCTTTGACTTCATGTCCTTTTCTCTTCTCTCTTTTTCAGGCTGGCCACCAGAACGGGTAAAGAGAACGCCTCTACAACGAGCAACAGCTGAGGAACTACATCCCCCGCCACCTGCACATCTTTGCATGCACCGAGGACGGTGCAATCTTTAAGTGTGGGGAGGTTGATACCGATCTCCACGGGTTAGTTAGCCCCTTCTTAACACCAATTTTTGTTTTTCATTGTTGCATTTGCATGTCTGTTTCATTTTGTGCATATTTTACCACTTGGTTGAAGTAATATTTTCTTTTTAAAGAACCTTTTATAGTATTTCACTAATTTGAATAAAACTTTTTGAAAAACTTGTATGAAAAAATATTATTTTGGAACATGGTTTAGAGTTAAGAACACACAAAACCAGTGAGATTTTGAGCCTATTTGATTGGTTGCATTCTATCAACCAATATTTTATTTTTGGTGTGTGTTTTTCTCT
Organism: Arachis duranensis; assembly: GCF_000817695.3. Classification (NCBI taxonomy): domain Eukaryota; kingdom Viridiplantae; phylum Streptophyta; class Magnoliopsida; order Fabales; family Fabaceae; genus Arachis; species Arachis duranensis. Next base: position 58,052,048 of record NC_029778.3, read on the forward strand.
CTAAAATTGTGATCTTTGTCTTGCTTAATTCTATATTTCCACTGTTTGATGTATGTATGCACTTATATGATTGAGGCCTTGTTTCACTAAGCTTACATACCCATACGGCCTTACCTTTCCATTATCCTTTGCAAACCAATTTGAGCCTATTTTACCCATTTGTTCTTTACTTTAGCTCATTAATAACTCTAAGCGGAAAACAATAATATCCTTAATTTGAATCCTTAGTTAGCTTAGATTAGTAAAAGTGCTCACGATTTAAGTGTGGGGAAGTTGGATTTTAACATATTTGGTTTGAGTAATTGGGTGTTGTATATTTTAGTGAAAATGTGCAAAATAATAGTTGAGCACAAATTATTACATTCAATACTTTAATCATATGCATTGAGAAAAATAAAAGAAAAATAAAAAAAAAGAAGAGAAGAATAAAAAAAAGCGAAAAAGAAAAAAAAAGCAAATAATAAAAGGGGACAAAATATCCCAAAGTACGTGTTGGTATCAATGCATATGTACTGAACTCAAATTTAGGATGCATGAATATGTGAAAAACACGGTTAATGGGAAGTTAGATTTTGTATTTTAATTAAATGGATTGTCTTAAGTTAGGTGGAAAGTTTATGTTGATTAAAGATTCAAATTTTAGTCCACTTGGCCAAATATAATCCTACCTTGACCCTAACCCCATTACAACCCTTAAAAGACCTCTTGATTTGTGTATTGGTGCATTAAATTTTTGTTGATTGTTAGATAAAGAGCAAGTTATAGAAAGCATGATTAGTAGAGAATTGAGAGAATTGACCCTAGACACTTGAGAATTAAGATGATATACACTACCAAGTAAGGGTTCAACGCTTAATTCTGTGTTCCCTGCTTTCATGAGCTATCTTCTTCTTGCAAGTTATTTGTATTGTATTTTGTGATTTGAATTAGTGAAATCCAGTTCATATTTATTCTTGAAAGATTTATTTACTTTTTCACCAAGTAGGTAGAATTATTTTAGCATGTAGTTGCATTCACATTCATAGGTTGCATTGCATGAGTCTTGCCTTTTCCTACTCATTTATTTGGTCTCCTTGAGTTTAGCATGAGGACATGCTAATGTTTAAGTGTGGGGAGGTTGATAAACCAATATTTTATGGTTTATATTGTATTTAATTGAGTGGTTTTATCAAGCTTTTCACCCACTTATTCATATGATTTGCATGATTTTACAATTCCTTCCTAGTTTAGTTCTATGATTGAAAACATGCTTCTTTGGTCTTAATTAAGCTAATCTTAATCCTCTCCTATTACCATTCGATGTCTTGATATGTGTGTTAAGTGTTTCAGGCTTCATAGGGCAGGAATGGCATAGAGAATAAAGAGGAAGTGTGCAAAAATGGAAGGAACACAAGGAATTGAGGAGATGACCAGCAAGAAGTCACGCGGTCGCATAGCTCACGCGACCGTGCGAAATGGAAGAAATCAGAGTGACGCGTTCGCGTGCCTGACGCGACCGCGCGGATCTGTAGAATTACAAAAGTCGCTGGCAGAGATTCTGGGCCGCATTTTAACCCGGTTTTTGGCCCAGAAACACAGATTAAAGTCAGGGAACATGCAGAGACTCAAGAGGCTTTTCATAATTCATATCTTTTAGTTTAGATGTAGTTTTTAGAGAGAGAGGTTCTCTCCTCTCTCTTAGGATTTAAGATTAGGATTCCGCTTAAAGGATTTAGGATTTCAACTCTTCATCAGGTTCAATATTCCTTTTACTTTATATTTCTCTTTTAGTTTCAGATACTTTAATGCTTGTATTACATATGTTGCCTATTTGGCTTATGAGCCATTCATGTTAGGATTTTCAGATACTTTAATGCTTGTATTACATATGTTGCCTATTTGGCTTATGTTGCCTATTTGGCTTATGTAGTTTGTATTACATATGTTGCCTATTTAATATAAATTGAGGTATTTCAGACTCTATGGTCTCTGTATGAGCCTCAGATTCCTTTAGGTCCTCAATAGGGAACTCCTTCTTGTTTGAGAGACATCCCAGGAGGTCTTCCTCACTAGGATTTTCGTCCTTCTCCTCCCTTGTGCATTCGGCCATATTGATTACATTAATGGCCTTGCCTTTCCTTTTGGATTCTCTTCTGTATTGCTGGGAAGAATACTGGGAGGAGTTTCAATGACTTTCTTACTCAGCTGGCCATATTGATTACATTAATGGCCCACTTGTGCCTCCAAATTTCTAATGAAGGATCTTGTCTCACTCATGAAACTTAAAGTGGCCTTTGACAGATCAGAGACTAAGTTTGCTAAATTAGAGGGGCTCTGCTCAGAATTCTCTATCTGTTGCTGAGAAGATGATGGAAAAGGCTTGTTATTGCTTAGCCTATTTCTTCCACCATTATTAAAGCCTTGTGGAGGCTTTTGTTGATCCTTTCATGAGAAATTTGGATGATTACTCCATGATGAATTATAGGTGTTTCCATAAGGTTCACCCATGTAATTTACCTCTGCTATTGCAGGGTTCTCAGGATCATAAGCTTCTTTAGAAGCTGCCTCTTTAGTACTGTTGGATGTATTTTGCCATCCATTCAAACTTTGAGAAATCATGTTGACTTGCTGGGTCAACACTTTGTTCTGAGCCAATATGGCATTCAGAGTATCAATTTCAAGAACTCCTTTCCTCTAAGGTGTCCCATTATTCACGGAGTTCCTCTCAGAAGTGTACATGAATTGGTTATTTAGAACCATGTCAATAAGTTCTTGAGCTTCTGCAGGCGTTTTCTTTAAGTGAATGGATCCACCTGCAGAATGGTCCAATGACATTTTGGAAAACTCAGATAGACTATAATAGAATATATCTAATATGGTCCATTCTAAAAACATGTCAGAAGGACACTTTTTGGTCATCTGCTTGTATCTTTCCCAAGCTTCTTAGAGGGATTCACCATCTTTTTGCTTGAAGGTCTGAACATCCACTCTAAGCTTGCTCAGCTTTTGAGGAGGAAAGAATTTATCCAAGAAGGCCGTGACCAGCTTATCCCAGGAGTCCAGGCTATCTTTAGGTTGTGAGTCCAACCATGTTCTAGCTCTGTCTCTTACAGCAAAAGGGAAAAGCATGAGCTGTAGACTTCAGGATCTACTCCATTCGTCTTAACAGTCTCACAAATCTGCAAGAACTTAGTTAAAAACTGGTAAGGATCTTCAGATGGAAGTCCATAAAACTTGCAGTTCTGTTGCATTAGAGCAACTAATTGAGGTTTCAGCTCAAAATTGTTTGCTCCAATGGCAGGAATTGAGATGCTTCTTCCATCAAACTTGGACGTGGGTTTAGTAAAATCACCAAGCATCCTCCTTGCATTATTGTTGTTAGGTTCGGCTGCCATCTCCCTCTCTTGTTCGAAAATTTCAGAAAGGTTGCCTCTGGATTGTTGTAATTTAGCTTCTCTTAATTTCCTCTTCAGAGTCCTTTCAGGTTCAGGATCAGCTTCAACAAGAGTGCCTTTTTCCTTGTTCCTGCTCATATGAAAGAGAAGAGAAAAAGAAAAGGAAGAGGAATCCTCTATGTCACAGTAAATATGATCCTTATTATTAGTAGAAGAAAAGAATAAAGAAAGGAGAATCCAAACACAAGGGTAAGGATAGAGGCAGTGATTGGAGATGAAGAGGGGTGAAGAGAAGTGTTAGTAAATAAATAAATATACAGAAGAAGAGAAGAGAAGGAGAATTTGAAAATAATTTTGAAAAAGTAGTTAATGATTTTTGAAAATTAAAGATAAGATATAATTAAAATTAAAATTTAAAACAATTAAAAAGAATTTTTGAAAAAGAGATGAGATATTTTCGAAATTTAAAGAGGGAAAAGTAGTTAGGTGGTTTTGAAAAAGATAAGAAATAAACAAAAAGTCAAATAGTTAGTTGAAAAAGATATTAAAGTCAAATTTGAAAAGATAAGAAGATAAGAGGTTAGATAAGATATTTTGAAATCAAATTTTTAAAAAAGATAAAATTTTAAAAAAAGATATGATAAAAAGATAAGATAAGATAGATTTAATTTTTAAAATTAAAATTAATTACTTAACTAACAAGAAACTAAAAGATAAGATTCTAAAATTTAAAGATTGAACCTTTCTTAACAAGAAAGTAACAAACTTCAAATTTTTGAATCAATCATATTACTTGTTAGTATAATTTTCGAAAATCAAGATAAAATTAAGAAAAAGATTTTTTGAAAAATATTTAAAAATAATTTTTAAAATTAATAAGAAAAATGAAAAAGATTTAATTTTTGAAAAAGTTTTAAAAAGATAAGATTTTTTTTTAAAATTGAAAATTTGACTTGACTTGTAAGAAACAACTAATTTTAAAAATTTTTGACCAAGTCAACTCCAATTTTCGAAAATTTGGAGAGAAATAAGGAAAAGATATTTTTTATTTTTAAATTTTTAATGATGAGAGAGAAAAACACAATTATGACCCAAAACATGAAAATTTTGGATCAAAACCAATTATGCAGGCAAGAACAGTATGAATGTTAAGATGAACACCAAGAACACTTTGAAGATCATGATGAACATCAAGAACATATTTTTGAAAAATTTTTTATGCAAAGAAAACATGCAAGACACCAAACTTAGAATTATTTAATGCATGGACACTATGAATGCAAAAATGCATATGAAAAACAACATACAACACAAAACAAGAAAACATCAAGATCAAACAAGAAGACTTGTCAAGAACAACTTGAAGATCATGAAGAACACCATGAATGCATGAATTTTCGAAAAATGCAAGAAATTTTTTTAAAGCATGCAATTGACACCAAACTTAAAAATTGACTCAAGACTCAAACAAGAAACACAAAATATTTTTGGTTTTTATGATTTTATGATTTTTTTTGTATTTTATTTTATTTTTTCGAAAAACATATGAAAAAAGAAAATAAGAAATTCAAAATCTTTAAGAAGAATTCCATGAATCTTTCAATGTTAGCCTAAAGCTCCAATTCAGGGGTTGGACATGGCTTAATAGCCAGCCAGCTTTAGGATGGCATTACATGCATTGTGGTGATTAATTTGGATATGGCTTTACAGCCAGCTAGGATTCAACATGTTACCATGAAACTCTAGAATTCATTCTTGAAAGTTTTGAAGCCATAGAATAATTTTAAAAAAATTTTCGAAAATAAATTTTTTTTTCGGAAAAACGAAAACAAAGAAAAATTTTGAAAAATTTTTAAAAACTTTTTGAAAAGAAAATTACCTAATCTGAGCAACAAGATGAACCGTTAGTTGTCCAAACTCGAACAATCCCCGGCAACGGCGCCAAAAACTTGGTGGACGGAATTGTGATCATCAATAATGGTCTTTGGTATGTGCATCTGTTAACTCAGCACTTTCTTTCCACAACTTCGCTCAACTAACCAGCAAGTGTACTGGGTCGTCCAAGTAATAAACCTTACATGAGTAAGGGTCGATCCCACAGAGATTGTTGGTACGAAGCAAGCTATGGTCACCTTGTAAATCTCAGTCAAGCGGATAATAATTGATTATGAAATTTCGAAAATCAAATAATAGTAAATAAACATAAAATAAATATAAAGTTACTCATGTAATTCAATGGTAGGAATTTCAGATAGGTATATGGAGATGCTATGATCCTTCTGAATCTCTGCTTTCCTACTGCATCCATTCATTCCTTCTTATTCCTTTCTATGGCAAGTTGTATGTAGGGCATCACCGTTGTCAATGGCTACATCCCATCCTGCATCACTGTTGTCAATGGCTACATCCCATCCTCTCAGTGAAAAAGGTCCAAATGCTCTGTCACAGCACGGCTAATCATCTGTCGGTTCTCAATCAGGTTGGAATAGAATCCCGTGATTCTTTTGCGTCTGTCACTAACGCCCAGCCTTCAGGAGTTTGAAGCTCGTCACAGTCATTCAATCCCAGAATCATACTCGGAATACCGCAGACAAGGTTAGACTTTACGGATTCCCATGAATGTCGCCATCAATTCTAGCTTATACCACGAAGATTCTGATCAAGGAATCCAAGAGATATGCGCCCGGTCTAAGGTAGAACGGAAGTAGTTGTCAGTCACGCGCGTTCATAGGTGAGAATGATGATGAGTGTCACGGATCATCACATTCATCAAGTTGAAGTGCAACGAATATCTTAGAATAGGAATAAATCGAATTGGATAGAAAATAGTAGTACTTGCATTAAAACTTGAGGTATAGCAGAGCTCCACACCCTTAATCTATGGTGTGTAGAAACTCCACCGTTAAAATTACATAAGTGATGAAGGTCCAGGAATGGCCGAATGGCCAGCCCCCAAACGTGATCAATAGTCTCCTAAGATGAATAATAGAATAAAACTGAGACCAAAGATGTGGTCAAAAGACGACTAATACACTAGTAAAAAGTTCTATTTATACTAAACTAGCTACTAGGGTTTACAGAAGTAAGTAATTGATGCATAAATCCACTTCCGTGGCCCACTTGGTGTGTGCTTGGGCTGAGCTTGATCTACCCACGAGCTGAGGCTTCTCTTGGAGTTGAACGCCAAGTTGTAACATGTTTTGGGCGTTCAACTCTGGTTCATGACGTGTTTCTGGCGTTTGACTCCAGAATGCAGCATGGAATTGGCGTTGAGCGCTAGTTTATGTCGTCTAATCACGAATAAAGTATGGACTATTATATATTGCTGGAAAGTTCTAGATGTCTACGTTCCAACGCTGTTGAGAGCGCACCATTTGGAGTTCTGTAGCTCCAGAAAATCTATTTCTAGTGCAGGGAGGTCAGATTTCAACAGCATCAGCAGTCCTTTGTCAGCCTCCTATCAGAGTTTTGCTCAGGTCCCTCAATTTCAGCCAGAAAATACCTGAAATCACAGAAAAACACACAAACTCATAGTAAAGTCTAGAAATGTGAATTTAGCATAAAAACTAATGAAAACATCCCTAAAAGTAACTAGATCATACTAAAAACTAACTAAAAACAATGCCAAAAAGCGTATAACTTATCCGCTCATCAGTTTGCTAGGCTAGAGAGGCTCTACTCAGAATTCTCTATCTGTTGCTGAGAAGATGATGGAAAAAGTTTGCTAATGCCAAACTTATTTCTCCCACCATTATTATTGTTGAAGCCTTGTTGAGGCTTCTGTTGATCCTTCCATGAGAAATTTGGATGATTCCTCCATGAAGGATTATAGGTGTTTCCATAGGATTCTCCCATGTAATTCACCTCTTCCATTGCAGGATTCTCAGGGTCATAAGCTTCTCCTTCAGAGGAGGCTTCTTTAGCACTGCCGGATGTAGCTTGCAATCCAGTCATATTCTGAGAAATCATATTGACTTGCTAAGTCAATATTTTGTTTTGAGCTAATATGGCATTCAAAGTATCAATTCAAGAACTCCTTTCTTCTGAGTCATCCCATTATTCATAGGATTTCTTTCAGAAGTTTACATGAACTGGTTATTTGCAACCATCTCAATGAGTTTCTGGGCTTCTGCAGGGGTTTTCAGATGAAGAGATCCACCAGCAGAATGGTCCAATGACATCTTGGATAATTTAGACAGACCATCATAGAATATACATATGATGTTCCATTCTGGAAGCATGTCAGAAGAACACCTTCTGGTTAATTGCTTGTATCTTTCCCAAGCTTCATAGAGGGATTCACCTTCCTTTTATTTGAAGGTTTGGACTTCCACTCTAAGCTTGCTCATCTTTTGAGGTGGAAAAACTTTGGTCAAGAAAGCATTGACCAACTTGTCCTAAGAGTTCAAGCTTTCTCTAGGTTGTGAGTCAAACCATATCCTAGCTCTGTCTCTTACAGCAAAGGGAAAAAGCATGAGTCTGTAGACCTCGGGATCAACCCCATTGGTCTTAACAGTATCACAGATTTGCAAGAATTCAGCTAAGAATTGATGAGGATTTTCCGATGGAAGTCCATGAAACTTGCAATTCTACTGCATTAGAGAAACTAATTGAGGCTTAAGCTCAAAGTTGTTTGCTCCAATGGCAGGAATTGAGATGCTTCTTCCATAGAAGTTGGAAGTTGGTGTAGTATAGTCACCAAGTATCTTCCTTGCATCTCTAGCATTGTTGCTGGGTTTGGCTGCCATGTCTGCTTCTTTTTGAAATTCTCTGTAAGGTCCTCTCCGGAGTGTTGTGCTTTAGCTTCTCTTAGCTTCTTCCTCAGAGTCTTTTCAGGTTCAGGATCAGCTTCAACAAGAATATTTTTATCCCTGTTTCTGCTCATATGAAAAAGAAGAGAACAAAAGGGAGTAGTGGAATCCTCTATGTCACAGTATAGAGATTCCTTGAGGTGTCAGCAGAAAAGAAGAATAGAGGAATGAGGTAGAGAGAAAATAAGAAGAATTCGAACACAGAGAGAGAGAGAGAGAGAGAGAGAGAGAGGGTTTGAATTATAAGTAGAAGAGAAGTGTTAGCAAATAGATAGAAAGAGATGAGAGAGAGAGAGAGTATTCAAAAATTAAAACTAAAAAGATTTTAAAAAAAATGGTTAGTGATTTTCGAAAATTGGAAGTGAAAAAGTGGTTAGATGGTTTTGAAAAAGATAAGAAATAGTAATTAGCTGAAAAAGATTTGAAAATAATTTTGAAAAGATAAGAAGTTAGAAAAAAGATTTTGAAATCAAAATTTAAAAAGCTATGATTGAAAAAGATTTGATTTTTAAAATTGATGACTTGACTAACAAGAAACTAAAAGATATGATTCTAAAATTCAAAGATTTTTTTGAATCAAAACATTAATTTTTTTGAAAGTAACAAACTTGCAATTTTTTTGAATCGAAACATTAATTGTTAGCAAGGATTTTTGAAAATGTGGAAAGATAAGATTTTAAAATTATGAATTAAAACATGAAGATTTGAAAAATTTGAATTGGAAATAAAATTACCTCCCCTGTGTCATCCTGGCGTTAAATGCTCAGGATGCTATCCATTCTGGTGTTTCACGCCCAGAATGCTACCTCTTTGGGCGTTTAACACCCAGCTAGATACCCTGGCTGGCGTTTAACACCAGAATTCTTGCCTTACTGGGCGTTTTTCTAAATGCCCAGCTTTTTCTCTGTGATTCCTCTGTTGTATGTTCTGAATCTTCATTTCTCTGTATTATTTACTTGAAAAGAGATATTTTTTATTTTTGAATTTTTAATTAAGAGAGAGAAAAATAACAAAATGAAATAAAACATAAAAATGCAAGATCAAAGCAAGTAATGCATGCAAGGACACTTTGAATCTCAAGATGAACACCAAGAACACTTTGAAGATCATGATGAACATCAAGGACATATGGATTTGAAATTTTTAATGTTTAGACACTATGGATTTGAAAATGCATATGAAAATCAGGAAAAGACACAAAACAGGAGAATTTAAAGATCAGAACAAGGAAAATCATTAAGAACAACTTGAAGATCAATGAAGAACACAATGCATGAATTTTTTTTCGAAAACTTGAGAAAATTTGAAAGCATGCAATTGAAACCAAACTTAGAATTTCACACTAGACTCAAACAAGAAACACAAAAAAAAATTTTCGAAGATAAAAATAAAAGAAAGCTTAAACATAAAATAAAATTACCTAATCTAAGCAACAAGATGAACCGTCAGTTGTCCAAACTTGAAAAATTCCCGGCAACGGCGCCAAAAACTTGGTGCATGAAATTGTGATCACAGTTTTCACAAATCCGCACAACTAACTAGCAAGTGCACTGGGTTGTCCAAGTAATACCTTACGTGAGTAAGGGTCGATCCTACGGAGATTGACGGCTTGAAGCAAGCTATGGTCATCTTATAAACCTCAGTCAGGCAGATTCAAATGGTTTTGAGGTTTTGATAATTAACAGATAAATAAAACATAAAATAAGATAAAGATACTTATGTAATTCATTGGTGGGAATTTCAGATAAGCGTTTGGAGATGCTTTGTTGCTTCTGAATATCTGCTTTCCTGTTGTCTTCCTCCAATTATGCATCCTCCCTTACATGGCTAGCTGTAAGTTGGTGGATCACCGTTGTCAATGGCAACCATCCGTCCTCTCGGTGAAAATGGTCCGGCTACGGTTCTCACCGCAGGGCTAATCATCTGTCGGTTCTCACTTGTGTCAGAATAAGATCCATTGATCCTTTTGCACACTGTCACTGCACCCAACAGTCGCAAGTTTGAAGCTCGTCACAGTCATCCCCTCCCAGATCCTACTTGGAATACCACAGACAAGGTTTAGACTTTTTGGATCTCAGGAATGCTGCCAATTATTTCTAGCCTGTACTACGAAGGTTCTAATCTCACTGATTTGAATGCTCTGTTGTCAGGAGATGCTACTCAAACGCATGGATCAGAGACCCAAGAGAATATACTCCAGCTGGCGTCCAATGACTACGATGAACATCATGTAGACCGCTTGTGGTTGTCAGGCACGCGAATCTTGGATAAGCGTGTACTGAATATAGTGGGTGATTGTCACAGGTCATCCCTTCAGTCTGACTTAACTAAATTAAGTACACGAGTATATCCTGGAGAAGAAGTAGGCATGAATTGAAGGAAAAACAATAGTACTTACATTAATTCATGAGGAACAGCAGAGCTCCTCACCTTAATCTATGAGGTGTAGAAACTCCACCGTTGAAAATACATAAGAACAAAAGGTCTAGGCATGGCCGAATGGCCAGCCTCCCAAATGGCATAAGAATTCGAAGACATGAGAAGAAGACCTGATCAAAGAATCAAAAAGTGGTCCAAAGATGAAATACAATAGTCAAAAAGTGTTATTTATACTAAACTAGTTACTAGGGTTTACAGAAAATGAGTAGATAGTGCAGAAATCCACTTTTCGAGCCTACTTGGTGTGTGTTTGGGCTAAGCTTTGAAGCTTTCATGTGCATAGGCCATCTCTGGAGTTAAACTCCAGCTTTGGTGCCAGTTCTGGCGTTTTACGCCAGAAAAAGGGTCTCTGGTGGGCGTTTGGACGCCAATTTGGGCCATCAAATCTCAAGCAAAGTATGGACTATTATACATTTCTGGAAAGCCCAAAATGTCTACTTTCCAACGCAATTAAGAGCGCACCAAGTGGGCTTCTGTAGCTCTAGAAAATCTACTTTGAGTGTAGGAGGGTCAGAATCCAACAGCATCTGCAGTCCTTTCTCAGCCTCTGAATCAGATTTTTGCTCAGGTCCCTCAATTTCAGCCAGAAAATACCTGAAATCACAGAAAAACACACAAACTCATAGTAAAGTCCAGAAATGTGAATTTTGCATGAAAACTAATAAAAATATACTAAAAAGTGACTAAAACATACTAGAAACTACCTAAAAATAATGTCAAAAAGTGTATAAATTATCCGCTCATCACCTTCCCTAGTGAGAGGTGTAAAAGTTCTTTAAATACTAGGTTAATGACTAAGGATTACACAGAAAGGGTAAAACAGTCTATTTAGTGCTAAAATTAGTGAGTGTTTGGGCTGAGCTTTGATGAGATCCATATGCTATGAGGCTCCATGGGCATGGGATGCCAGCTAGGAAGTCCTCTCTGGGTCTTTGGATGCTGGGCTCTACTCTTTGGGCGCTGGACACTTGGAAGGGGGCAGGGAGCTGGCGTTAGACGCTAATTTTAGGCCTTTTAATCCAAAGAATAGTTTGGACTATTATATATTGCTGGAAAGCTCTGAAAGTTAGCTTTCTATAGCCATTAAGAGAGCTCCATTTAGACTTTTGTAGCTCCAAAAATGTTCTTCTGAATGCAGGCAAGTCAGATCCAGACAGCAACCACAGTGCTTTCTCTGTCTCTGAATTAGACTTCTGCTCCAGCTCCTTAATTTCAGCAAAAAAATTACCTAAAATTGTCCAAAAATACAAAAATCCATAGTAGAATCCAAAAATGTGAATTTAACACTAAAACCTATAAAAACTTAATAAAAACTAAATAAAACTACTAAAAACTATATGAAAATAATGTCAAAAAGTGTATAAATTATCCGCTCATCACAAGGCCATGCATACGCATGAAAAAGGAAATTCGCCAGACCACACGTACGCGTGACAAGCAGCACGTGACCAACTTAAAGGCAACACGCTAGGGGGCAATTTCTAAGCTTAAGGAGGCCCAAATCCAACTCATTTCTGAAGTATTTGATGCCAAATTCAAGAAGGAACAAAGAGGAGAGCAATTAGGTTTTGTTTAGAAACATGCTTTAGGTCATATTCTAGAGAGAGAGACTCTCTCTTTTCTCTAGAATTAGGGTAGATTTAGGATAGATTTCTTTTAGGTTTAGAATTTAATTGTTGCTTTGATTTAGTTTCCTTACAATTTATTGTTCTTACATCTTTGTTCTTTTAGTTTTATTTGCTATTTCCTTTATTTTGTTGCTTTTATATTCATGACTCTTGTTGATTTTAATTTATACTAATGCAATTTATGTTTTTATGTTTCTTATTGTTTAACTGAGTTGTTTATTGTCATTTTCTTGCATTGGGTAGTTATAGAATTTATTATTTCTTGCAATTTTACCATGCTTTTCTTATATACCTCCCAAGTGTTTAATTAAATGCTTGGTTGGATTTTAGAGTAGATTTGTATACTCTTGCCTTGAGATTGAGGACTTAGGTGCCTTAATATCATTTATGTCCAATATCATTGGTAATTTAGGGTTGTTAGCTGGTTTTAGGATCAACTATGTCCACTTGACTTAACCCTCCGATGTTACAGGAAAACTAAGTGGAATTAACCCTTTGTAATTACCATGTTGTGGTCAATGATACAAGATGGGAAACCTTGACTCTTGATCCTTGCCATGAGTAGCCTTTTAGCATCTCTATTATCTTAGTTGTTAGCTTTACTTTCTTGTTATTTACACTCCTAGTTTCTTATCATCAAAACCCCAAAAATACTACCTCATAACCAATAATATGCACACTTCCATGCAATTCCTTGAGAAACGACCCGAGGTTTAAATACTCTCAGTTTTATTGGGTTTGACTTAAGTGACAAACAAATTAAATTTTGATAGAGGGTTGTCTATCGATTTGGATCTATACTTCGACGAGATTATTTTATGAAAATTCCTAATCGACGATTTCCTTCCGGGCTAGGAGCAGTATAAGAGCCAAGTATTCTCCTAGGTTGTGCAGGTATATTAGGAGAAGGATTAACAACATTGACATTAACCGCATTGTTGTTGTTGTTGAGCTCCATAGTGGACTTTTCAACTTCTTTCTCAAAATTATCCCTAAGATTCTCACCGGCTATATAAGCTCTAGCTTGTTGTAAACGCCTTCTCAAGGTCCTCTCAATTTCAGGATCAAAGTCTACAAGAGGTTCATTATTCCTATTCCTACTCATAAACAACAGAAAACAAAGAAAAGGTAAGTGAATCTCTACGTGAGAGTGCAGAGATTTTTCTGTGAGGTTTCCTCTGTAAAAGAAATAAAATAAAATAAACTGAACATTTAACAATAAAAATTTCAAAAATCAACAAAGAAAAATAGTACATTGAATTCGAAGATGATGAAAAGAAAATTAATGAGAAAAAAATAAAATAAAATTACTGGGGGACACCAAACTGAATTCTAGAAATTGATAAAAAAATTAACTAAAATAAGGCTTCAATTTTCGAAAATTAAGGAATAGAACAAATAGAAATTAAAAACTAAAAACACCTAATATAAGCAATCAGACAACGGTTAGTTGTCAATCACATTCAATCCTCGGTAACGGTACCAAAAACCTGGTGGCGAAATTCAAAATTCACAAACTAACCGACAAGTGTAATGGGTCGTACCAAGTAATACCTCAGGTGAGTGAGGGTTGATTCCACGAAGATTGATGGATTGAGCAATAGTAGTCGAATGAATTACTTAGTCAGGTAAGCAAAAATTGGTGTTTTGAGAGTTGTAATTCACATTAAACAGAATTCCAGAGAGTAAGAATGCAAACAATGGAATTGGTGTGAAATATATGTGAGAAAGCAGTTAAGGTTTTGGAGTTATTTATTCTTTCGGATTAAGTTTTCTTACCAACTATTTAAATTATGCAAGATTCATTTCATGGCAAACTGTAATTAACTAAACCCTAATTTCTTAGTGATTTAGTCTCCTCTAACCTAATCAACTGTCAATTTCTTGGTCACTTAATATAGATTAGAGAGTTAGGTTCAATTCTATTTTATTTGCCACAAAAACCCTAATTACCCAAATATAAGAGGATTATATATCACGTATCCTGTTAAGTCCAAGTAATTAGGGAATTTACTTTTAATATAGTATTCAAGTGAGATAATACTTTCAAGAATCACAAGAATGCATATAGAATAAAGGTTGTTCTAATATACCCAAATTCATAAGATGAAGAACGAAAGTAATCCTTGAAACTGAATCAATACATAAATTAAAATAGAATAGTAATAGTATTAATCCATAGAAATAAACAAAGCTCCTAACCTTAACCAAGGAGGTTTAGTGGCTCATGACTCAGAGAGAAAACTAGGGTTCAGAAAATGGAAGTACGTAAGATGTAACACCCTACCACACAGAGCCTTATGCTTAAGTCATAAGACAGAGATGGTGAGGTATTACGAACTCTAAAAATAAAATTATATATATTATAATAGTGAAAAAGAATTTTTAACTAGGAGCCTTTGAAGAAAAGGGTAAAGCAAAATTGTTAAATTGAACAGCACAACACTCCCGAACGTGATAACGTAAACGAAGCAAGATAGAGGATAAACTAACACGGATATATATACAGAAGAGAGCCAAAAGACAGATAACAAAGCACAAGATTTGGTTCGCGAAGGTAACCGGCCCGAGCATATAAGTATACATACTGATATATATAGGAAAACCCAAAAAAAACCCAATACAGAGTTATAAAACCTGTGTCTCCAAAATAACCTCTAAGTGGAGTAATACAGTATATATATATAGACAGTGGAGATAATAAGTATCTATGTAAGTACATATAAACAAAATAAAACCCCGAGAGATAAGGATCTTTGATAAATCAGAAGCTTTCAGTATGCCTCAGCAAGGAGCCTCACGTCTTGCATCTAAAAACCACAAAATCTACATGGGTGAGAACCGAAGGTTCTCATCATGGTAACAATGCCACATATCTAACACATAATGTCCTAGGAAAGCCAAAGGCAATCCTATAACTTTCAATAGATAATTAAAGCTTATAAACATACCTAAATTATAAAATAAAATAGGCAACTAGCTAAGGGTCTTCGGTATATCTAAAACTCCCCTTTCCAACTCCTCCGAACCTCCCAACGGCCATAGAAACCAGTTGTTACAAACACATTTATTACAAACAAGGAAATCACAGGTAGAAAGCATTTATAGCAGATAAATAATTAGCAAGTAGTTATGCAGTCAATTACGCATTCCAAACAAAACACGCCAAATAAACATATAGATGCATATGATGCATGCCGGTCCTAGTGGCTGATGAGTCTCATCTGTCGATTATAAAGCCAACCGACAAGTTTTGGTAACTAACCATTAGACTGTCCCTCTGTCGGGCATTTGGTGGGCATTTGGACGCCAGTTTGGGCAATCAAATCTCAGACAAAGTATAGACTATTATACATTGCTGGAAAGCCCAAGATGTCTACTTTCTAACGCAATTAAGAGCGCCCCAATTGAGTTTCTGTAGCTCTGGAAAATCAACTTCGAGTGCAGGAGGGTCAAAATCCAACAGTATCTGTAGTCCTTTCTTAGCCTTTGAATCAGATTTTTGCTCAGGTCCCTCAATTTCAGCCAAAAAATACCTGAAATCACAGAAAAATACACAAACTCATAGTAAAGTCCAGAAATATGATTTTTGCATAAAAACTAATAAAAATATACTAAAAAGTAACTAAAATATACTAAAAACTACCTAAAAACAATGCCAAAAAGCGTATAAATTATCCGCTCATCACAACACCAAAATTAAATTGTTGCTTGAACCCAAGCAACCAAAAACAAAAATAGGATAAAAAGAAGAGAATATACAATAAATCCCAAAACATCAATGAAGCTTAGTTCTAATTAGATGAGCGGGGCTAGTAGCTTTTTTGCTTCTGAACAGTTTTGGCATCTCACTTTATCCTTTGAAGTTCAGAATGATTGGCATCCATAGGAACTCAGAATTCATATAGTGTTATTGATTCTCCTAGTTCAGTATATTGATTCTTGAACACAGCTACTTATGAGTCTTGTCCGTGACCCTAAGTATCTTGTTTTCCAATATTACCACTAGATACATAAATGCCACAAACACACAACTGTGTGAACCTTTTCAGATTGTGACTCAGCTTTGCTAGAGTCCCCAGTTAGAGGTGTCCAGAGTTCTTAAGCACACTTTTTTGCTTTGGATCACGACTTTAACCACTCAGTCCCAAGCTTTTCACTTGGACCTTCATGACACAAGCACATGGTTAGGGACAGCTTGATTTAGCTGCTTAGGCCAAGATTTTATTCCTTTGGGCCCTCCTATCCACTGATGCTCAAAGCCTTGGATCCTCTTTACCCTTGCCTTTTAGTTTAAAGGGTTACTGGCTTTTCTGCTTGCTTTTTCTTTATCTTTTTCTTTTTTTCTTTATATTTCGCCTTTTTTTTCTTCTTTTTTTCGCAAGCTTTATGTTTTTCACTGCTTTTTCTTGCTTCAAGAATCAATTTTATGATTTTTCAGATTATCAATAATATTTCTCCTTTTTCATTATTCTTTCAAGAGCCAACAATTTTAACATTCATAAACTTCACTATCAAAAATATGCACTGTTCAAGCATTCATTCAGAAAACAAAAAGTATTGCCACCATATCAAAATAATTAAACTAATTTCAAGATAGAATTCGAAATTCATGTACTTCTTGCTCTTTTGCAATTAGAAGCATTTTTTATTTAAGAAAGGTAAAAGATTCATGGGACATTCATAACTTCAAGGCATAGACACTAGACACTAATGATCATGTAATAAAGACACAAACATAGACAAAACATAAAGTACAAAAAACCGAAAAACAGAAAAATAAGAACAAGGAAATTAAAGAACGGGTCCACCTTAGTGACGGCGGCTAGTTCTTCCTCTTGAAGATCATATGGAGTGTTTGAGCTCCTCAATATCTCTTCCTTGCCTTTGTTGCTCCTCCCTCAAGGCTCTTTAGTCCTCTCTAATTTCATGGAGGATAATGGAGTGCTCTTGGTGCTCCATCCTTAGTTGCTCCATATTGGAACTCAAATCCCCTAAAGAGGTGTTGAGGTGCTCCCAATAGTTGTGTGGAGAAAAATGCATCCTTTGAGGCATCTCAGGGATTTCTTGATGAGGGACTTCCTCATGCTCTTATTGAGGTCCATGAGTGGGCTCTCTTGTTTGTCTCATCTTTTTTCTAGTGATGGGCTTTTGAGATGAATCTCTCCATCTCCTATGACTTAGAGTTGGAAGCAACTGCCTTCCCTTTCCTCTTTCTAGAGGTTTCTCCGGCCTTAGGTGCCATTAATGGTTATAGAAAAATAAAAAAGCAACGCTTTTTTCTACACCAAACTTAAAAAGTTTGCTCGTCCTCGAGCAAAAGAAGAAAGAAAGGAGGAGAAGAAGAAGAAGAAATAGAGGAGATGGAGGTGGATGAGTGGTTCGGCCAAGGGAGTTTGGAGTGTTTGTGATGTGTGAAAATGAAGGAGTAAGGAGGGGTATAAATAGGGTAAGGGGGAGAGGGAATCCATGTGATAGGGGTTGGGTTTGGGAGGGAAATGGTTTGAATTTGAGTGGGTGGGGGTAGCTGGGTTCTATGATGAGAAATAGTGGATGGATGTGAGTGGTGATGAGGTTATGGGGAAGAGTGTTTTGGAAAAGTGTGAAGAGGAGTGAGAATGAGTTGGGGTAAGTAGGGATCATATGGGATCCACAGATCCTGAGGTGTCAAAGATTTCTCATCCCTGCACCTTTCTGGTGTTTAAATGCCCTCTGTGTGGCATTTTTGGCATTGAATGCCAGGCTGTTGCCCATTTCTGGCGTTTAACACTAACCAGACACCAGACACCCTTTTCTGGCGTTAAACGCCAGTCTGTGTGCCATTTCTGGTGTTTAACGCCCAGAATGGTGCCAGACTGGGCGTTAAACGCACACTTTGCTAGCCTTACTGGCGTTTGAACGCCAGTAAGCTCGTCCTCCAGGGTGTGCTGTTTTTTATGCTGTTTTTTATTCCTGCTTTAATTCTGCAACTATTTTTGTGACTCCACATGATCATCAACCTAAAGAAGACATAGACTAACACTAGAAAATAGAATGAAAAAGTAATTAATATAGATAAATAAAATTGGGTTGCCTCCCAATAAGTGCTTCTTTAATGTCAATAGCTTGACAGGAAGCTCTTACAGAGCTTCACAGATGCTTAGAGTATAGTTGTGCCCTCCCAACACCAAAATTAGAAGTTAAGTGTAGGGGGTTCTGTCTGACTCTATATTGAGAGAAGCTTTTCATGCTTCTTCTCCATGCTTACATAAGAAGATCCTTGAGTCTTGAACACAAGGTAGTCCTCATTCAATTGAAGGACTAACTCTCCTTTGTCCACATCAATCATAGCCATTGCTGTGGCTAGGAAAGGTCTTCCAAGGATGATGGATTCATCCTCATCCTTCTCAGTGTCTAGGATTATGAAGTCAGCAGGGACGTAAAGGCCTTCAACCTTCACTAAGACATCCTCTACAAGTCCATAAGCATGTTTCATTGATTTGTCTGCCATCTCTAATGAGATTCTTGCAGCTTGTACCTCAATGATCTCTAGTTTCTCCATTACAGAGAGTGGCATGAGGTTGATACCTGACCCCAGGTCACACAGAGTCTTTTCAAAGGTCATGGTGCCTATGGTGCAAGGTATTAAGAACTTTTCATAATTCGGTTTCTTCTGAGGTAATGTCTACTAAATCCAGGTATTCAGTTCATTGATGAGCAATGGAGGCTCATCCTCCCAGGTCTCATTACCAAATAATTTGGCATTCAGCTTCATGATTGCTCCTAGATACTGAGCAACTTGCTCTTCAACAGTGTCTTCATCCTCTTCAGAGGAAGAATACTCATTAGAGCTCATAAATGACAATAGTAAGTTCAGTGGAATCTCTATGGTCTCTGTATGAGCCTCAGATTCCTTTGGTTCCTCAACAGAAAACTCCTTATTGGTCAGTTGAAGTCCCTTGAGGTCTTTCTGGTGGACAAAATTGTGATCATCAACAATGGCTCCAAAGACTTGGTGCTCTCAAACGTGAATCACACTTAGTCACAACTCTGCACAACTAACCAGCAAGTGTACTGGGTCGTCCAAGTAATACCTTACATGAGTAAGGGTCGATCCCACAGAGATTGTTGGTATGAAGCAAGCTATGGTCACCTTGTAAATCTCAGTCAGGCGGATTCAAATTGATAGTGGTTTTCGGAAAATATAAAGAGATACTTAATTAAATAATAAAGGATAGAAATACTTATGTAAATTCATTAGCGGGAATTTCAGATAGGTGTATGGAGATGCTGTGTTCCTTCTGAATCTCTGCTTTCCTACTGCTTTCATCCAATCCTTCTTAATCCTATCCATGGCAAGTTGTATGTAGGGCATCACCGTTGTCAATGGCTACATCCCATCCTCTCAGTGAAAATGGTCCAAATGCTCTGTCACAGCACGACTAATCATCTGTCAGTTCTCGATCATGTTGGAATAGAATCCCTTGATTCTTTTGCGTTTGTCATCACGCCCAATAATCGCGAGTTTGAAGCTCGTCACAGTCACTCAATCCCAGAATTCTACTCGGAATACCACAGACAAGGTTAGACTTTCCGGATTCCCATGAATGCCGCCATCAATTCTAGCTTATACCACGAAGATTCTAATTAAGGAATCCAAGAGATATGCACCCGGTCTAAGGTAGAACGGAAATGGTTGTCAGTCACGCATTCATAGGTGAGAATGATGATGAGTGTCACGGATCATCACATTCATCATGTTGAAGTGCAACGAATATCTTAGAATAAGAATAAGTCGAATTGAATAGAAAATAGTAGTACTTGCATTGAAACTTGAGGTATAGCATAGCTCTACACCCTTAATCTATGGTGTGTAGAAACTCCACCGTTGAAAATACATAAGTGATGAAGGTCCAGGCATGGCCGAATGGCCAGCCCCCAAAACGTGATCACAGGATCAAAAATACCATCCAGGATGAAAATACAATAGTAAAATGTCCTATTTATAATAAACTAGCTACTTAGGGTTTACAAAAGTAAGTAATTGATGCAGAAATCTACTTCTGGGGCCCACTTGGTGTGTGCTTGGACTGAGCTTGAATGTTACACGTGCAGAGGCTTTTATTGGAGTTGAACGCCAAACTGTAACGTGTTTCTGGCGTTCAAGTCTGGTTCGTGACGTGTTTCTGGTGTTTGACTCCAGAATACAGAATGAAACTGGTGTTGAGCGCCAATTTACGTCGTCAAATCTCGAATAAAGTATGAACTATTATATATTGCTGGAAAGCTCTAGATGTCTACTTTCCAAAGCCGTTCAGAGCGCACCATTTGGAGTTCTGTAACTCCAGAAAATCCATTTCGAGTGCAGGGAGGTCAGATTCCAACAACATCAGCAGTCCTTTGTCAGCCTTCTTATCAGAGTTTTGGTCAGGTCCCTCAATTTCAGCTAGAAAATACCTGAAATCACAGAAAAATACACAAACTCATAGTAAAGTCCAGAAATGTGAATTTAACATAAAAACTAATGAAAACATCCCTAAAAGTAGTTAGATCATACTAAAAATTACCTAAAAACAAAACCAAAAAGCGTATAAATGATCCACTCATCACAACACCAAAGTTAAATTGTTGCTTGTCCCCAAGAAACTGAAAATCAAATAGGATAAAAAGAAGAGAATATACTATAAATTCCAAAATATCAATGAATATTAATTTTAATTAGATGAGCGGGACTTGAAGCTTTTTGCTTCTGAACAGTTTCGGCATCTCACTTCATCCTTTGAAGTTTAGAATGATTGGCTTCTCTTGGAACTCAGAGTTAAGATAGTGTTAGTTGATTCTCCTAGTTAAGTATGTTGAGTCTTGAACACAGCTACTTATGAGTCTTGGCCATGGCCCTAAGCACTTTGTTTTCCAGTATTACCACCAGATACATAAATGCCACAGACACATAACTGGGTGAACCTTTTCAGATTGTGACTCAGCTTTGCTAGAGTCCCCAGTTAGAGGTGTCCAGAGCTCTTAAGCACACTCTTTTTGCTTTGGATCACGACTTTAACCACTCAGTCTCAAGCTTTTCACTTGGACCTGCATGCCACAAGCACATGGTTAGGGACAGCTTGATTTAGCCGCTTAGGCCTGGATTTATTTCCTTGGGCCCTCCTATCCATTGATGCTCAAAGCCTTGGATCCTTTTACCCTTGCCTTTTGGTTTTAAGGGCTATTGGCTTTTTCTTCTTGCTTTTTCTTTTTGTTTCTATATTTTTTTCGCCACCTTTTTTTTTCTGCAAGCCTTTTGCCTTTTTCACTGCTTTTTCTTGCTTCAAGAATCAATTTTATGATTTTTTAGATCATCAATAACATTTCTCTTATTCATCATTCTTTCAAGAGCCAATAATTTTAACATTCATAAACAACAAGATAAAAAATATGCACTGTTCAAGCATTCATTCCGAGAACAAAAAGTATTGTCACCACATCAATATAATTAAACTAAATTCAAGGATAAATTCGAAATTCATGTACTTCTTGTTCTTTTGAATTAGAAACGTTTTTCATTTAAGAGAGGTGAAGGATTAATGGAATTATTCATAGCTTTAAGACATAGTTACTAACTACTAATGATCATGAAGTAGAGACACAAAACATAGATAAACATATAACATAAAAACCGAAAAGCAGAGAAAATAAGAACAAGGAATGAGTCCACCTTAGTGAGGGTGGCGCCTTCTTGAAGGACCAATGGTGCTCTTTGAGCTCCTCTTATGTTTCTTCCTTGCTTCTGTTGCATGATCCCTAGTGATTTTGGTGCTCCTATCCTTAGTTGCTCCCAATAATTGTGTGGAGGAAAATTTATCCCCTGAGGTATCTCAGGGATCTCTTGATTTGCAGTCAAATATTCTACCAATGAGATATAGACCCTTTAGATGAATATCTCCATCTCCTAAGACTCGGAGGTGGAAGCTTTTGTCTTCCCTTTCCTCTTTCTCTGGCCTTAGGTGCCATCAATGGTTATGGAAAAGCAAGAAAAGCAAAAAAGCTATGCTTTTACCACACCAAACTTAGAATGTTGCTCGCTCTCGAGCAAAAGAAGAAAGAATAGAAGAAGGAGAAGAAGATATAGGAGAGAGGGAGAGATGTTTGTGTTTCGGCCATGTAGGGTTGGTTTTGTGTTAAGGATGGATGTGAGTGATGAAGAAGAGAGAAGGTGAGTTGAGGTAGGTGGAGATCCTGTGGGGTCCACAGATCCTGAGATGATCCTGTGGGGTCCACAGATCCTAAAGTGTCAAGGATTTACATCCCTGCACTAATGAGGTGTGTAAAACACCCTCTACATGCAGTCCTGGCGTTTAACGCCAGATTGGTGCTTGTTTCTGGCGTTAAATGCCAACTCTAAGCTTGTTCTACTGTGGGGTCCACAGATCCTGAGGTGTCAAGGATTTATAATCCCTGCACCAATTAGGCGTGTAAACGCCCTCTGTATGCAATCCTGGCATTTAACGCCAGACTGCTGCCTGTTTCTGGCATTAAACGCCAGTTCCATGCTTGTTTCTGGAGTTTAACGCAAGTTTGATGCTTCTTTCTGGCGTTGAACGCCAGCCAGATGCTCCTTACTGGCGTTTAAACGCCAGTAAGTCCTTCCTCCAGGGTATGATTTTTCTTCTGCCATTTTTGATTCTGTTTTTAATTTTTGTATTTTTTTCGTGACTCCACATGATCATGAACCTAATAAAATATAAAATAATAGTAAAATAAAAAAAATAAAATTAGATAAATAAAAATTGGGTTGCCTCCCAACAAGTGCTTCTTTAATGTCCCTAGCTTGACAATGGCTCTCATGGAGCCTCACAGATGTTTAGAGCATGATGAGAGCCTCCCAACACCAAACTTAGAGTTTGAATGTGGGGGCTTCTCAACACCAAACTTAGAGTTTGGTTGTGGCCTCCCAACACCAAACTTAGAGTTTGATTGTGGGGGCTTTGTTTGACTCTGTATTGAGAGAAGCTTACTGTGCCTCTTTTCCATGTTTACAGAAGAACACCATTGGGTCTTAAACACAAGGTAGTCCCTATTCAATTGAAGGACTAGCTCTCCTCTGTCAACATCAATCACAGCTCCTGCTTTGGCTAGGAAAGGTCTTCCAAGGATGATGCATTCATCCTCTTCCTTCCTAGTGTCTAAGATTATGAAATCAGCAGGGATGTAAAGGCCTTCAACATTCACTAACACGTCCTCGAACAATCCATAAGCTTGTCTTACTGACTTGTCTGCCATTTGTAATGAGAATATGGCAGGCTGTACCTCAATAATCCCTAGTTTCTCCATTACAGAGAGTGGCATAAGATTTATGCTTGACCCCAGGTCACATAGAGCCTTGTTAAAGGTCATGGTGCCTATGGTACGGGGTATTAAGAATTTGCCAGGATCTTGTCTCTTTTGAGGTAGAGTTTGCTGAACCCATTTATCTAGTTCACCAATGAGCAAGGGAGGTGCATCTTCCCAAGTCTCATTATCAAACAACTTGGCATTCAGCTTCATGATAGCTCCTAAAT
>NC_029778.3:58075965-58110480 GCF_000817695.3 Arachis duranensis
GGTCTCTATATGAGCCTCAGATTCCTTTAGGTCCTCAATAGGGGACTCCTTCTTGCTCAGAGGACGTCCCAGGAGGTCTTCCTCGCTGGGATTTTCATCCTTTCCTCCCTCTCTGCATTCGGCCATATTGACTATATCAATGGCCTTGCACTCTCTCTTTGGATTCTCTTCTGTATTGCTTGGGAGAGTACTAGGAGGAGTTTCAGTTACTTTTTTACTCAGCTGGCCCACTTGTGCCTCCAAATTTCTGATGGAGGATCTTATTTTACTCATGAAACTTAAAGTGGCCTTAAACAGATCAGAGACTATATTTGCTAAATTAGAGGAGCTCTGCTCAGAATTCTCTATCTGTTGCTGAGAAGATGATGGAAAAGGCTTGCTATTGCTAAACCTGTTTCTTCCACCATTATTAAAGCCTTGTTGAGGCTTTTGTTGATCCTTCCATGAGAAATTTGGATGATTTCTCCATGATGAATTATAGGTGTTTCCATAAGGTTTATCCATGTAATTTACCTCTGCCATTGCAGGGTTCTCAAGATCATAAGCTTCTTCTTCAGAAGATGCCTCTTTAGTACTATTGGATGCATTTTGCCATCCATTAAGACTTTGAGAAATCATGTTGACTTGCTGAGTCAACACTTTGTTCTGAGCCAATATGGCATTCAGAGCATCAATTTCAAGAACTCCCTTCCTCTGAGGCGTCCCATTATTCACGGAATTCCTCTCAGAAGTATACATGAACTGGTTATTTGCAACCATGTCAATAAGTTCTTGAGCTTCTGTAGGCGTTTTCTTTAGATGAATGGATCCACCTGCAGAATGGTCCAATGACATCTTAGAGAACTCAGATAGACCATAATAGAATATATCTATCATGGTCCATTCTGAAAACATGTCAGAAGGACATCTTTTGGTCATCTGTTTGTATCTTTCCCAAGCTTCATAGAGGGATTCATCATCTTTTTGTTTGAAGGTCTGAACATCCACTCGAAGCTTGCGCAGCTTTTGAGGAGGAAAGAATTTAGCCAAAAAGGTCGTGACCAGCTTATCCCAGGATTCCAGGCTATCCTTAGGTTGTGAATCCAACTATATTCTAGCTCTGTCTCTTACAGCAAAAGGGAAAAGCATAAGCCTGTAGACTTCAGGATCTATTCCATTCGTCTTTACAGTCTCACAGATCTGCAAGAACTCAGTTAAAAATTGATAGGGATCTTCTGATGGAAGTCCATGAAACTTGCAGTTTTGTTGCATTAGAGCAACTAGTTGAGGTTTCAACTCAAAATTGTTTGCTCCAATGGTAGGTATTGAGATGCTTCTTCCATCAAACTTGGAAGTAGGTGTAGTATAATCACCAAGCATCCTCCTTGCATTATTGTTGTTAGGTTCAGCTGCCATCTCCTTCTCTTGTTCGAAAATTTCAGTAAGGTTGTCTCTGGATTGTTGTAATTTAGCTTCTCTTAGTTTCCTCTTCAGAGTCCTTTCAGGTTCTGGATCAGCTTCAACAAGAATGCGTTTTTCCTTGTTCCTGCTCATATGAAAGAGAAGAGAACAGAAAAAGAAGAGGAATCCTCTATGTCACAGTAAAGAGGTTCCTTATTATTAGTAGAGGAAGAAAGTGAATAAGAAGAATGGAGAATCCAAACACAAGGGTAAGGATAGAGGTAGTGATTTGAGATGAAGAGAAGTGTTAGTGAATAAATAAATAAGTAGAGGAAGGTGAGAGAGAGAATTCAAAAATTAATTTTGAAAAGCAGTTAATGATTTTCGAAAATTAAAGGTGAGATAGAATTAAAATTAAAATTTAAAACAATTAGTTAATTTAAAAAGAATTTTGAAAAAGGGATGAGATATTTTCGAAAATTAGAGAGGGAGAAGTAGTTAGGTGGTTTTGAAAAAGATAAGAAACAAACAAAATGTTAATTAGTTAATTGAAAAAGATTTGAAAATCAAATTTGAAAAGATAAGAAGATAAAAAGATAAGATAAGATATTTTGAAATCAAATTTTTGGATAAGAAAATTTTTTTGAAAAAGATATGATATAAAAGATAGGATAAGATAGATTTAATTTTTAAAATTAAAATTAATTACTTAACTAACAAGAAACTAAAAGATAAGATTCTAGAATTTAAAGATTGAACCTTTTTTTAACAAGAAAGTAACAAACTTCAAATTTTTGAATCAATCACATTAATTGTTAGCATAATTTTTGAAAATAAAGATAAAATTAAGAAAAAGATTTTTTGAAAATAGTTTTTTTTTAATTTTCGAAAATCATAAGATAAAAATGAAAAAGATTTGATTTTTGAAAAAGTTTTGAAAAGATAGGATTTTTAAAATTGAAAATTTGACTTGACTTATGAGAAACAACTAATTTTAAAAATTTTTTACTAAGTCAACTCAAATTTTTGAAAATTGGGAGAGAAATAAGGAAAAGATATTTTTTTATTTTTGAATTTTTAATGATGAGAGAGAAAAACAACAAAAATGACTCACAACATGAAAATTATGAATCAAAACTCATGATGCATGCAAGAACACTATGAATGTCAAGATGAACACCAAGAATACTTTGAAGATCATGATGAACATCAAGAACATATTTTGAAAAAAATTTTATGCAAAGAAAACATGCAAGACACCAAACTTAGAATTCTTTAATGCATGGATACTATGAATGCAAAAATGCATATGCAAAACAATAAAAGACACAAAACAAGAAAACATCAAGATCAAACAAGAAGATTTACCAAAAACAACTTGAAGATCATGAAGAACACTATGAATGCATGAATTTTTTGAAAAATGCATAATAATTTTTAAAACATGCAATTAACACCAAACTTAAAAATTGGCTCAAGACTCAAACAAGAAACAAAAAAAAATATTTTTGATTTTTATGATTTTATGATTTTTTGTATTTTCTTAATAAATTTTTCGAAAAAATTCTTTAGAAAAATGAAAATAAAGAAAATTTTTTTTTGAAAGATTTTTGAAAACTTTTTTTTGAAAAGAAAAAAAAAGAAAATTACCTAATCTGAGCAACAAGATGAACCGTCAGTTGTCCATACTCGAACAATCCCAGCAACGGCGCCAAAAACTTGGTGAACGAAATTGTGATCATCAACAATGGCTCCAAAGACTTGGTGCTCTCAAACGTGAATCACACTTAGTCACAACTCTGCACAACTAACCAGCAAGTATACTGGGTCATCCAAGTAATACCTTACGTGAGTAAGGGTCGATCCCACAGAGATTGTTGGTATGAAGCAAGCTATGGTCACCTTGTAAATCTCAGTCAGGCGGATTCAAATTGATAGTGGTTTTTGGAAAATATAAAGATATACTTAATTAAATAATAAAGGATAGAAATACTTATGTAAATTCATTAGTGGGAATTTCAGATAGGTGTATGGAGATGCTGTGTTCCTTCTGAATCTCTGCTTTCCTACTGGTTTCATCCAATCCTTCTTAATCCTTTCCATGGCAAGCTGTATGTAGGGCATCATCGTTGTCAATGGCTACATCCCATTCTCTCAGTGAAAATGGTCCAAATGCTCTGTCACAGCACGGCTAATCATCTGTCGGTTCTCGATCATGTTGGAATAGAATTCCTTGATTCTTTTGCGTTTGTCATCACGCCCAACAATAGCGAGTTTAAAGCTCATCATAGTAATTCAATCCCGGAATCCTACTCGGAATACCACAGACAAGGTTAGACTTTCCGGATTCCCATGAATGCCGCCATCAATTCTAGCTTATACCACGAAGATTCTGGTTAAGGAATCCAAGAGATATGCGCCCGGTCTAAGGTAGAACGGAAGTGGTTGTCACTCACGCGTTCATAGGTGAGAATGATGATGAGTGTCACGGATCATCACATTCATCATGTTGAAGTGCAACGAATATCTTAGAATAAGAATAAGTCGAATTGAATAGAAAATAGTAGTACTTGTATTGAAACTTGAGGTACAGCAGAGCTCCACACCCTTAATCTATGGTGTGTAGAAACTCCACCGTTGAAAATACATAAGTGATGAAGGTCCAGGCATGGCCGAATGGCCAGCCCCCAAAACGTTATCACAGGATCAAAAACACCATCCAGGATGAAAATACGATAGTAAAATGTCCTATTTATAATAAACTAGCTACTTAGGGTTTACAGAAGTAAGTAATTGATGCAGAAATCCACTTCCAGGGCCCACTTGGTGTGTGCTTGGGCTGAGCTTGAATGTTACATGTGCCGAGGCTTTTATTGGAGTTGAACGCCAAGTTGTAACGTGTTTCTGGCGTTCAACTCTAGTTCGTGACGTGTTTCTGGCGTTTCACTCTAGAATGCAGCATGGAACTGGCGTTGAGTGCCAACTTACGTCATCAAATCTCGAATAAAGTATGGACTTTTATATATTGCTGGAAAGTTCTAGATGTCTACTTTCCAACGCCATTGAGAGCATGCCATTTGAAGTTTTGTAGCTCCAGAAAATCTATTTCGAGTGCAGAAATGTCATATTCCAACAGCATCAGCAGTCCTTTGTCAGCCTTCTTATCAGAGTTTTGCTCAGGTCCCTCAATTTCAGCCAGAAAATACCTGAAATCACATAAAAACACAAAAACTCATAGTAAAGTCCAGAAATATGAATTTAACATAAAAACTAATGAAAACATCCCTAAAAGTAGTTAGATCATACTAAAAACTATCTAAAAATAAAGCCAAAAAGCGTATAAATTATCCGCTCATCACTTTCTCACTGGGAATCACTGCCTTTTCACTCTCTCCAGGTTTGGCCATTTTGGTTATAGTTATGGCCTTGCACTCTCTTTTGGGATTCTCTTCTGTATTGCTTGGGAGAGTACTAGGAGGAGTTTCTATAACTCTTTTACTCAGCTGACCCACTTGTGCCTCCAAATTTCTGATGGAGGACCTTGTTTCATTCATAAAGCTGAAAGTGGTCTTAGATAGATCAGAGACTATGTTTGCTAAGCCAGAGAGGCTCTGCTCAGAATTCTCTATCTGTTGCTGAGAAGATGATGGAAAAGGTTTGCTATTGCCAAACTTATTTCTCCCACCATTATTGTTGTTGAAGCCTTGTTGAGGCTTTTGTTGATACTTCCATGAGAAATTTGGATGATTCCTCCATGAAGGATTATAAGTGTTTCCATAGGATTCTCTCATGTAATTCACCTCTTCCATTGCAGAATTCTCAGGGTCATAAGCTTCTCCTTCAAAGGAGGCTTCTTTAGCACTACCGGATGCAGCTTACAATCCAGTCAGATTCTGAGAAATCATATTGACTTGCTGAGTCAATATTGTGTTTTGAGCCAATATGGCATTCAGAGTATCAATCTCAAGAACTCCCTTCTTTTGAGTCATCCCATTATTCACAGGATTCCTTTTGGAAGTGTACATGAACTGGTTATTTGCAACCATCTCAATGAGTTTGTGGGCTTCTGCAGGTGTTTTTAGATGAAGAGATCCACCAATAGAATGGTCCAATGACATCTTAGACAATTCAGACGGACCATCATAGAATATACATATGATGCTCCATTCTGGAAGCATGTCAGAAGGCCACCTTTTGGTTAATTGCTTGTATCTTTCCCAAGCTTCACAGAGGGATTCACCTTCCTTTTGTTTGAAGGTTTGGACTTCCACTCTAAGCTTGCTCATCTTTTGAGGTGGAAAGAATTTGGTCAAGAATGCATTGACCAACTTTTCTCAAGAGTTCAGGCTTTCTCTAGGTTGTGAATCTAACCATGTCCTCGCTCTGTTTCTTACAGTAAAGGAGAAAAGCATAAGTCTATAGACCTCAAGATCAACCCCAATGATCTTGACAATATCATAGATCTGCAAGAATTTAGCTAAGAATTGATGAGATTTTTCCAATGGAAGTCCATGAAACTTGCAATTCTGCTGCATTAGAGAAACGAATTGAGGCTTAAACTCAAAGTTGTTTGCTCCAATGGCAGGAATTGAGATATTTCTTCCATAGAAGTTGGAAGTTGGTGGAGTATACTCACCAAGCATCTTCCTTGCATCTCTGGCATTGTTGTTGGGTTCGGTTGCCATGTTCTGCTTCTTCTTCAGAGTCCTTTCAGGTTCAGGATCAACTTCAACAAGAATGTTTTTATCCCTGTTTCTGCTCGTATAAAAAAGAAGAGAACAAAAGGGAGTAGTGGAATCCTCTATGTCATAGTATAGAGACTCCTTGATGTGTCAGAGGAAAAGGAGTAGAAGAATGAGAAGAGAGATGAAGTAGGATCGAAAATTTTTTTTAGATGAGTGGAGGAGGAATGTTAGCAATTAAATAAAATAAATAGAAAGAGATGAGAGAGAAAAAGTTTTCGAAAATTTAAAAGAAATAACATAAAATTAGAATTTAAAACAATTAGTTAACTAAAAAAATTTTTGAAAAATGGGTTAGTGATTTTCAAAAATTGGAAGTGGAAAAGTAGTTAGGTGGTTTTGAAAAAGATAAGAAATAGTAAATAGTTGAAAAAGATTTTAAAATAATTTTGAAAAGATAAGAAGTTAGAAAAAGATTTTGAAATCAAAATTTAAAAAGATATGATTGAAAAAGATATGGTTTTAAAAGGATATGATTGAAAAAGATTTGATTTTTAAAATTGATGACTTGACTAACAAGAAACTAAAGGATATGATTCTAAAATTCAAAGATTGAACCTTTCTTAACAAGAAAGTAACAAACTTGCAATTTTTTTAATCAAAACATTAATTGTTAGCAAGGATTTTTGAAAATGTGGAAAGATAAGATTTTAAAATTATGATTTAAAACATGAAAATTTGAAAAAATTTGAATTTGAAACGAAATTACCTCCCCTGTGTCATCCTGGCGTTAAACGCCAAGGATGCTATCCATTCTGGCATTTAACGCCCAGAATGCTACCTCTTTGGGCGTTTAACGCCCAGCCAGATACCCTGATTAGCGTTTAATGCTAGAATTCCTTTCTTACTGGGAGTTTTTCTAAACGCCCAGCTTTTTCTCTGTGATTCTTCTACTGTATGTTTTGAATATTCATTTTTCTGTATTATTTACTTGAAAAAAGATATTTTTGATTTTTTTTTGAATTATTAATGAGGAGAGAGAAAAACAACAAAATGACACAAAATATAAAAAATTAATATCAGAACAAGTAGTGCATGCAAGAACACTTTGAATGTCAAGATGAACACCAAGAACACCTTGAAGATCATGATGAACAACAAGGACATATTTTTGAAAATTTTTAAGAAAAGAAAGATATGCAAAACACCAAACTTAGAAATTTTTAATGTTTAGACACTATGGATTTGAAAATGCATATGAAAAATAAGAAAAGACACAAAACAAGAGAATTTAAAGATAAGAACAAGGAAAATCATCAGGAACAACTTGAAGATCAATTAAGAACACAATGCATGAATTTTTTTTTCAAAAACTTCAGAAAATTTGAAAACATGCAATTGACACCAAATTTAGAATTTGACACTAGACTCAAACAAGAAACACAAAATATTTTTTATGATTTTATAAATTTTTTTGTATTTTTTGAAAATAAAAATAAAAAGCTTAAACATAAAATAAAATTATCCAATCTAAGCAACAAGATGAACCGTCAGTTGTCCAAACTCAAACAATCCCCGGAAACAGCGCCAAAAACTTGGTGCATGAAATTGTGATCACACTTTTCACAACTCCGCACAACTAACTAGCAAGTGCACTGGGTCATCCAAGTAATACCTTACGTGAGTAAGGGTCGATCCCACAGAGATTGTCGGCTTGAAGCAATCTATGGTCATCTTGTAAATCTTAGTCAGACGGATTCAAATGGTTATGAGGTTTTGATAATTAACAGATAAATAAAACATAAAATAAGATAAAGATACTTATGTAATTCATTGGTGGAAATTTCAAATAAGCGTTTGGAGATGCTTTGTTGCTTCTAAATCTCTGCTTTCCTATTGTCTTCCTCCAATTATGCATCCTCCCTTCCATGGCAAGCTGTAAGTTGGTGGATCACCGTTGTCAATGGCTACCATCCATTCTCTCAGTGAAAATGGTTCGACTACAGTTCTCACCGCAAGGCTAATCATCTGTCGATTCTCACTTATGTCGGAATAAGATCCATTGATCCTTTTTCGCACTGTCACTGCACCCAACAGTCGCGAGTTTGAAGCTCATCATAGTCATCCCCTCCCAGATCCTACTCGGAATACCATATACAAGGTTTAGACTTTTCCGATCTCAGGAATGCTGCCAATTGTTTCTAGCCTATACCACGAAGGTTCTGATCTCACTGATTTGAATGCTCTGTTGTCCGGAGATGCTAGTCAAACGCATGGATCAGAGACCCAAGAGAATATACTCCATCTGGCATCCAATGACTACGTTGAACATCATGTAGACCGCTTGTGGTTGTCAGGCACGCGGATCTTGGCTAGGTGAGTACTGAAGATAGTGGGTGATTGTCACGAATCACCCTTTTAGTCTAACTTAACTGAATTAAGTACGAAAGTATATTTTGGAGAAGAAGTAGGCGTGAATTGAAAGAAAAATAATAGTACTTGCATTAATTCATGAGGAACAGCAGAGCTCCTCACCTTAATCTATGAGGCGTAGAAACTCCACCGTTGAAAATACATAAGAACAAAAGGCCTAGGCATGGCCAAATGGCCAGCTTCCCAAATGGCATAAGAATTCAAAAACAGGGGAAGAAGACCCCCATGCAATAGTAAAAAGTGCTCTCTATACTAAACTAATAAACCAGGTTTACAGAAAATGAGTAGATAGTGCAGAAATCCACGTCCGGGCCCACTTGGTGTGTGTTTGGGCTGAGCTTTGAAACTTTCACGTGCGTAGGCTCTTCTTGGAGTTAAACGCTGGCTTGGGTGCCAGTTTGGGCATTTAACTCCAGTTCTGGTGCCAGTTTGGGCGTTTTACGCCAGAAAAGGGTCTTTGGTCGGCGTTTGGACGCCAGTTTGGGCCATCAAAATCTCGAGCAAAGTATAGACTATTATATATTGCTGGAAAGCCCAAGATGTCTACTTTTCAAAGAAATTAAGAGTGCTCTAATTAGGCTTCTATAGCTCTAAAAAATCCACTTCGAGTACAATAGGGTCAGAATCCAACAGCATCTGCAGTGCTTTCTTAGCCTCTGAATCAGATTTTTGCTCAGGTCCCTCAATTTCAGCTAGAAAATACCTGAAATCATAGAAAAATACACAAACTCATAGTAAAGTCTAGAAATATGATTTTTACATAAAAACTAATAAAAATACACTAAAAAGTAACTAAAACATACTAAAAACTACCTAAAAATAATGCCAAAAAGCGTATAAATTATCCGCTCATCAATAACAAACAACTCCAAAATCTACAACACCACAGATTGAAAAGTTTTTATCATACACTCCTATGATTGCTTCTTTAACTAAGGTTTATCAACAAGTGTCACAGAGAAGGCATTTTTCCTAAAGTAAGGCAGATTAGGCTTAGAGCATCTTTCAACAAGTCTTAGTACTATGATTACCACAAGTCCTATGGTCATCATACAGAGAAATTTGTTGATTTGAAAGATGCATTGGAGCAAATAATTCGAGATGAAAAGTTATCAGAGTTTGTATAACATGGGAGGCTATCTATATGGCATAATGAAAATCATGATTGGGAAGCCAGAAACCCCAAAAATATACATATATTTTTCAATGAATCAAATTAACAGTTGAGACAACTAATTTTTAAAAGATTACATTAATTTATTACAAAATTTTTTAGGTTTTATTTTATTAACAAAATTATTTTGAACACATAAAAAATGTATAAAGCAATCAATACAGTACAAGAAAGTAATGAATGTTTTGTGAAAGTACTAGCAATAGGTAGATTATTTTCATACATTTCCAATGTGGTAGCAGCGATGACGCCTGGTGGTGGTAGCGACGGTGTGGTGGTGACAGCGGTGGCACAAAAACAGAGTTAAATTGGGGTTCAAAGAGGGGTTATCATTTTTTATTTAAAAAGAAGTAAAAATAGGGATAGAACTGGGAGAAGGATGAGGGCAACCTACCTGGGGAAGGGAGGAAAGATGCAGCCCCAGTGACAGAGGGAGCAGCAGCGACAGAGACAGAGGGAGCAGCTCTATTTTAAGTGATGAAACAGGATCAAGGTGAGTCCACGTAGTTTTTGGAGGAGAATGGAGGTAGACAGTGCTGGTAGAGGGTGGTCAGAGGGGCTGCTAGAGGTTAAAAAAGAAGAGAAAAGAGAGAAAAAGAGAAAAGAGTGGTGGAGAGAAAATGAGACTTTCAACAGTTACGGGAGAGGGTCGCACATTTTGAATTTAGAGCACCCGTACCATCAGATTTACTAGTGGATAAATCTTTCTAGTACCGGCTGAAAAATTAATTTGTGAGTGAGAAATGTTAAAGAGTTACAATTTGTAATTGGTATGGTAAAAATAATTAAAACGTACATTAAAACACTAATCTTAAAGGTTTTAACCCAAAAGTGGGCCAAACGGGCTATACATATAAATCGGGCCCAAGTTGGGCCCAAGCCCTATATATATATATATATATACTTCATTGAGGCCATTCAGCTCCAAAACACATTAATTTCCACCATTGTGCTGAAATGGAGAAGAGAGAATGAGATAGAAACCCTAAACTCCCAAATCATTCAAATGACCATAACTTTCTTTACGGAGCTCCAATCGACGAGTCGTTTGTGGCCATACGTCACCCTCATCGAGTTCTTCAAATCTATCTAGGTATTGTGGTAAA
This sequence comes from Arachis duranensis, assembly GCF_000817695.3. Taxonomy (NCBI): domain Eukaryota; kingdom Viridiplantae; phylum Streptophyta; class Magnoliopsida; order Fabales; family Fabaceae; genus Arachis; species Arachis duranensis. The sequence goes on from NC_029778.3 coordinate 58,086,741, forward strand.
GAATTTTGAAACTCATGCCCAATTTTTGTTTCCCATTCAATTTTGAGTTTTGGATTTGGCTTTAGGGGTGCTCTAGTATGAGCCATTGGTGAATTTCATCAACCAATTCCGTGGATTAAGGTAAAGAATTCTCAAACCTTTGCGGTTTATCAGATTTTATAAATCCGAGGTTAAAGTATGTATGAAATTGTGTGTATTAGATTATTGGATACATTTTTAGAACTCAAAAATTTCTTGTGGAAGTGTTGGGTGGAACTTGGAGCTAAGACTTGGTAAAATTTTACAAGTAGAGAGCTTGAATTTGACTTCCAAGAGGTACGCTTTTAGTTTCATTTAAGTACCATATAATGTAGTATGAAATTCTAGGCTAGATGCCCTTAGGATTAGGTTTGGATTGTGTAATTGGTTGGTATTGATATGTATAGTTGGTATGGTATGGTAATTAATGATTGGGATGAGATTTGTGTGATTTTGCATATTTGGTGTGTTGAGAAATTTGCTAATTTGGATAATGATTATATGTTTGTGGATTAAGTATTGAATTGGTGAATTTGGACCGGAGGCCAGGAAAAAGGTAAGGACGGTAAGTGATGCTTGAATTGTGTGATAATGCATGAGATTCAATAGAGAATTTGTATAGAATGTGTGATAATTGAAATGATTGATGGAATAGTGAAAATGAGGTTTCGAAATGTGGAATTAATGTATTTGTGTTGGAATGTATAGATGAAGTAGGTTTGGACTTGGTTGAGTGTTAAAATGTGGATTAAATTGGTTTGAGTCCATTTTGTTGATTGAAAACGGTTGAGGCTTGTGAATCTTTGGAAAGTTGGTAAATTCTGCTTTTTGGTAAAAACATATTTTTGGCCAACTTCGACGGGCCGTAAATCAGTTTTCAGAGTTGGAAAACTTTCAAAATTGAATTTTTATGAAAAATCTATTTATCGATTTTTCCAAAGGTTCAAGAATGGTTGAAAAATAAATTTTGTACAAAAAGATATGAAGGTTGAAAAATGGGTTCAAAAACTGAATTTTTCACTTAACAACTTTTCGCAATTCTGCAACACCATGCTTACGTGGAGGTGCCACACAACGCGAACACTGAGCGCTGCCCAGTGATCTTGTGTACTCGAAAGGAGGCATGCATACGCGGAAGTATTATAATTGCAAAGTCGCGTACCCGGACATAGTACATGACACAAAGGAAGGCTGCTGTTTTCAACTCTCACATATGCGAACAAGGACTCGCGTACACGACATCCAAATTTTCAGCCTTGCGTACGCGAGCCAATGCATGCATACGCACAACCCCCAAATTTTGAAAAAGTGCGTTTTTAAGTCTTTTAACCATTCTTTTGGCCTTCTAAACCTTTATAAACCTCAATACGAGTCTAGAGCTGGTGAAATTGAGGATGGAAGAGTTAGGGACAAAACCAAATGAATTGAGTTAGTAAAATTAAGAGAAATGAATAAGATGTGAAGTGATATATAATGAATATAAATAAGATGATTGATGATGAGGATGAATGGATAATGATGGATGAATTTAATTGAGATTGAATATGAACTGAGATGAGATTGATAATGAGAATGATGATAATTATGAGATTGATTATGAGAATGATAATGATCATGAGATTATTATTGAACTTGATTTTGACTTTGATACATCTGCTTGGGTAGATGCAGTGGCATTGATCCACTTGCTCTGGGTTTGGTTTGAATCTCCTAGGATAGATGTAGTGGGTCGGCTCTATTTGCTCTAGGTTGAGATCCGAGTATATATATATATATTGAATGATTATGATTTTGAGCTTGGGGATGCGTGTAATAACCCCATTTTTTGAGTACGCGAGATCTTTTCTGAAGGCACGGATTTCTCTGAAAGATCAGTAAAGGGAACACCTCAATCCTCATTGTCATTATGTCATCCTTAAGTTAGAACCTCTTCTGAGGCAAGCTCGATAACGCAATCATGAAGAACCTAGTTTTTGAACCGTATCAGTTAGGAGTTTTTATTCTAGTTATCGTAAATAGTCTCAGTTTGATGAACCGGACTCAATTCATGAGATAAGAGAGATAATAGTATAACATTATCATTATATTAGTATTAGAAGATGCTTGAATGATATTATAAGGTTACCTGGTTTGTTTTAGGTTCACAATTTACTGGTGCAGCTTAGCACCAGCACTCTTTGATGACTTTAACAATGCTAATGCCTCATCATATATGTTCTATTCTCATATTAAATATGTTACTACTGTTATTTATGCTAGTAGCTCAGAAGAATTTTTAGAGATGTTTTTACCAGTGTTTCGATACATCTAGTTTTAGTAGTTATACACCTGAGATACTTTAATATTATTTTAATCCACCTCCAAGCCAACCAATCACAACTCACCCTACAATCCCAAGACCGCTAAGGCTGTCTCATTTTCACCTTGTGGCCGAAAATAGGAAGAGAGAAAAAGAGAGAAAAGTTCTTAGTTCCAAATCTTCAAAGCATGATTTCTTCTGAACTAAAACTCAAATCAAAACTCTGTTTACACCAAAATGATCCTCTCTTCTTCCTCTACATAACCATGTAACTTATCAAGGCTGAAAATAAGGTTAGATGGCTGTCCATTTTCCCTTTGAATTCGGTTTTCAAGGAAGCATGCTTAAAACATGTGTTTTCTTGATGTTCTTCCTTAGATCTCTTGCTTAGCTTGAATTGTGAGCAAAGAATCTTCAATTCCCAGCATGTTTAAGGTAAAGAATCCCTTTCTAACATGTTGATTAAGTTTTGGTCAGTTGAGGTTTTATGGATTCAAAGTTGTTCTTGATGTGTTTTAAGAGGAAAAAGTGCAAAAAGAACACCTAAAAGCATAACCGGATTTGAGGTAGCAAATCAAGGTACGATTTGGTAAAATTAATCTTGATTAATTGATTTTGAGTTGTGTGATTATGATATGGCTTGGTTATGCTTGAAATTGATTGTTTATATGAGTGATTCTTGTTGAAATTTTGGTGAAAATTTGATGAAATTTGATGATATTCAAGCTATGAATGCATGTTCTTGTGGCAGCTGGAATTTCGAACCCTAGGACTCAAATTGGGGTTGAATTTATGTTGAAATTTAGTAGGAAATAAGGGGCTTTGGTGGCGGCAATTTTATTTTGAATTATGGTAAAAATCGGTTGCTGAAAAGATTGAAAAACGGATAAAAACAGAGAAAAAATCTGAAAAATTTATGAAGAACACGAAGAACACTTTGAGTGTGATGAAGAACATTGAAGAACATCTTTTAGATCTTAAAAAGGATAAGGTTGTAATTATTTTGGTGTTTGAGGGGTTATTTTGTAATTTCTAAAAGAGTGTGGTTAAAGTAGAAATATTAAAAGTTACGAGCAATAAAAAGTGAATTTTAAAGTTAAAAGTAAAAGGTAAGTCAGAAAGGACAGTTTTTTGTAAAAATTTTAGAAAGAAAACTTTAAACTCAGAATCTCATAATTACTTTTATAAAACACTTAGGGAGTGGTAATAACATATTAGTGATGCAAAGATAAAGGAAAGATAAAATGTTAAAGAAGAGATAAAAATCAAAGAAAAAGTCTGTAAAGTTTTAATGACAGAAACAAACAGAGATTAGTGAACAAACTAGGAGCATCATAGTTAGTATTTGAGTTGTGCCTAGGGTTAGGTATAATATGAAAAGTTAAACAATTTCAGTATAGACTTAATGAACCTATACTTCGGATATGCTAATGATACGTGAGCATCTTTCCTACCTTTTCCTAGTGAATTTGCATTTAATTTGTGGAGTTTAATCAAGAATTAATTATCTTTTAGCCACTATGGATGCTACTTTGAGTTGTGTGCAATTATTTTTTTTTTAGATAGCATTCGGATGGATTTGATGGAGTTTCTGCAGAAAAAGAGAAGAAGGCGAATGATGCTGTCAACCCTGACCTCTCTGCACTCAAACCTGAATAACTCGAGCTACAGAGATCCAATTGATGTGATTTTAGTGGAGTTAGAAAGATAACTTTCAGAGCTTTCCAATAATGTATAATACTTCATACTTCTTCTCCATCAATTCGGCCAAGGCTGCGCCTAATCTCAAGTTAGGCGTGGATTATTAAGGAATCAAGTGGTCCCCAACTCTCCAAGAAGCAAGCACGCAATCTCCTATTAATTCTGATTTAAACTTTATTTTATTTATAATTAGGAAAAGATATTATTTAGTTTAGAAAATATATTTTGCATTAATTAGGATTAGATATAAAAAGGAAAAAGAATCAGCCCTTTAGGAATCTCTTCTCTCCGACCTCATTCCGCAATTTATAGTTTATCAGAATCCTTACTTTCTCTCTGAACCATGAGCAACTAAACCTCCACTATTAAGGTTAGGAGCTCTATCTATTGTATGGATTGATACTATTATTTTTCTATTTTAATTCATGTACTGATTTATAATTCAAGAATTGTTTTCGTTCTTTATCTTATGAATCTGGGTGGAATGGAAGTATGACCTTGATTATAATTGAGTTCTTGTATAACTTGGAAAAGCTCTTTACTTGAACAACAGCTTGAAAGAAATTTCTCCTAAATTCTAATTATCTAGACTTAACGGGATGCATGACATATAATCCTCTTATATTTGGGTAATTAGGGTTTTTGTGGAATATAAACTAGAATTAAGCTTCACCCTCTAATTGAAATTAAATGACCAAGGAATTGGCGATTAATGAATTTTAGAAGAGACTAAAAAGGTCTAAGGAATTAGAGTTTAGTCACATATAGTTTGCCATGAATTAAATCCTGCATGATTAAAATAGTTAGTAAGAAAATTCAATCCGAAAAATAGATATCTCTGAAGCCTTAACTGTTTTCTCCATATATTTCACAAACCGTTTACTGCTTGCTCACTGATTTACTGAATTTACTGTTTAATGCTTTTGAATTTTCAAACACCATTTTCTGTTAGTCTAACTAAGTAAATCACTTAACCATTGTTGCTTAATCCATCAATTCTCGTGGGATCGACCCTCATTCACTTGAGGTACGACTTGGTACGACCTGGTGCACTTATCGGTTAGTTTGTGGTTATAAATTCTGCACCAGCTAACTATTCATATCGAAATTTACATAAGCTATAAATACATACGTTAAACAGAGAAAACTAGAGCAGAGTAAAGAGACAAAGAGAAAAGAGTAATCAGAACAGAGTAAAGAGACAAAGATAAAAGAGTAATATGATAAAGAGAATAGAGAACAAGAAGAGGGCCTGTTGAAAGGTCATTTGTTGCATTAAGGCAACTCCAGAGATATTTGTGTGTTCATCTACTGCATTGAGACAGTCGGATAGATGGTGGTACAACCACTGAGAAAACTTTCCTAGGATACCTTGCTATAATGCTTTGCTGTAAGATAGAGGTTGCTTACAAAGATATCGAGATCAGTGTGCTCTTGTAAGACAAAGGGTGCTTACAGTGAGTGTGCTGTACTCATGTAAGACAGAGGTTGCTTACAGTGAGTGTGTTGTACTCCTGTAAGACAAAGGTTGCTTACAGTGAGTATGTTGGTCATATATAGGCTAACAAATGCCACCCTACAAGACAAAGGGTGCTTGCAATGGGTACTGCCAACAGGAAAGCCTTATCCAGACAGATGTTACTGGGTAACGTCAGGAGTGGGTTAGTAACCGACAAATAAGCTCATTACCTACACTAGGGCAGACATGCATCATACTTGGTTGTGCATTTCCTCTGTTATTATTATTGTATGAATGTATACTTTCTTTGTTTGTATTCTATTCTTTGTGTGTGTGTTTTAGTTTCTTGTATTCTTCTGTTTGTGTTCTACTTTTTATTTTCTCTATTTTCTCTACTTATCTGTATCTTCTATTTATTGCTTCTCTGTATTTTGGTATTTGTTTGCTAAACAACACCGAATTAATGAACTTAACTAATAATCCCGGTCCTACTAAGAACTCCCCAGTTCTTACCCATTCTCTCTCCATTCTCCCTCCAGATGGAAGCAAGAGTATCCTTCTGTAGTCCACTGATGATCGTTCTGCAAAAGGGTTCTGCTATGGGTAGTCTACTGAGTCTAGAGCGAGATTCGTTTTCTATTTATATGTATATACTGTGAGACCAGCCAACGTTTGCACCCTGTTCGTATGCGAACTTTAACCTAAATCCTGTGTACGAGACTCCTGTTATGTGGCTACGTGATGAAGTACCAGTGAGACGTCATATGACAACGTGTGATCGTGCAGAGGAGTAGTAGATGATCTTCCATCTTTTGGTGACGTTCCACCTGACTTGAGTTTTGAAGACCTAGAATGTACTTTCCCTTGCTTTAGTAGTTTAGAGGGACTAAGTGAGTATAAATTCTAGACTAGCCTGGGTGCCAGCTTAGGGACTTCTTGAACAGGTCAAGGCTATGTATATAGTTATTATCTAGCTATATCTAGGGGTTTTCTAACTAAAAGTCTATACTCTAATAAAGGCTGGATCACTAAATGTTGTCAACTGCTTGTGATGTATTTATGTGTGGTTGTTTATAACTGTTTTATCGGTTATCAGTTGTGAATTGATTATGAATGATTCCGTCTATTAATCCAAACATTTTCAAAAAAAAAGTACTTCGCAAAATAACTACGCTTTTAACAACGAATCAGGCTCATATAATAAATAATATATATTAATTAGGAAGACAAGTTGGTAGCGCTCAGTTTCTAGTATGATCATGGCGTACCAGAAATTGGGTCGTTACAATGCGCACTCATAAGGACTGTCCAATGGTTAGCTACCAGGACATGTCGGGTTGGCTATATATCCGACAAATGATACCATCGGCCATAGGGCAGGCATACATCATTTGCATATGTTTGTCTTGTTTGGGTTTGCTTACCTGTTTTGGATTGCCTAATTTGTGCATGCTATGTTACCTGATTATATGCTACTTGCTTTACTTGTACCTATTTTTGTATTATTTGTCTGTATTGCTTGTGTTTGTACAATTGAGAGGTCCCTCACGCTGGTGTTGGTTAACATCGAGGGCTGGTGCTGATTTCTGATTATGATTCTGTTTTGTTGGAGAATTAAGAAAGGCCGAGAATGATTAACTTAGACTTAGAATCCTTTTACGTTAGTTGCCTAATTTTGGATTAGAAATAATATATGATGGATCATGATGAGATAAAAAGCTTAAGATTACTTAGTGAGTTTGTGTTGCCTTATACAGTATCTATTTGACACTTTTACTGTACTGAGAACCCATGGATCGGGAGTTCTCATTCCATATATATCTCTTATTTTTCAGATGTAAGTCCAAATGCTTAGCAATGAGCTGTGGTTCATCTGAGAGATGGTGAAGATCTTTGGATTCTCTGCTTTATTTTGTTTAGATTTCTCTCCATACTCCTTTTGAAAAACTTATACTATGTATCTATTTTATTTGAAACTTGCATATAGAGGCCTTATGTATATTTTGGGAGAGATAGGATTTAATATTGTCAAACAATATAGCTTTTTGAACGCTCTTTAGCCTTCTATTATCGTATACGAGAGTGTTATTTTACTCTTTTCAGGCTTCTCGTTAATACTTTCTTTCAAAATTATATATAAGTACGTATTATAATTTACCTTGAGAGTTGTACCACCTTATTATCGATGACTTATTACTCGAGTATAAGGATTTAAATATTAGAGTGTTATAAAAGTGCTATACAACTCTCCGGGGGCGAATCTATGTTCTTGGTTGTGGGGGCAAGCGCCCCCACTATAATTTGAAATTTTTTTTTCGTAATATATGATAATAATATTTATTTTCTCCCACTAAATTATTAAATTTGACCCATAATAACTTTTTACTCAACTTTTGGTATTTAATAGTTAATTTAAGAATTTCATATTAGTTGTCTATTAAAATGATCAATTCTCAATTTAAATGAGATTAGTGTTTTTTCTTAGAAATCAACTTGAAAGGGTATTATTTATCTTCTTTTAAAATTAGCTTTAATTTTTTTCCGTAGTAACTGCATTAATTAAAAGAACTTTCTCAACTATGAATATCAGTAAGAGTTGATTTTTAATTGTATGAAAGGTAAAATTTCAAATAAATATTTAGTAATATAAATAAAAAGAGAAATATTTCGATTGTATTGTTAAAAAAAAGATTATTCAATTTTTTTAAAATATAAAATCTAAAAAATGGAATTCTAAATTATATGTTATTATTTAAATTACTATTTTAGTGTTTTAATTTGTAAATTAGATATTTTAAATATTAATTATATTTTACAATAACAAAATATAATTATAATAATCATACTATATATTCGTAAAAAAAAACTACCTATATAGAATATATATTAAAATATAAAATACATATTAAAAATGAGTTAAACAATAAATATATATATATATATATACAAATATATAATATTTAATAAATAATTTAATAACTAATTTTTATATATACATAATAATTTTATTATAAAAATTATTATTATATTATATATATTTTGTTTTTATTGTCTAAATTTTTTGAATCCTTCACTACAACTCATCCTTTTACAAAGTCGTATGTGAATAAACATAATATTAAAGTTCTTTATCAAGAGTATCTGATCTGGTTACAAAGATAAGCATTATAGACAAATTCAAAGTTACTCTCAAATTGTGATCAAAATCACTTAAAAAAAAATTCAAGAATTAAATTTAATTTGATAAACAAGTTTACGACACCTTAACAATGTGAGTAACTGAGTATCAATCCTCCGTTACTACATAAGGATTGATCCTGTGACAACAAATTATCAGAAAAAAACCTTTTAAATTTTAACGGCTTAAGGATGATTTAATTTAAACTTATCAATTTTAATATTGGAGAAAACACGATATAAAGTGATGTTTTAAATTCAAAATATTTTTGTCAAACCAATTTGAAATATATATTTTTTAAATATTTTTAATTTATTTTAAATCATATTTAACCTGAGACAAAATTATTTTTATTCTTTGACAAAATTTTAAAATTCTACAACTAATTTGCTGAAATTTAGAATTAAATATTTAAATCTTATCACCTTCCTTTTTAACATTCTAAATTTTTTAATAAATAAAAATCTTGAATTTATAACACAATTATATTTCTTTCGTTGTTAAGGAGTAAACAAGGACATTTTAATAACTTTCATAATTATTTCTTACGAGTTGTGCAGCACTTCATACTTAGCAAGGAGCATTTAAGGATGAGCCACGAACAATTCTCCACTTTGTAAATTTAGGTAACATTATTTTTTTTTCTCCTGGTAAATTATTAAATATATAAGACCCAAAACCTTTGAAAAGTCTTTTTATGAGTAAGTCTCAAATCATATAGTTATTTATAGCCTTAATTTTAGAAATTATTTTATCAGAGATAATTAAGGCAATTTTTGATTTATTAGATTTGAGATAAGTTATGATTATTATCCAATTTCACAATTATTGGATTATTTTATACATTTAAAGTATAATGTTGATAGTTATGAAATAATAAGGATTTTATGTGATTTGGATTAGATAAGTAATATTTTAAATATTACTATTGCTATTTTGGAAAATGAAGAAATTAATTATATTATTTCTAAATTTTGGATTTGGACATTTTATTGAAAATAAAGTGTGAAATTGATGAGCAAATAGTATTTTTATATACTATTATTGTTGAATTAGAATTTATTTCTAATTACTACATTATACCTCTTTTTGGATGAAATTACAAAAATGCCCCTAACCCTAATTTTATTCAAATACCCTAACCCTAAAACCCTGACCCAGTACCCATTTCCCCTCCTTGACAGCTGCTGCCCCCTCTAACCTAAACACACAACTTCCCTTCTTGCACGAAAGAAAGAACAAGGCAGCGAGGGAAAGGGCTTGGTGCCTCCGGCTGGGTACTGCCGCCGTGACCGACGGACTGCCGCGCACAAGGAGCGTCGTTCGTCCCTGCCCAGTCGCAGTTCTTCCATCCGGCGCCCAGTCCCGTCGCCTGAGGAGAATCGCGAAGGTGAGAGAGGGCTCGCGCCGCCTCCGCCATTGTCAATCCATCGAAGCTGGCGCGAGAGAAGAGGAGGAAGGGCGCTGTCTTGCGCCGTCACCGCCGCACTTGGGGGCCGCTGCTGCAAGCTCACGTTGTCGTGCCACCGTGCCATCATCACACCATGGATCTTCTCTGTTCGCGACCTGAGCTAGGGGAGAAGAGATGAGCGCGACGGGGAGGGGTGAGTGAGCCACGCCGTCGCCAGTCCTGCTCATTCTGTCGCCGGGAAACTCGTCGCTGTCGGGGTCTACTGCCGCCGTTCCAGTTGTGGCTGGTATCGCGTTGGAGAACCATCATCGCGGGTTGGGGCTAGCCCTTTTGCTGCCGTTTCATCGTTGTTGTGGCTGAGTAGTGGCCATTGGACCTGACCGGAGAGGTAGGTGGTGATGGTGGTGGATGTTGGTGCTTGTTAATTAGTGCCATCACTGCTGCTAGCCATTCGAGCTGCTCCGCCCTCTCTGCCGCTGGAGAATGCAGCTCAGTCGCTGGAGAACTCTGCCGGTAAGAATTTTAATTTGTGGTTTCGGTCATTTTGGATCTTGAGAAGGTTTTGATGTTGCACGGTTTTTCTAGTTGATCCACCGGAGCTTCTGGCCGTCGCCAGAGCTGTTGCCGGGGCCAGTTCGAAATCGCAGCTGCTTTGTTTTTGTTGTTCCGGTAAGAGATTATGTTTCGAAAAGCCTCGCATTAGTATTTTGTGGTGTATGGTTAATGAATATGAATTCTGATAGCGTGGGGTCAAGTCTTGATTATTGTATGTTGCGATTTGTGTTGCTATGGTTATTGCGAATGTGGTTTGAAGCTGAGGTTGCGGTTGTTGTTGATTTCGGGTTGAGGCGGAAAGGACTCTATGACGCGTTTGGGTTATGGAATTGCGTTTTGAGGTAGGGGCGCTTTCCAAAAATTATGTTTCATGTATTGGAATTATTACATATGGATACTGATGTGAGATATTGTGTATTTGGTGATTGTATCTGCCTTATGTATTATTTGATTAACTCGAATGATTATGGATGTTGGTTTGACTGAATTGTTGTGCGGCTTTATGAAATGTAATGATTTGAAGTTGATTCTTTAAAGATTTGAAATCTGAGTTTAATCCGCTGAGGATTGATTTTTTATTTGAATTAATTATTTTGATGATTTGAGAAGTCGAATGCACTTTTCAATTCAGCTTGGTTTATTTTAATTGACTTGGCTTTGGACAAATGATTTGTTATTGAGCCGTTTCTTTAAAGCTTTGGAAATGAGTTAAATCGGTTGACATTGAGTTGATTTTGAAATGGTTTTCTTGAGATATGCCACTGAGGCGACTGTTGGATTTAGCTTGCTTTTGAATTGATTTCTGGGTTTGAGCTATTGAAAAGGAATGAGAAACGGTTTAGTTGGGACCCGAACCGGGTGGCAAAAGTCCAAGTTTTAGGGGAGGTGCTGCCGAAATTTCTATAAACTCTTAATCTTGTTTGAAAGGTTATTTAAAAAATGTTGGATTTGAGAGATTGTATTATTTGATTTATTAAGAGGATATTTATGTTTTCAAGCTTAATTTATTTAATGAACTTTATGCGTTGAGTTCGGCTTATTCAGAAATGAACTATTTTTACCGTTTGAATCACTGAAGGAAAGAATGATGCTCTAATATTGATTTCACTATAAAAAGGAGCTTTTAGTGATTTTTAAAGGAACCTAGACTTTTGATTGAGTAATCAAGTTTGAGGCATTTTGGAAGAGTTGGAAAAATGGGTTCCAAAAAGAAAGCTGAAAGCGGTTTGATTCAAATGAACCGGTTCCGTTTCAAATGAGTTAATTTTTGGACCAGGTTTGAACTTGTGATTTTGTATGGTTTAGTTTCATAATAAATTCAGTTTTATTTACTTGAACCGAGAATCTATGATTTTAAGAGTTTCAATGAATTTTAAAGAATTGATGTAAGATGACCTTTCCTAAAGACTCGGGACTCTGCCGAGAAACTTTTGTTATAAAATTCCATTATTGGATGGGTGGTTTTGAATACTTTGAAATAAATCCTTAACTTGCCATGGTTTTGGAAGTTTTGGAAAGAGAATGCCAAGAGTGGCTTTGTTTTAAAAAGAGAATTCACTTTGAGTAAATATGGCTTATGAGCCTGAGATGATTTGAGAAATGAGATCTTTAAAGCCAAGGCTGAAAAGAGTTGAAACTTGATTTCAAAGTGAAATGATTTGAGAAAAAGTGATTTATGGCTTAAATGCCGATTTATGAATTTGATGATGTTGGATGGTGGAAGTGCTATTTTGTTTTGAGCCAGAATGGCTGTGTATGCTATTGAACTATGGCTGATTGCCGAAAGAGTTGTGAGCCGTATGGCTGATTATGAATTATGAATTTAAGCCAAAGGGCTGTATTTATTTATAAATTGGCTGGTTCTGGACTGAACCGTAAGCCGGATGGCTGAGATGGATGGTGATCCATGGTTGAGTACAATTGCATGTATGCAATCGAATGAATTGTGAATTTTAAGCCGGATGGCTGAGATGTATGTTGTATGCGAGTATGCTTGTGTTTTCTCTCTGGTTGTAAGGGTGACAGGGCACCGATACCCTCTAATGGCGACAGGGCGCAGATACCCTCTAATGGCGACAGGACGCAGATACCCTCCAATGATAATAATGCGCAACAGAGAGACTGTGTCCGGGTTAGCTACCGAACACATCGGGTTGGCTTGGTAACCGACAGATGATATCATCAGCCACTAGGGACAGGCATGCATCATATGCATCTATGTGACATTGTTTGGGTGTGCATATTGTACTTGGTTTGCCTATGTGATTACTTATGATTACCTACTACTTGTTGTAACTGTTTGTTTGTGCTTGAACTTCCTATCTGTGTTTGCAACTAGGACTCTGTTGGTTTGTGGTGATTGGTTGTTGGATTGGATGGTTTGGGCCTAGGGCCGTGGTTGAATTGAGATGGACCGATGGTTGATTCCGATTTTATGTTTCTGGTTTGGAAAACTATGAAAGGCTATTTTTGGTTCAGTATAGATAAACCTTTTGAAAAGCTTTTGATGTTTTTGAGAATTGAACGGTTCCTCTTTTAGAAAAAAATTTCTGACTTTACTCTTATTGTAAACCGTTCTTTTTGAAAAGAGGCATAAAACGGCTATTAATCACTGGTACGATTTATCTTCACGTATCCTATTACAGTAATTCCCAAAAACCCTCCACTGAGAACCCTTTCGAGGATGATGTTCTCACCCCCCTATATTTTTTCCCTTTCAGGATATGGGCGCAGAAGTAATGAAGAGTTTATTTAATTGTTGTTGAGATGCTCTGTATTGCTTTAGATTATTAATTTTGTACCCTCGCCTTTACCTTGATATATTCTGTAAGAGGGATAGGAATTGTATTGGGTAATATTTTTAGTATTATTTATATATATGTATGTATATATATATGGATGTACTCTTGATGAGCTTTTGTAAGTTGTATGGTATCTATGGATGTATGTTATCGAACGAAAGTAATTTTTTGAGCGGTATTGCAGATTAAAGTTTTAAACAGGCTCATATTTTAGTATTAAATAGTATAAGTGTCGTCGTAATGTCTGAGCTATTAGAGTTGCGCAGCCGGAAGCGTGAGCTTTGGTAGTTAGGGTATTACATTATGGTATCAGAGCGGTCTTTCCTGTAGAGCCTGAGGAATGGACCGACTATGCTTCAGTTGCATACTCTGAACGTTTGTCATGTATTAGGTCTTGTCGAATGACGAGAATTAGAGCCTTATGCACATGACGATCTATTGATTAACGCTGTTAGTCTTGCATTGCATAATTCTTGGTATTAAGTTTGGCCGGCTTAATACTAGTGAATTTTGTATATGAAAGCACTAATGGGTTATCATAGATGATATACAAGTTGAGTAAAGTGAATCGTGGGTTTTGGGAACGTTAGAAACTATTTCTCGAGGCTATTCAGTTGTGTATCTTGGATTTTGTTCGAGTCGACCTGTTCCTTCATATCCTAACTTGAAGTTCTTGTTGCTACTCCTCTTGAAAAGTAATTTGATGTTTCCACTCTGTTTCTCTATTCATATGCATTCTTGTTAATCTTAAGTGTAAATATGCTTATTTAAAATCCTTGTTGCATCTATCTTCCTCTATTTGAGTTCTTTTTGATTCATGTATTCTTTGATATAGCTTTGAACTTGTCCTAATGCGCTGTGCATTTTAACTCCGGGATTCCGAGTCCATTATTAGAGAAATTGTTGATTCAATTTTCCTCTTATTTAACAGTGATTACAGCCAATTTTGAGATTTTATGAAAATTTCTATTTAATAGAATATATACTTATCTATACATGAAATTTTGAAGTTTTCTCATACCGCTTAGCAACTATCTATCTTTTATACCTCGGCTGTATTTTTACTGATTTATGGAACTGCATCTACCTTAAATTACAATTTGACTTTCTAGCAATTTTACTATAGTTCCAATGCACATCTTCATTTGATTATGTATTTGAATATTTTTCAAAATTTTGAAAAGAAAGGATTTACCACTTTTGTCTCGGTTGAGTTTCGTTTGATAAACTTTACCTAATTTATTTTTGTTTGAGTTTGATATAGCATGCCACATTGTTTATGCCATTGCTGTTCCTTTTGAAAATGTTGGACTCATAGCTTTCTTCTTATGAACGGACTAAAGTCTCTCTTAAGCCTTCCATCTCCATAAGTGTCGTGCTTGACTTTATTTTTAACTAAACTTTTACATCTTGTGAACATTACCATTGATCTTGGTTTGTCCTCTCTTGTGAACCTCATTCTTATGTGAGTCAGCTTGATTTGTTTCAATTTCGTGCATCGTTTATTCTCTCATTATCCTTACAAGAGTTTTTAGTCAAAGATTTATCCTTGGAAAATTACTAATGATTGGGTTGTCTTTTCCTATGACTTTTGTATTCTTTTGGATCAATTGAAAGCTTGTTGGATGTCTCACGACTAGTGGATCTTGTTTAAACTACTTTGATTTAAGATCTTTTCTTGTATGGCTTGACTCCTTTTAAAGTACATCCTAATATTCTTGAATATCCTTTTGAAATGGTGATTTCAAGTATACTTTTGGAGTCTTGTTTTGAACTTTTAAAGAAGTTTTGAATTCTATTGTAAGAAGTTTTAAACGGAATTTATTTTTTGTTGCTTGATTGAGATTGAAACCATTATTCAATTTTTTACGAAGTTAATTTAAAGTTGGCATGCGCTATTTTAAATGGAGTTTTGGAAAGCTTCCTTGTTTAGTGGAAACCGGTTTGTTTGTAACGCACCACTTATTTTATTACCAGATTGTAAGCAAATTTTTACCTCGGAATTTTCTTTCTAAAAAGAGTTTAACTTCCTCTTTTGACCTTGCTAAAACTTTCATACACGCTTGTTAGTATGGACTCTGGGAATTTTTGAGCAAGTATTCGATTTTTTCTTTCGAGTTTTATGACTGCCTTTGGTTAAGTTGTGCACCTAATTATCTTTCTAAAATATTTGAGGAGATATTTTAGCCTTTAGCCAAACTTGTGCGCACCTTGTTTTTAAATTTCTGCATGATCTGTTTCAACATAAAATTGTATTACAGCAAAGCCACGTTATTGCTTTTGTTATTCTCTTGGAGAATGTTTGTTACTTAACCTTTCTTCTAAATTGCGAAGTGATTTTTCCGCAAGTTTTCAATTCTTTTATGAACAATGTATTCGGAAGTATTTTTAATCATGCTCTTGAGTTCTGTGAGTTTTGTATTGGGTTTGAGATATCCTTTTCTGGACACTTCATGCTTCTTCGACTCAGCTTGAATTTGTTTCAAAATTATGCGCTGAATTTTCTTCTTATTGGTCCTGTTGGATTTCTTTGATCCAAGGTTTATCTTTGAAGTTGTCAGTCGATTTATTTCTAGCAAACTTCAGTAGTATCTTTGGCAATTATCTCTCCTTTCTGATCTTGTATCCTTCTGAGTAGACTCGAGAATTATTTTGATATCATGTGTGACTTGTAGACGTAGTAACGCGATGTGTTAGTTTTTTTAAGATGTGATATGTGTATATGGAAGGTGAAGCGGTAGGTGTGTAACGTTATGATGAGTTGTGGGTGTTTTGTCCTTTGCAAATGAGCTTGCAGGTGTTAGGCTCATGATCGGCTATGATATTGTAAAATGATTGGTGGAGTTGGGAAGTTGAAGTTCTGAAGTGGGAACTAGAATTATCAGCGAACGTTATGCCGCTGTTTAAATACCAACATGCTTTGCAGCCTTTTACCCACCACTTTACTCTGCGAACGCCTATCTTGATTTGCACCCTATTTTGGGACCTCAAGTTTTTGTAAAGCCTTGAGATCATATGACCTTGTGCATTGAGCCTATCTTGTAATGTTTGCTTTGAAATCACACTCCTACCTTTGTGTCCTTATGCATACGACCGTCCAAGTATTTGAAAACTGTATATATGTTTATATGTTGAGATATTTTTGCTTCTTCCTTAAATGTATTCAAGGGTGAACTGATATGAGATTTCTTTCGTTTTGTATCAATTTTCGCGGGCGAAAGTTTTTATAAGGTGGGTAGAATGTAAGACCCAAAACCTTTGAAAAGTCTTTTTATGAGTAAGTCTCAAATCATATAGTTATTTATAGCCTTAATTTTAGAAATTATTTTATCAGAGATAATTAAGGCAATTTTTGATTTATTAGATTTGAGATAAGTTATGATTATTATCCAATTTCACAATTATTGGATTATTTTATATATTTAAAGTATAAAGTTGATAGTTATGAAATAATAAGAATTTTATGTGATTTGGATTAGATAAGTAATATTTTAAATATTACTAATGCTATTTTGGAAAATAAAGAAATTAATTATATTATTTCTAAATTTTGGATTTGGACATTTTATTGAAAATAAAGTGTGAAATTGATGAGCAAATAGTATTTTTATACACTATTATTGTTGAATTAGAATTTATTTCTAATTACTACATTATACCTCTTTTTGGGTAAAATTACAAAAATGCCCCTAACCCTAATTTTATTCAAATACCCTAACCCTAAAACCCTGACCCAGTACCCGTTTCCCCTCCTTGACCCAGCAGCAGCAGTTGCTGCCCCCTCTAACCTAAACACACAGCTTCCCTTCTTGCACGAAAGAAAGAACAAGGCAGCGAGGGAAAGGGCTTGGTGCCTCCGGCTGGGTACTGCCGCCGTGACCGACGGACTGCCGCGCACAAGGAGCGTCGTTCGTCCCTGCCCAGTCGCAGTTCTTCCATCCGACGCCCAGTCCCGTCGCCTGAGGATAATTGCGAAGGTGAGAGAGGGCTCGCGCCGCCTCCGCCACTGTCAATCCATCGAAGCTGGCGCGAGAGAAGAGGAGGAAGGGCGCTGTCTTGCGCTGTCGCCGCCGCACTTGGGCGCCGCTGCTGCAAGCTCACGTTGCCGTGCCGCCGTGCCATCATCACACCATGGATCTTCTCTGTTCGCGACCTGAGCTAGGGGAGAAGAGATGAGCGTGACGGGGAAGGATGAGTGAGCCACGCCGTCGCCAGTCCTGCTCGTTCTGTCGCCGGGAAACTCGTCGCTATCGGGGTCTCACCGCTGCCGTTCCTGTTGTAGCTGGTATCGCGCTGGAGAACCATCATCGCGGGTTGGGGCTAGCCCTTTTGCTGCCGTTTTGTCGTTGCTGTGGCTGAGTAGCGGTCGTTGGACCTGACCGGAGAGGTAGGTGGTGATGGTGGTGGATGTTGGTGCTGGTTAATTAGTGCCATCACTGCTGCTGGCCATTCGAGCTGCTCCGCCCTCTCTGCCGCTGGAGAATGCAGCTCAGTCACCGGAGAACTCTGCCGGTAAGGGTTTTAATTTGTGGTTTCGGTCATTTTGGATCTTGAGAAGGTTTTGATATTGCGCGGTTTTTCTAGTTGATCCACCGGAGCTTCTGGCCGTCGCCAGAGCTGTTGCCGGGGCCAGTTCGAAATCGCAGCTGCTTCATTTTTGTTGTTCCGGTAAGAGATTATGTTTTGAAAAGCCTCGCATTAGTATTTTATGGTGTATGGTTAATGAATATGAATTCTGATAGCGTGGGGTCGAGTCTTGATTATTGTATGTTGCGATTTGTGTTGCTATGGTTATTGCGAATGTGGCTTGAAGCTGAGGTTGCGGTTGTTGTTGATTTCGGGTTGAGGCGGAAAGGACTCTATGACACGTTTGGGTTATGGAATTGCGTTTTGAGGTAGGGGCGCTTTCCAAAAATTATGTTTCATGTATTGGAATTATTACATATGGATACTGATGTGAGATATTGTGTATTTGGTGATTGTATCTACCTTATGTATTATTTGATTAACTCGAATGATTATGGATGTTGGTTTGACTGAATTGTTGTGCGGCTTTATGAAATGTAATGATTTGAAGTTGATTCTTTAAAGATTTGAAATCTGAGTTTAATCCGCTGAGGATTGATTTTTGATTTGAATTAATTATTTTGATTATTTGAGAAGTCGAATGCACTTTTGAATTCAGCTTGGTTTATTTTAATTGACTTGGCTTTGGACAAATGATTTGTTATTGAGCCGTTTCTTTAAAGCTTTGGAAATGAGTTAAATCGGTTGACATTGAGTTGATTTTGAAATGGTTTTCTTGAGATATGCCACTGAGGCGACTGTTTTAGCTTGCTTTTGAATTGATTTCTGGGTTTGAGCTGTTGAAAAGGAATGAGAAACGGTTTAGTTGGGACCCGAACCGGGTGGCAAAAGTCCAAGTTTTAGGGGAGGTGCTGCCGAAATTTCTGCAAAATCCTAGTCTTGTTTGAAAAGTTATTTAAAAAGGGTTGAATTTGAGGAATTGTATTATTTGATTTATTAAGAGAATATTTATGTTTTCAAGCTTAATTTATTTAATGAACTTTATGCGTTGAGTTCGGCTTATTCAGAAATGAACTATTTTTACCGTTTGAATCACTGAAGGAAAGAATGATGCTCTAATATTGATTTCAATATAAAAAGGAGTTTTTACTGATTTTTAAAGGAACCTAGACTTTTGATTGAGTAATCAAGTTTGAGGCATTTTGGAAGAGTTGAAAAAATGGGTTCCAAAAAGAAATCTGAAAGCGGTTTGATTCAAATGAACCGGTTCCATTTCAAATGAGTTGATTTTTGGACCGGGTTGGAACTTGTGATTTTGTATGGTTCGGTTTCATAATAAATTCATTTTTATTTTCTTGAACCGAGAATCTATGATTTTAAGAGTTTCAATGAATTTTAAGGAATTGATGTAAGATGACCTTTCCTAAAGACTCGGGACTCTGCCAAGAAACTTTTGTTATAAAATCTAAAGACTTGGGACTCTGTCGAGAAACTTTTGTTATAAAATTCCATTGTTGGATGTATGATTTTGAATATTTCAAAATAAATCTTTAACTCGCCATGGTTATGGACGTTTTGGAAAGAGGATATCGAGAGTGGCATTGTTTTTAAATGGAATTTTACCCTGAGTAAAAGTGGCTTATAAGCCTGAGATGATTTGAGAAATGAGATCTTTAAAGCCAAGGCTGAAAAGAGTTGAAACTTGATTTCAAAGTGAAATTATTTGAGAAAAAGTGATTTATGGCTTAAATGCCGATTTATGAATTTGATGATGTTGGATGGTGGAAGTGCTATTTTGTTATGAGCCGGAATGGCTGTGTATGCTATTGAACTATGGCTGATTGCCAAAAGAGTTGTGAGCCGTATGGCTGATTATGAATTATGAATTTAAACCGGATGGCTGAGATGGATGGTGATCCATGGTTGAGTACAATTGCATGTATGCAATCGAATGAATTGTGAATTTTAAGCCGGATGGCTGAGATGTATGTTGTATGCGAGTATGCTTGTGTTTTCTCTCTGGTTGTAAGGGTGACAGGGCACCGATACCCTCTAATGGCGACAGGGCGCAGATACCCTCTAATGATAATAATGCGCAACAGAGAGACTGTGTCCGGGTTAGCTACTGGACACGTCGGGTTGGCTTGGTAACCGATAGATGATATCATCAGCCACTAGGGACAGGCATGCATCATATGCATCTATGTGACATTGTTTGGGTGTGCATATTGTACTTGGTTTGCCTATGTGATTACTTGTGATTACCTACTACTTGTTGTAATTGTTTGTTTGTGCTTGAACTTCCTATCTGTGTTTGCAACTGGGACTCTGTTGGTTTGTGGTGATTGGTTGTTGGATTGGATTGTTTGGGCCTAGGGCCGTGGTTGAATTGAGATGGACCGATGGTTGATTCCGATTTTATGTTTCTGGTTTGGAAAACTATGAAAGGCTATTTTTGGTTCAGTATAGATAAACCTTTTGAAAAGCTTTTGATGTTTTTGAGAATTGAACGGTTCCTCTTTTCGAAAAAAATTTCTGACTTTACTCTTATTGTAAATCGTTGTTTTTTAAAAGAGGCATAAGACGGCTATTAATCACTGGTACGATTTATCTTCACGTATCCTATTACAATAATTCCCAAAAACCCTCTACTGAGAACCCTTTCGAGGATGATGTTCTCACCCCTATATTTTTCCCCTTTCATGATATGGGCGCAGAAGTCATGAAGAGTTTATTTAATTGTTGTTGAGATGCTCTGTATTGCTTTAGATTATTACCTTTGTACCCTCGCCTTTATCCTTATATATTCTGTAAGAGGGGTAGATGGATGTACTCTTGATGAGCTTTTGTAAGTTGTATGGTATCTATGGATGTATGTTATCGAACGAAAGTAATTTTTTGAGCTGTATTGCGGATTAAAGTTTTAAACAGGCTCATATTTTAGTATTAAATAGTATAAGTGTCATCGTAATGTCCGAGCTATCAGAGTTGCGCAGCCGGAAGCGTGAGTTTTGGTAGTTAGGGTGTTACAAAGTAAACTAATTAAAGAACAAGTATATATCAATATCAAGGACGACTTTGTATTGCTGCATTTAAATTTTTGAAATTGTCTTTAGATTTGTATTTAAAAAATTAAAAAAATTTGGGTACACAAATCAATTTTTTTAATTTATGTATCTCAAATTTTTAATTTTTTAAATATAAATCAGAGGGTTCGATTATCTTTATCAAAATTTAAATTTTTTCTTTCATGTTAGAATATTATTAGGATCAATTAGGATCAATTAGTATTATTTAGTATATCTAAATATTTATTATAGGAGATTACGTCCTTATTATTACGATTCTCTTAATACCTATAAATATCCTTTCATATTGTATCATTCTAGACAACTTGAGTAGACAACTTGAACACACTCAATAATATACCATCCTTTCTCTAGTTTAGTCTCTTGTTTCTAACATGGTATCAGAGCCATGGTATCCTCCTTGAAGAGGATATGTTGTTTCTCTTGTGGTGAAATCACCGTACCTTTTGTATTTTTTTTCTATGCCATTCTTCTTTCCCTTTTGTCACTCCTTTGATACTTTTTCACCTCACTGACTAGCCTATTTTTTCTGTCTTGTGTTTTTTTCGAGTCGTATGATCAAACACAATTGTCATCCGCTGCTTACCTATTCTCATGAAGAAATCATATAGTTTTCGCTCTTTTTCGACAGTTCCGTATGCCTTCTCTCGTGGCAATTCCGTCTGCATTCTCTCGTGGCAGTTCCATCTGCGTTCTCTCGTGGCAGTTCCGTCTGCCTTCTCTCGTGGCAGTTCAGTCTGCATTCTCTCGTGGCAGTTTCCTCTGCGTTCTCTCGTGGCAGTTCCATCTGCATTCTCTCGTGGCAGTTTCCTCTGTGTTCTCTCGTGGCAGTTCCATCTGCATTCTCTCGTGGCAGTTCCCTCTGCGTTCTCTCCTGGCAGTTCCATCTGCATTCTCTCGTGGCAGTTCTGTCAGCGTTTTCTCGTGACAGTTACGTCTGCCTTCTCTCGTGGCAGTTTCGTCTGTGTTTTCTTGTGACAGTTCTGTCTGCGTTTCTTTCTGGCAGTTCCGTCTGCGTTTTCCTTAGATAGCGGCAGTTCCATCTGTGCTTCCTTCAGACAAGCAGCAGTTTCGTCTGCGCTTCCTTCAGACAAGCGGTAGTTCCGTCTGCACTTCCTTCAAACTAGCGGCAGTTCCGTTTGAGCTTCCTTCCGGCTTCCTTCAGACAAGCGGCAGTTCCGTCTGCGCTTCCTTCAAACTAGCGGCAGTTCCGTTTGCGCTTCCTTCCGACAGTTTCGTCTGCACCCGTTTTATCAATTTATGCAGTTTTTTTTCTCTTTATTTCGTTGTTTTAAATAAGTTTCAAACTCAAGTTTTTAATTTATGTACAAAAATCAATTTTTTAATTTATGTATCTCAAATTTTTAATTTTTTAAATATAAATCAGAGGGTTCGATTATCTTTATCAAAATTTAAATTTTTTCTTTCATGTTAGAATATTATTAGGATCAATTAGTATTATTTAGTACATCTAAATATTTATTATAGGAGATTACGTCCTTATTATTACGATTCTCTTAGTACCTATAAATATCCTTTCATATTGTATCATTCTAGACAACTTGAATAGACAATTTGAACACACTCAATAATATACCATCCTTTCTCCAATTTAGTCTCTTATTTTTAACATTTCACATTAATTAAACGGTCTAATTAGTAAGTTTAATTTTTTTTACAAAAAAATTGGATGGTCTGATTTCTTCGTTCTTTATTTAAAAAAAACTATCCTACATTCATATTTAGTATTTATATTCTTCCTAACAAGGCACGACACACACATACTTCTTATATCCAAAAAATGAATCAGTATATGCGTCGGTGTGTTTTAAATATATATGTTTTTTTTTTATCTTTTTTAAGTTGACTAATCAATTATCAATAAGATTAAACTTTTTAAAAGATAATAATTAAATTTATATTATTTATAAAATTTCATTATAAATATAAATTAAAATAAATTTTATTGTTTATAAAAATTTAATTATACGTATAACTATGAAATATTTATATTTAATTCTCATAATTATATTATAATAATAACGGACAGGTGTGACTGAAATAAGCTTTTGGGATAATATGTGCCTAGGTGGTGTGGTTAGGATCGGAGAATAGAATAAAAAATGGCTCAATTAAGTGGGTAGGTGAAAGACATGGACAGTTGGAACCTTTTGAGATAGAAATCTTCTGCTTGAAAACAAAGGGTATATTCTCACACCAAGAAACATATACGAGGGTATATTAGTCAATAACGTGCAAGCCCAACATTACGACACACCTACACCATGTTCCACGTGTGTCAGCTAGGAACTTGAATATACCTGTGCTTTTACCGCGTGGAATTAAAGTTTCGTCAACTTTGAAATTTTGTGCATCGGTCTGGTCTTGTTTGTTTATAATATTATATTATTATTATATTTTTTGTTTTTTTGGTTGCTTCGACGAAGGGCTGTATTATCTGATAAGCAATACCAACTTTTGCCAATGAGCCTTAGCTCAAGTGGCACTTCTCCCTTCTCCCCACCTCAAGGTCTAGGGTTCAAACCCTAGAGAATGCAATTGAGGAAAATTATGAAAATATGTGAGGAGTGTGTGGGTGAGTTGTGTATCTAGGATTGGGGGTTGTCTAATCCATTGGGGTACCTAGGATTGGGGGTTGTCCAATCCACCGACCAAAAAAAAAAAAAAAAAAAAAAAAAAAC
>NC_029778.3:58110485-58116370 GCF_000817695.3 Arachis duranensis
TACCAACTTTCATGTTCATAATTATCAGCTGCTGAGAAACGATAATTTGATTTGTTTTGAATACTGAAAGTTAATCTTTGAGAATAGTTGTTCCATTTAATACATATATATAGTATCTCCCAATCTAACAAATCAACGATTAATTTATTGCGAATGAAAGTTCTATTTAAAAATTTGTCGTTGACCAATAAATTACTGCATATATAAAGCGAAATTTAAATTCTTGACACTTGTAAATTAACTACTACTAAACCAACCTAATTTGATTCTATTTAATCAAAATATTTATGAGCTACTAAATAGGAGAGGCAGAAATATCCAAACTTACAAGTACCCGACCTACTTTTATCCACTCGAAACATATTTAAATTCGACCTGGACGGAATAAATTTTGATCGGAACGGATAGAATAGCCTACTATCTACAAATAAAAGTGAAAAGGAGTAGAGGACAATAATAAAATAAAAAAAAAAAGACAAAACGAAATTGGATTGGACAAAAATTCATCCATACTCACTCTACTACCACCTCTACCACTAAGTAATGTAGTGATCACGCCAGAGTGCGTAATTCCGCCAAAAAAATAGGCAGAATGATCCATCGTGCAATTTAAACTGAACTTAAAATGACAAAAATATAAAATAAAACAAACAGAATTAATAACACAAAAAATATTAAAAAAATATATTTAAAAATTATATAATTATTAATTTTTATAATATTAATTATATATATATATATATTCTATCTCATCAAAATTAGTGAATTTAGCAGTATAAATTTGGTGAATTTTTTTAATTTTATGAGTTTTAAATTCTAACTTGATCCATCCTTTTTAATAAATTCGACAAATTGATTGGGATGGTTCTATTTATTTTACCAATTCCAATCATTAGTCATCTTATTTGGATCATAATCTAATTTTTAGTATAAAATGAGTTTGAAAATCAGGATACTCAAAAAAAGTAGAAGTAACTTAATAATCTAAAGTTCTAAACCAACTTGGTTAATCCAAATTATCATAATTATCTGATGAGCAAAGTTAAATGATTAAAAAAATTATTATTTTTTATTAATATTTGATTGATTCTAAATATTAAAGATTAAGTTTTAAACTCTAAATGAGAAATTAAAAATTTTAAATTCTAATAATATAGAAATAAAGAATTAATTTAGAGTATTGAAATCTTACATAAATTTTTGAATTTTATAAAATACTTTTTTATATATATGTAGTTTTGGTATCTAATAAAATTTACAAAAAAAAATATTTTAATTTTTATAATTAATTTGTTTCTTTGAATACTAACATAACAAATTAAAATGCGATGCCGGTGTGATGAGATATATTATATCAGTATTTAACTTGATGAAGCGAACTATATCATGGATTAAAATAAATATTTTTTAAATATAAGTACATTAAAATTAATTTTTTCATAAAATTAAAAAAAATTAAATACAGTAATTTGTCATAAGTCATAACTCAAAGGCAACAGATTTCTTTTTCCTTCAGATAAAATAAAATAAAATTTAGGAGCGGGGTTGGTGCTTTAAGAAAAGGACTAACTAGAAATCTTGATATTTGCATCGGAAAGTCTCTCCTCTGGTTGTTGAAAAGCTTTATAATAGTGATGTGAAATTCATTTGCAAATTTTAATTATCCCGTTTCATAAATTTGATCGGTTCCCTAAATATCTATTATATAAATTAAATTTATTATATATCGCGTGTAGAAATAGTAACGGATCTCCATGAAATGGAGATACGTCTCATTCTGCTTTTATTATTTGTCTTTGTTTCTGTCTCGTTCTTGCGATGGATAATAGAGATTTCGTATTCACTGAAAATTTGAGTATCCACAGATATTTACGAATTTTTATAAAAAAAATTGATAAAACTAAATACTATAGCAGAAATTAAAGACAAATCACAGAACTAAATCACAGAGCTATTGATAGTCTATTATTTAATAATACTTTAAGATTAGGGTTAAATCAAAATGAGTAAATAATATTCATTGATTATTGGTAAATCAAATTAAAGGTATTACTTAATAGAGCTAGTCATAGAAATTGAAAAAAAAATTCAAGTATTATGCCAAATCCTCCTTATTAATCATTGACAGAGGCACATATATGAAATAATAATTACAGAAATCGCAGAAAATTACAAATATCACAAAAATCAAACTAACAAATACTTTAAAGTAGATCACAAAAATTGTAAAAAATTCATTGAAAATCACATGAATCACAGATATAAAAAAAAGGAATTGTGAAAATAGCAAAGAAGAATGGCGATGCTCACTAAACGGTGACGGCGCGATGCTCCTACTGCGACAACGAAGGCGACGGCGTGACGCTCCTGACGCGATCAAGTCGAAGGCAACGGTGCGACGCTGCTGACGTGACGAAGAAGGTGACAACACGACCCTCTTGACGCGATGAAAAAGGCAATGGTGCAACGCTTCTGACACGTGAAGACGACAACGACGTTCCTTGTTTTGAGGGGTGAAATCTACGAGGGTAAGGGAGTTTAGGGGGGCTGGAAGTGTGACGGTGAGGGAGTTTTGGGGGTGGCAGTGAGAAATGGAAAAAGAGGTTGACAGTGGATTGGAGGAGTCTCAGAGAGAAAAGGTTAAGGTTTCATGTCAGCAGAAACGAAATGATGGTTAGGGTCAATATGATAGGAGTGAAACATATATATATGAAGGACATTTTGGTAATTTCTTATAACGGGGATTAAACGGGTCTCCACGAGGTGGGGACCTCTATCCTCGCCCCCGCCCCTGCCCCTGCCTCGTATAATAAACCGGTACTTGTTCCCGTCACCTGCGAGGGGATTTTGCCGCTGAAATCCGTCCCCCGCGGGAAAATGCCGCTGAAATCCGTCCCCCGACGGGTAATTTCCCGCAGATACCCACCCCGCCGGAAAAAATTGTCATGCCTAGTCACATGTTCCATAGGGTGCTTGTTTGGTCATTTTCTTTATTTTCGCAGGTTTATTAATACATTAGATAAGCAAAAATATCGATACGTTTTAATAATTGAAAAATAAATTGATTGTATTTTTTACGACACAATATAAGGATGGCAAAATTTTCCAAAATGCAAAAATCTCTATGAGAATTGTTCCGAATGGATATCTGACTGTAAAAAAAAAAATTTCTGCAATGATGAAATGAGAGGAAAAATTTCCCAGAGGCAGGCGCGGGGACCCGAGTAAGGATCCCTGGCCCGTTCTCGTTAATTCCCGAAATTCATAAATTTACTTAATTGTCCTTAATAGTTTATTTCTCATATCCATATTTCTTAATCCTTATTTGCATAACCCTTCTTTAACTCAAAGATTCCTAACATCGTCTATACTCCATTCAACCTCTCTACAGCCACCTCCTCGCTACTCTCCCGTCTTACTGCATTGTCACCTCTCACCGTTCCATCACCTTCACCGCAGTTCTCTATATTCGTTGCGTTCCTTTTCACAACTCTGTCGTCATGTCCATTCTCTTTTCTGTTGCCGCATTCCCCACCTCGTCCAATGCTCTGTGCTCTGGCTCGCTGTGGCGTCTGGTGAACGAAATTGTGATCATCAATGGCGCCATCAACATGGTACGCTCAATTGCAGTCTCAACTCTTTATCACAACTTCGCACAACTAATCAGCAAGTGCACTGGGTCGTCCAAGTAATAAACCTTACGCGAGTAAGGGTCGATCCCACGGAGATTGTTGGTATGAAGCAAGCTATGGTCATCTTGTAAATCTCAGTCAGGCGAATTCAAATGGTTATGGAGGATTAATGATTAAAAGATAAAGTAAAGATAGAGATACTTATGTAATTCATTGGTGAGAATTTCAGATAAGCGTATGGAGATGCTTTGTACCTTCCATCTCTCTGCTTTCCTACTGTCTTCATCCAATCCTTCTTACTCCTTTCCATGGCAAGCTGTATGTTGAGCATCACTGTTGTCAATGGCTACAGTCCCGTCCTCTTAGTGAAAATGTTCAACGTCAATGGCTACAGTCCCGTCCTCTCAGTGAAAATGTTCAATGCGCTCTGTCACAGCGTGACTATTCATCTGTCGGTTCTCGATCGTGTCGGAATAGAATCCAGTGATTCTTTTGCGTCTGTCACTAACGCCCCACAATCGCGAGTTTGAAGCTCGTCATAGTCATTCAATCCTTAAATCCTACTCAGAATACCACAGACAAGGTTTAGACCTTCCGGATTCTCTTGAATGCCGCCATCAATTCTAGCTTATACCACGAAGATTCCGATTAAGGGATCCAAGAGATATCCACTCAATCTAAGGTAGAACGGAGGTGGTTGTCAGGCACACGTTCATATGTGAGAATGATGATGAGTGTTACGGATCATCACATTCATCAAGTTGAGGAACAAGTGATATCTTAGAACAAGAATAAGCTGAATTGAATAGAAGAACAATAGTAATTGCATTGATACTCGAGGTACAGCAGAACTCCACACCTTAATCTATGGTGTGCAGAAACTCCACCGTTGATAATACATAAGAACAAGGTCTAGGCATGGCCGAATGGCCAGCCTCCCATAATCTAAGAACTAGACATCCAAAGATGACCCTAAGATCTAAAGTGATCAAAAGATGTCTAATACAATAGCAAAAGGTCCTATTTGTAGAGAACTAGTAGCTTAGGGTTTACAAAGATGAGTAAATGACATAAAAATTCACTTCTGGGCCCACTTGGTGTGTGCTTGGACTGAGCATTGAAGCTTTCATGTGTAGAGACTTTTCTTGGAGTTAAATGCCAGCTTTTGTGCCAGTTTGGGTGCTTAACTCCCATTCTTGTGCCAGTTTCGGCGTTAAACGCCAGAATTCTTGAGCTGATTTGAAACGCCGGTTTGGGATATCAAATCTTAGGCAAAGTATGGACTATTATACATTACTGGAAAGCCCAGGATGTCTACTTTATGACGCAATTGAGAGTGTGCCAATTGGGTTTCTGTAGCTCCAGAAAATTTACTTCGAGTGCAGGGAGGTCAGAATCCAACAGCATCTGCAGTCCTTTTTAGCCTCTGAATCAGATTTTTGCTCAAGTCCCTCAATTTCAGCCAGAAAATATCTGAAATCACAGAAAAACACACAAACTCATAGTAATGTCCAGAAAAGTGAATTTTAAATAAAAACTAATAAAAATATAATAAAAACTAACTAAAACATACTAAAAACAATGCCAAAAAGCGTATAAATTATCCGCTCATCACAACACCAAACTTAAATTGTTGCTTGTCCCCAAGCAACTGAAAATCAAATAAGAGAAAAAGAAGAGAATATGCAATGAATTCCAAAAATATCTATGAAGATCAGTATTAATTAGATGAGCGGGGCTTTTAGCTTTTTGCCTCTGAACAGTTTTGGCATCTCACTCTATCCTTTGAAATTCAAAATGATTGGCTTCTATAGGAACTCAGAATCCAGATAGTGTTATTGATTCTCCTAGTTAAGTATGACGATTCTTGAACACAGCTACTTTATGAGTCTTGGCCGTGGCCCAAAGCACTCTGTCTTCCAGTATTACCACCGGATACATACATGCCACAGACACATAACTGGGTGAACCTTTTCAGATTGTGACTCAGCTTTGCTAGAGTCCCCAATTAGAGGTGTCCAGGGTTCTTAAGCACACTTTTTTTGCCTTGGATCATGACTTTATTTTTACCCTTGCCTTTTGGTTTAAAGGGCTATTGGCTTTTTCTGCTTGCTTTCTCTCTTTTTTTTTCGCACATAATCTCTCTTTTTTTATTTGAATTCACTGCTTTTTCTTGCTTCAAGAATCATTCTTATGGTTTTTCAGATCCTCAGTAACATGTCTCCTTTTTCATCATTCTTTCAAGAGCCAACA
>NC_029778.3:58117628-58121949 GCF_000817695.3 Arachis duranensis
TGTTCATCTCCTTGCATCATGGGCAAGTTGAATGCCAACCTTACATCTTCCGGACTAAAATCTAAGCATTTTCCCCGAACCATTGTAAGCCAATTCTTTGGGTCCGGGTTCACACTTTGATCATGGTTCTTGGTGATCCATGCATTGGCATAGAACTCTTGAACCATTAAGATTCCGACTTGTTGAATGGGGTTGGTAAGAACTTCCCAACTTCTTCTTCGGATCTCATGTCGGATCTCTAGATATTCACTCTTTTTGAGTTTGAAAGGGACCTCGGGGATCACCTTCTTCATGGCCACAACTTCATGGAAGTGGTCTTGATGCACCCTTGAGATAAATCTCTCCATCTCCCATGACTCGGAGGTGGAAGCTTTTGCCTTCCCTTTCCTCTTTCTAGAGGTTTCTCCGGTCTTATATGCCATAAATGGTTATGGAAAAACAAAAAGCAATGCTTTTACCACACCAAACTTAGAAGGTTTTCTCGTCCTCGAGCAAAAGAAGAAAGAAGAGAGTAGAAGAAGAAGAAATAGAGGAGATGGAGGTGGCTTTGTTTTTCGGCCAAGGGGGAGAAGTAGTGTGTAGGTTGTGTGAAAATGAAGGAGTGAAAATGGGTTTATATAGGGGTGGAGAGAGGGGTAGGGTTCGGCCAATATGGGTGGGTTTGGGAGGGAAAGTGGTTTGAATTTGAATGGTGAGATTTGATAGGTGAGGGTTTTTGGGAAAAAGGTGTTGAGGTGATTGGTGAATGGGTGAAGAAGAGAGAGAGTGGTGGGGTAGGTGGGGATCCTGTGGGGTCCACAGATCCTGAGGTGTCAAGGATAATTCATCCCTGCACCAAGTGGCGAGCAAAAATGCTTCTTCTGCCAATCTTGGCGTTAAACGCCATGCTGGTGCCCATTTCTGGCGTTTAATGCCAGCTTCTTGCCCATTCCTGGCGTTAAACGCCAGTCTGGTGCCCCTTTCTGGCGTTAGACGCCCAGAATGGTGCCAGACTGGGCGTTAAACGCCCATTTTGCTATCTTCACTAGCGTTTAAACGCCTGCAAATTTTTCTCCAGGGTGTGCTATGCTATTTTTCTTTCTGTTTTTCATTCTGTTTTTGCTTTTTCAATTGATTTTGTGACTTTCCATGATCATCAACCTATAAAAGACATAAAATAACAAAGGGAAATAGATAAATATAGCATTGGGTTGCCTCCCAACAAGCGCTTATTTAATGTCAGTAGCTTGACAGTGGGCTCTCAAGGAGCCTCACAGATGTTCAGAGCAATGTTGGAACCTCCCAACACCAAACTTAGAGTTTAAATGTGGGGGTTCAACACCAAACTTAGAAGTTGGTTGTGGCCTCCCAACACCAAACTTAGAGTTTGACTGTGGGGGCTCTGTTTGACTCTGTTTTGAGAGAAGCTCTTCATGCTTCCTCTCCATGGTTACAGAGGGATATCCTTGAGCTTTAAATATAAAGGATTCTTCATTCACTTGAATGATCAATTCTCCTCTATCAACATCAATCACAGCCTTTGCTGTGGCTAGGAAGGGTCTGCCAAGGATAATGGATTCATCCATGCACTTCCCAGTCTCTAGGACTATGAAAGCAGCAGGGATGTAATGATCTTCAATCTTTACCAGAACATCCTCTACAAGTCCATAAGCTTGTTTTCTTGAATTGTCTGCCATCTCTAGTGAGATTCTTGCAGCTTGTACCTCAAAAATCCCTAGCTTCTCCATTACAGAGAGAGGCATAAGGTTTATCCTTGACCCTAGGTCACACAGGGCCTTCTCAAAGGTCATGGTGCTTATGGTACAAGATATTGAGAACTTCCCAGGATCCTGCCTCTTTTGAGGCAATCTCTGCCTAGTCAAGTCATCCAGTTCTTTGGTGAGCAAATGGGGTTCATCCTCCCAAGTCTTATTACCAAATAACTTGTCATTTAGCTTCATGATTGCTCAAAGGTACTTAGCAACTTGCTCTTCAGTGACATCTTCGTCCTCTTCAGAGGAAGAATACTCATCAGAGCTCATGAATGGCAGAAGTAAATTCAATGGAATCTCTATGGTCTCAGTGTGAGCCTCAGATTCCCATGGTTCCCCATTAGGGAACTCATTGGAGGCCAATGGACGTCCATTGAGGTCTTCCTCAATGGCGATCACTGCCTCTTCCTCCTCTCCAAATTCGGCCATGTTGATGGCCTTACACTCTCCTTTTGAATTCTCTTCTGTATTGCTTGGAAGAGTGCTAGGAGGGAGTTCAGTAATTTTCTTGCTCAGCTGACCCACTTGTGCCTCCAATTTTCTAATGGAGGATCTTGCTTCAGTCATGAAACTTTGAGTGGTTTTGATTAGATCAGAGACCATGATTGCTAAGTCGAGTGACTCTGCTTAGAATTCTCTGTCTGTTGCTGAGAAGATGATGGAAAAGGCTTGCCATTGCTAAACCTGTTTCTTCCACCATTATTGTTGTTGAAACCTTGTTGAGGTCTCTGTTGATCCTTCCATGAGAGATTTGGATGATTTCTCCATGAAGGATTATAGGTGTTTCCATAGGATTCTCCCATGTAATTCACCTCTTCCATTGATGGGTTCTCAGGATCATAAGCTTCTTCTTCATTGAGCTTCTGCAGGCGTCTTCTTCAGATGAAGAGATCCTCCAGCAGAGCTGTCCAATGACATCTTGGACAGTTCAGATAGGCCATCATAGAAGATACCTATGATGCTCCATTCAGAAAGCATGTTAGAAGGACACTTTCTGATTAATTGTTTGTATCTTTCCCAAGCTTCATAGAGGGATTCTCCTTCCTTCTGTCTGAAGGTTTGGACTTCCACTCTAAGCTTACTCAATTTTTGAGGTGGAAAGAACTTTGCCAAGAAGGCATTGACTAGCTTTTCCCAAGAGTTTAGGCTTTATTTAGGTTGTGAGTCCAACCATATCCTAGCTCTGTCTCTTATAGCAAAAGCGAATAGCATAAGTCTGTAGACCTCAGGGTCAACCCCATTGGTCTTGACAGTGTCACAGATTTGCAAGAATTCAGCTAAAAACTGATGAGGATCTTCCAATGGAAGTCCATGAAACTTGCAATTCTGTTGCATTAGAGAAACTAATTGAGGCTTAAGCTCAAAGTTGTTTGCTCCAATGGCAGGGATGGAGATGCTTCTCCCATAGAAGTCGGGAGTATATGCAGTAAAGTCACCCAGCACCTTCCTTGCATTGTTTGCATTGTTGTTGTTTTCGGCTGCCATGTCTTCTTCTTTGAAGATTTCTGTTAGGTCCTCTACAGAGAATTGTGCTTTAGCTTCTCTTAGCTTTCGCTTCAAAGTCCTTTCAGGTTCAGGGTCAGCTTCAACAAGAATGCCTTTGTCTTTGCTCTTGTTCATATGAAAGAGAAGAAAACAAGAAAATATGGAATCCTCTATGTCACAGTATAGAGATTCCTTGAGGTGTCAGAGGAAAAGAAAAATAGAAGGAAGAAAGAAGAATTCGAACTTATCAAGAAAGATGGAGTTCGAATTTGTGCATTAAGGAATAGTGTTAGTCCATAAATAGAAGGATGTGAGAAGAGGGGAAGAATAAATTAAAAGATGATGTGAGAAGAGGGGAAGAAATTTTCGAAAATTAAAGTGAATTAATTAAAAGAAATTTTGAAAAATGGTAATTGATTTTTGAAAACTAAGATTGGGAAAGAAATTAAGTGAAATTTGAAAAAGATTTTGAAATTAGAAATAAAAAAGATATGATTGAAAACTATTTTGAAAAAGATGTGATTAAGAAGATATGATTGAAAAGTTATGATTTTAAAAAGATTTGATTGAAAAGATATGATTGAAAAACAATTTAAAAAGACTTGATTTTTAAAATTAATGACTTGGCTAACAAGAAATTTAAAAGATATGATTCAGACATTAAACCTTTCTCAACAGAAAAGGTAACATACTTGAAATGTTGAATCAAATAATTAATTGTTAGCAAGTATTTTTGAAAATGGAAAGAAATTGATTTTGAAAATATATGATTGAAAAGATATGATTTGAAAAAGATTTGATTTTGAAAAATTATGAAAACTTGAAAAAAAATTGAATTAAAAACAGAATCTTCCCTCTTGTGCCATCCTGGCGTTAAACGCCCAGAATGGTAACGCCCAAAATGCTACCCTTTTGGGCGTTAAACGCCCAGCCAGGTATCCTGGCTGGCGTTTAAACGCCAGTTTTCCTTTTTCACTGGGCGTTTTGAACGCCCAGCTTTTTCTGTGTAGTTCCTCTACTGAATGTTCTGAATCTTCAATTCTCTGTATTATTGACTTGAAAAGACAAAAAAAAAAAAATTTTTT
>NC_029778.3:58122819-58129264 GCF_000817695.3 Arachis duranensis
ACCTAATCTAAGCAACAAGATGAACCGTCAGTTGTCCAAACTCAAACAATCCCCGGCAACGGCGCCAAAAACTTGGTGCACGAAATTATGATCATCAATGGCACCATCAACATGGTACACTCAATTGCAATCTCAACTCTTTATCACAACTTCGCACAACTAACCAGCAAGTGCACTGGGTCGTCCAAGTAATAAACCTTACGCGAGTAAGGGTCGATCCCACGGAGATTGTTGGTATGAAGCAAGCTATGGTCATCTTGTAAATCTCATTCAGGCGGATTCAAATGGTTATGGAGGATTAATGATTGAAAGATAAAGTAAAGATAGAGATACTTATGTAATTCATTGGTGAGAATTTCAGATAAGCGTATGGAGATGCTTTGTCCCTTCCATCTCTCTGCTTTCCTACTGTCTTCATCCAATCCTTCTTACTCCTTTCCATGGCAAGCTGTATGTTGGGCATCATCGTTGTCAATGGCTACAGTCCCGTCCTCTCAGTGAAAATGTTCAACGCGCTCTGTCACAGCATGGCTATTCATCTGTCGAATCTCAATCAGGTTGGAATAGAATCCAGTGATTCTTTTGCGTCTATCACTAACGCCCAGCCTCAGGAGTTTGAAGCTCGTCACAGTCATTCAATTCCAGAATCCTACTCAGAATCCCACAGACAATGTTATACTTTCCGGATTCCCATGAATGCCGCCATCTATCTAGCTTAAGCTGAATTGAATAGAAGAACAATAGTAATTGCATTAATACTCGAGGTATATCAGAGCTCCACACCTTAATCTATGGTGTGCAGAAACTCCACCGTTGAAAATACATAAGAACAAGGTCTAGGCATGGCCGAATGGCCAGCCTCCCATAATCTAAGAACTAGACATCCAAAGATGATCCTAAGATCTAAAGTGATCAAAAGATGTCTAATACAATAGCAAAAGGTCCTATTTGTAGAGAACTAGTAGCTTAGGGTTTACAAAGATGAGTAAATAACATAAAAATCCACTTCCGGGTCCACTTGGTGTGTGCTTGGGCTGAGCATTGAAGCTTTCATGTGTAGAGACTTTTCTTGGAGTTAAACGCCAGCTTTTGTGCCAGTTTGGGTGTTTAACTCCCATTCTTGTGCCAGTTCTGGCGTTAAACGCCAGAATTCTTGAGCTGATTTGAAACGCCAGTTTGGGCCATCAAATATCAAGAAAAGTATGGACTATTATACATTACTAAAAAGCCCAGGATGTCTACTTTCCAACGCAATTGAGAGTGCGCCAATTAGGCTTCTGTAGCTCCAAAAAATCCACTTTGAGTGCGGGGAGGTCAGAATCCAACAGCATCTGTAGTTCTTTTTAGCCTCTGAATTAGATTTTTGCTCAGGTCCCTCAATTTCAGCCAGAAAATACCTGAAATCACAGAAAAACACACAAACTCATAGTAAAGTCCAGAAAAGTAAATTTTAAATAAAAAGTAATAAAAATATAATAAAAACTAACTAAAACATACTAAAAATATACTAAAAACAATGCCAAAAAGCGTATAAATTATCCGCTCATCAGCGTCCCCCACTGTGTCATTTTGAAAGAAGTCACCATCTTGTTGTTTAGACTTTTTGTATAAAATCTTGCTGTTTTTGTATAGGATAGATACTTTCAGTTCTATTCCTATGAAAATTAATAATTAGTCAGAACTATCAGAGAAATGGAGAATGGAGTCCCCGCAAAAGATGGGGCCTTGTGGGGAATGGGGATGGGGAGCAATATTCTCCACGGTAGAAAACGGAGATGGGAAGCAAATCTGGGGGCGGGGATAGTTGGATAGGGAGCAGGAAGGCATCCCCTAACCCTGTCCTGCTCCGTTGACATCCCTAACACAATATGAAAATTGTTGTTTTATGACACACTAATTTTCATATTGGTTTAATTGTAATTATATGTATAAGTGTGAGTGGTGGTGAAAAGCACGCAATTATGAAGTTGATAGCATCTCGTAGGAGGCAACATGCTGACACTGACATCTTGCCAGGGGGCGAGATTCTGTGATAGCAATACATGTTTACGGACCAGTTCAGTATTTTGTTGTTCTTGTAATCTAATTTATGCAAACCACAAGAAAGCTCTACTATGGCAGGCGTCCTGCATGTGTTTTGGGTGTGGCCTTCCCCCACCTCACTCAAGCACGTATAAAACTAGCTTCCTTATTCTCTTTTAGCATTGTGGTTTTTCTCGCAGTGTGCATTGTTATCGTAGTAACGAGTTACTGAATTTGTGATTCAAACTGAGTATTTTTATTTGTGATAATGGAAAGTGTAGTATATTTTATTTATGATAGTATTAAATCTGCTTATTTGTGATTATATTAAAGTTGTGTGAATTGTAAAGAGTGTGTGTAAAGTGTGGTTGAAAAATGGTTAAGTACCTTTTTCATCTTTAACATCTTGAAACAAAATCAAAATTATTCTCGATTTTTTTTATTAATATCATCTTCAACGTTAGAACTCATTTTAAAATAATCTTTTTCACATAAAATGTTAATTACATAACGATTTTGTCCCATCATAAAATCTTAATAAAACATCCTCTTCCATCCACTAACTACCCCATCATCATCATCTACTCATCACTATCACCATTATTACCACCACCACCACCACTACTCTCTCTCTCTTTCTCATCATTAAGGAACTCTGAGAAAGAATCGACACCATTAAGAACACTCATAAAATCACTAAAGCCATGAAGCTCGTAGCCGTTAGGGTTCGACGAGCCCAAGAAGTCGTCCTAAACGGCAGACCTTTCGCCAAAATGCTCGTCGAAGACTTGCAAGGTATCAACTACCGTCTCTGAGATGACAATGGTGTTGTCCCCCTTACGGACGTCAGGCTTGTTAACTCTGTCACCCTCATTGTCTTCACTGAGACTGCGACTTCTTTGGTGGTTTCAGTAACACCGTCTTGAACAAAGCTGAAACTCAGATTCAATAGCTACATAAGCTTGGCTTGAATTGCATTATGAGAGAGAGAGAGAGAGAGAGAGAGAGAGACAGAGACAGAGACAGAGACAGAGAGACAGAGAGAGACACACACACACACACACACACAGAGAGAGAGAGAGAGAGAGGGAGAGAGAGATAATGGTGATGGTGATGGTGATGGTAATGAGCAGATGATGATAATGGATGATTAGTGGGTGAAAGAGAGTATTTTTTTAGGAAAAAATCGTCATGTAATTAATATTTCATGTAAAAATAATTATTTTAAAACGATTTCTAACGTTGAGGATAATATTAATAAGAAAAAAATGTTAGAGATGATTTTGATTTTGACCCAAGACGTTAGGGACGAAAATGGTACTTAACCCTTTAAAAATATATATACACATTTTTTATGAAACTAACTATTTTCTTCTTTTCGATTTGTTGCTACAATTAGGGACTTAATTAAAATTTTGATGAAACTATAAAGACTGACAAAGTAATTAAACCTAACTTGATATTAGGGTGGACTGTACTTTTTATCTTTAACATTTTAAATATATTCCAATTATATTCTTCAGGGTTAACATTGTTAATAGAGATACTACGTGACTATCCTTAACTGATGTGTCAATGACAAGTCAGCATAAGATTGTCTCATCATAAAATTACCCTCTAATCTAACCTAACCACTCCCAAATTCTAAGCATATTCCTTCTCTAACTCCAATACTTTTTACTAAGGGTGTTCATGAGTCGGATAAAGTCGGGTTTAACTTGGCCCAGACCTAACCCTAAATTATTTGTGGGTTTATTTTTCAAACCGTTATCCGATCCTAAACCTGATAAAATTTCAAACATTTAGACTAAATTCATACTGGATCCGTTATGCGTTTGTACCCGGGTCTTAGATCAGATGACAATGACAACAAATGTCCAGAATCAAAATTATGAACAACACAACAACACCATCAACGCAACATATTAAACAATATCAACATTACAACATATCACATATTAAAATTCTTTCAGTTTATTAGATAATCTATACTACAAAATCTGAAAAATCAACAATAACTCCACAAAAGAAGCAAACCACAGATGACAACACAGAATATGGCAACAACAGCAAAACAGATCATTAGTAACAATGATGACATATAATAGAGATAACAAAGCATATCTGAGGCAAAAAACGTTAGCAACGACGTATAATAGAGGTGTTAAAGATGATGCATAACAGATTGACAGCGAAGACTCAAAATAGAGGGAAGACTGGCACAGTGGGAACTGTAGCCACAATGACAGAGGGAAGGAATGGAGCGGTGATGCGTGAGTATCTTAAGCACTTTTCATTAGCATTTTTTTATAGAAAAGTTGTGACTTTTGCTTAATAATTATATAATTTTCAAGACTTTTCTATTAATACTTTGATTTATTTGGTTTCATGATTCTTGTAGAAAAATGTTAGGAAAAGATAAGGAAAAGAACAAAGAGGAACCAAGAATTAAAGACAAGTGCAAAGAGAATTCATGGAGGCTGTCAACCCTGACCTCTACACACTCCAATTATTATAACTTGAGTTATAGAGGTCCATACTTTTTCTATGGCATCGTGGCGCTAAACGCCGCGACATTGGCGTTTAGAGCCAAACAGCATCCAACAACAATTCTTCTTAGGACTCCTGGTGCTAAACTCCACTCCTTCGGCATTTAGCACCCGACAGGCAGCAAGGAAGTGCATAATTGCGTAAAAAGAGGCGCCAAATCCAAGAAATCTTCGTAATTAAAGAAGATTTGAAGACACCAAACTTAAATTACAAGGAAGATCACTAGTTAGTCAAAGAGTCATTAAGAAAAGATTTGAACGATTAGATTTGATTTTGTTCAGATTTAGTTTGAATTTGAATTCTAGGTTTAGTCTTAAATGTTTTACTATAAAAAGGAGACTTCTTTCCTCCCCAAGGACACACACTCTTCCTCTCTTCCATCTTACACTCCTCATTAGTTTTAGTTTTACTATATTTTTATATTATATTTTTTTCTCAAATTTTTTGAAAAAAAAAGAATAAATTGGATTTTCATAATTTGTTCTATTTTATCACCAAACAGAATACAAGAATACTAAATTCTGTGTTTCTATTTTTTAAAATCTTATTCTCAATATTTTGTCTTGTCTTGATCTCAGAAACAAGCGCAACCTTAATTCTTAACATTGGGAATTTATAAAAAAAATATTTTGTTAACATAAATAATTTTAAAATGATAGAATCTATTATAAAATTAAAATTAATAGAAAGAAGTGATTGAAGTTTTTTAAATAAAAAATCTAATTATAATATTAAAAAAATTATAAAAACTAGTAGAATAATTTAACCTATAAATAACATATAAGACAATACACATCATTATTAGATTTTGCGGGGGTAAATAAGCCTAAATTTAGATGCATTGTAACTTGTAAGCGAGGTCAGTTATCTCAACATAAATGCACACAGTCGCACCTTCCGTCTCGTTAATAAAACAAAACAAAATTCCATAATTTGTCCTTACAAGTCAACCAACCAGATTATAGAAATTCTGTCAGGGTTTTCTCATTAATCAGCATAATCCTAGCGAGTTAACCCACAAGAAGGAATAGCTAGAGTTGATGTCTATTAATATAATTCAAATTAAGGATAAATTCAATTAATCAGGTAATACAATAGTTCAAGACTCACCTTGATAATTCACTCTGAAGACCAACTAAAACACTACTCACTCATGAATCATGACAAGAATGGAAATCATTAACAAATTAAAGGTGCAGAAAATTTTAAACTCAAAATTTAACAATTAAGCAACACAAGTAAACAACTCAAAAAATCAAAACATAAAACTCATAAGCATTAATCACAAATTGTTCCAATAATACAATAAACTTAATAATTCAATAGCAAAATCAAAAGAAAAAGGGAAAAAGAAACAAACTATTCAAGGAGATACTCTTCCTTGATTACAATCCCAATTTTTTTTTTAAGCTACTATAAACAAATTTGATTATTTGTCTATAGGGTTGATTTTTCTACCATAGTAAATTTGATTATTCTAGTTGCTAATTATTTGCTTGAAATTTTTTTTATAAATTATATATATATTTACACATAAATATATAAATATATTAATAATTAATTTTAATAACATGTAACATTTTTGTAATAATCAAGCAATTTGACTTCGTTGCCAGCTTTCCACACTCCAAAAGTTTCCAATTATACCCTAAAGAGAACTGACTTGACGAGAACACCCTTCCCCTCCCAACTACCACGCCGCGATCTCTCTCTACCCAACTCACTTACCCCCACACCAACAACCTCATAGAGCCATAGTTGCTCTCTTTTTTCTCTTATAAAACCTACCACAAACCTCCCTCATTCTCTTCAGGCACCTCTGAAAAAGTGTGACCTAAACCAAGAGAGAAATTTAAAAAAAAAAAAAAACGAA
>NC_029778.3:58129319-58131446 GCF_000817695.3 Arachis duranensis
TTTCTCAGAGAAAAAACCTACCCAAATCATCAAGAAAACATAATGGCTATCTCAACTTCCAACTCCCTCATCCCTGCAAAGACCTTAATGCCCCCAACAAACCACTCCCTATGCCCATCCACCAACAGCATCAGACCCGGGACTAAGCCCACCTCCAGGCCCATTCTAGCCGTCCATGCAGCCGAGCCCACCAAGAACGTTAACCCGGTGGTCTCCGACAAGCCGGCGGACAAGTCGCAGCCAGCATCCTCCGCAATGGCAGCTGCAGCCGCAACCGCTCCAGCTCGTAACGCTGTGCAGGGAAAATGGACCCCGGACAGCTGGAAATTGAAGCGGGCACTGCAGCTGCCGGAGTACCCGAACAAGGAGGAGCTGGAGGCGGTGCTGAAGACGCTGGACGCGTTCCCGCCGATCGTGTTCGCAGGGGAGGCGCGGAGCCTTGAGGAGAAGCTTGGGGAGGCGGCGATGGGGAAGGCGTTCTTGTTGCAGGGTGGGGATTGCGCTGAGAGCTTCAAAGAGTTTAATGCTAACAACATTCGTGATACATTCAGGATTCTCCTCCAGATGGGTGCTGTATTGATGTTTGGTGGCCAGATGCCCGTCATAAAGGTACCTAACAAAAATTTCAATTCTAGAGTCAAAATCAATTGTGAGACATATTCAGAAGTAATTGTAAATCTTAATAATTAATTTTAATATATAATTTATTAAAAAAAATTAAATTTTAAAAATATTAGCTTTTTAATAATTGTTAATTAATTAATTAGATGGGATTTCTTTTAACAGATTCAATTTATTGAAAACATAGAAATTTGATTTTCAATAAAATTTTTTCTTTGATTTTATTGCTTAATGGATACCTTTTTTCTTATTATTATTATTAATATTAATTTTTCGTTAATACATTTTTATACATTACATATTTAATTTTTTACTTAATATTCATTGCTATGTCATATCATTAAAAAAATATTTATATTCATATTATTATTTAAAGAATATTGAATACAAGACTTTTAGTATATAGTTTTCGGTATCTGTATTTAACATATTTAGAAATTATAATAGAGACGTTGTGTGTATATATTTTGTTTGTTTAAAATGAGATATATAGAACTGATATAGAAACATGAAATTACTTGATGGTTGGTAGCTTTTTTTTATTTCAATTTTTCAAACTTTTGTGTGTTGATCTTTTAAAATTATTTTTAGAGAAATGCTAGAGGATCATAAGAATTTATTATTTTTGCTATCAGTGTTTAAAATTATAGGATAAAGTATATGGTTAGATTACTAGAATAAATGAATTAGACTAAAAAAATTGAGTTGATGATTAAGTAATGGCAAAAAGCAATAAATTTTAATGGTTTTTAAATATTTTTTTATTCATTCAATTTTCTTTTTTCGGATATATTTTTGTTCAATTCATTATAGAAGTTAAGTAAGTCACCAAAAAGAGAAGTTAAGTAATTTTGCTTGTAACTTTGTGTCACTACCTGGAATAGAATTAGTGGCAGATATATACAGACTCCAAAATATGAGTATTAAGGATGAACACAAAGATTATTGTCCATTTGTATGACAATGTCAATGTGGTTGTAGGTGGGGAGAATGGCGGGTCAGTTTGCAAAGCCAAGATCGGACCCATTTGAGGAGAAGAACGGGGTGAAGCTGCCCAGCTACAGAGGTGACAACGTGAATGGAGATGCTTTTGACGAGAAGTCGAGGATTCCGGATCCACAGAGGATGATCAGAGCATACTGTCAAGCCGCTGCCACTCTCAACCTTCTCAGAGCTTTTGCCACCGGTGGCTACGCTGCTATGCAGAGGGTCACTCAATGGAATTTGGACTTCACTCAACATAGTGAACAGGGAGACAGGTTTGTATGCTATTTTGTTCTGTATTTCTATCCACGCATTTCTTTCTATGCTCTTTATATTATCCTACCTAGCCAGTTAACTACTTAAAAACCTATAAATTAATGTATATATAACGGTATAGAAAATGGATTCATTAGAGTATTTGGAATACAAAAGAAAAGAGGTGATAATTATGATGTTTAAAAAGTGGTGACTAATTTATAAAAAAATGTTAAAAATTAATATTTAATTTTAAAAAATACAAAA
>NC_029778.3:58131453-58135454 GCF_000817695.3 Arachis duranensis
TCATATAATTCTTAAGAAAATAATACTTTAGTTATAAGAAGAAATCCAGAGAAAAGGAAAAATGTGATAAGACAATTCACAATTTTAATATTCACTTTCTATTTACAATTTCTAATACTCCTTTTTTTTTTAATATTTCTAATAATATTTAATATTCAAACCTATTTCTATTAATCGGGCTAAGCCCAGTTATATTCATTACACAATACTTAATTAGTGATATAAATTATTTAAAAAAATTAACATAATGTATTTATAATTAATATTTGATGCTCTAAGCAAAATTAGACAATTTTTTTTGGATACATTGCACATGACAAATTTTCATTAACTCCTTGATCCGCTTTAGTGATAATCTATGCACAGATCTAGGTTGGCCATAGCTTATTTTGGTTGCCTTGTATATAAGTTATTAAGGGTATTTGCTTTTGAATTTTTAAAAGATAAAAATTATTTTATATTTTTTAAAAGAATTTTAAAATATTAAAAACGTCTTTTATTTCTAGTCTTTTAAAAATAAGATATTGTTGATTTAAAAAAATATTTTTTTAATAAAAATACTTGTTTTAAAAAATGTATCTAAATGTATTTAAAATTTAATAAAAGTAATTTATTTTTTATAAGAAATACTTTTTTCAAATAAACCAATTCTAACTAACACTGAAAATGCAAAATTTTCATACTTGATGGCATTTTATCA
This sequence comes from Arachis duranensis, assembly GCF_000817695.3. Classification (NCBI taxonomy): domain Eukaryota; kingdom Viridiplantae; phylum Streptophyta; class Magnoliopsida; order Fabales; family Fabaceae; genus Arachis; species Arachis duranensis. The sequence goes on from NC_029778.3 coordinate 58,132,154, forward strand.
CTGAAAAAACTTTTATAGCATTTAACCAACTTGTGTTGGTAAAGTGGTTAATTTACTTGTTCGTTTAAGTAAGTATTGAGGGTTCGAAATTCACTTATGTATGCAATAATTTATTGGCTAACTTAAAATCTTTTAGTCGATTTCAGATATGTGTGACGAATTAGTCTTTTACCTGCTAGATTAAAAAATACTGTAACAAAAAAAAGCTTTTATAGCATTTAATTGGGGATATAAATAGCATAGAGACACATACACCTATATTCAGGAGAAAAAATATTTTGTATAGTACATGTTCCTCTATCAATGTGAAATGCTTCCATTCTAGCAAACTTTTCTATGATAAGTTTGGCTTGGGTTGAAAATTAAATTTGTTCTATTTTTGGCATGGCAGGTACCAAGAGCTTGCTCACCGAGTTGATGAGGCCCTCGGCTTCATGGCCGCCGCAGGGCTCACGGTGGACCATCCTATAATGAAAACAACTGAATTCTGGACTTCACATGAGTGTTTGTTGTTGCCATATGAACAATCTCTCACTAGGTTGGATTCAACTTCTGGACTCTACTATGACTGCTCTGCCCATATGCTCTGGGTTGGGGAAAGAACCCGACAATTGGATGGTGCCCATGTTGAGTTCTTAAGAGGAGTTGCCAATCCCCTAGGAATCAAGGTTTGCAAATGATTCCTATAAAAAATAGTATGTAAAAAAGATAAAAAAATATTTTTTGTTCACGACGTTTGCAATTTTTTTTAAAAGAAAATATTTCAAACAGTTTAATTTCATTTAATTTTGTCTTTTACATTTTCGATTTGTATCAAAACCAATTTTATTTCTAACGTTTTAGATGAGTATTTTTGACACATAAAAAATATTTAAGATAAAATTAAATAAAATTAAACGTTGAAGATATTTTTAAAATAATTACTATCGTTTTATCAAAAAAAAAACATACTTTTCCCCTGTAATGTAAGCATCGAACTGCCCCTCATTTTTTGTTGTTTTTGACCAAACTGATACATCAAGATACTAATATAATAATATTAATGTATCAATTTATTCGAAAGCATACATCTTGAGTCTTAATGGCTTTGCTGATTTTGTATGTTGTTTTATTTAATGGTGTAGGTGAGTGATAAGATGGATCCAAATGAGCTAGTTAAACTCATTGATATCTTGAACCCACAAAACAAACCAGGGAGAATTACCATAATCACAAGGATGGGAGCTGAAAACATGAGAGTGAAGCTTCCACACCTAATTAGGGCTGTGAGGAAAGCAGGACAAATTGTCACATGGGTCAGCGATCCTATGCATGGAAACACAATTAAGGCTCCATGTGGTCTCAAAACTCGCCCCTTCGATGCCATCAGGGTACGATATGTTTGTCCTCTACTCCTATTCTCACTGTTTGCCGGTCCTACAAATATTAGCGCTTTAGTAATTTTAGTCATTTTTAATATATATATATATATAACTATATGTGTGTGTGTGTATGTGTGTGTTATAGTTATAAAAAATTTTTTAAGTTTCAAAAATACTGATATTCTAATGATTTTAGCCCCGATCTCAATAATAAAATTTATATATAATTAAGATCAATAACTAAATATACTTAAATACTGATTTTTTTTAATACCTCAAACTTTTTTTATTTTATAATAAAAATTAATGATTACAATTACTAAAATAACAATGTTCTTAAATATTTAAAAATTTTCCAATACTTTTATCCAATCATACGCACTATAGTTTTACATTACTAGGAGGACACCAAAAATTAAACATTTTTTAAGCTGAATCTGCCAAAATAAGATTCGTTTCACTCTGGCAGTGATATTCTTTAATGTTTTTTCATTTCAAACTTCAAATGAAAGAAGGAAAAGGTTTGGAAAAAGAAGAATAAAAAATTGAGTCCTTCCTTCCTTCACTGGCATTTGATCTGGTCTTACCTGGTGGGCTAGTGGGCTACCAAACTCTCTAAGTTAAAATCTAATATATTTAGAGTGGGGTGGGTGAGGTAGTAGGTGAAATAGTGAGAAGTCTTCAAGTCTTTCTTTGTTCATTTTTTTACCTTATTCTTTTGGTTTAGAAAAAAAATGCAAAATTGATGTATATATTCGGCTCCATTTCTTTGATAGAAGGTGGGATTTAGACTCATTGGGACCCATATGATTGTGATTATAAATTCTTGCCCACTATAATAGAAAGAAACATCACAACTCACAAGACGTGTGTCACTCTTATTAGTGGAAAAACAGTGATTTAACAATAATTTAGAAGTTGATTATGAATATGATCACTTTATTTAAAAGAAAAATGTATGTTTAGCGTTTACATGATTGCATTCTATTCAACACAAATGTCTAATATATTACCCTTAACTTTTAGTATAACATCATTTTCATTCCTTAAAATCTTATTTATTCTCATGTTGTAGAGGCTAAAATCAACATTAACTCATGTTTATTTATTCTCATTTAATTGATTATTATTTGAGGTTTTAATAAGACAGTGGTTTCTTCTGTACTTGCTTGACCACTTTTAAGTTTGAATTACAATGAATTATTTATGAAAAGGAGAAATCATATCACTCTCACTTGTAACTGGTACAACCAACCTATGATTAATAATATTATTGAATTTGGAACAGGCTGAAGTGAGAGCATTCTTTGATGTGCACGAGCAAGAAGGAAGCCACCCAGGAGGAGTTCACCTAGAAATGACGGGTCAAAACGTTACCGAATGCATTGGTGGATCAAGAACCGTCACATTCGATGATTTGAGCTCACGCTACCACACTCACTGTGACCCAAGGCTCAATGCTTCACAATCTCTTGAGCTTTCTTTCATCATCGCTGAGAGGCTCAGGAAGAAATGTGTAATTGTGTATGGTGATAGATGGAGAACCTAGTTAGCATGTTTTTCGTGTAACGTTTTATTTTGTCTCGTGTATAAGTGTAACTGCCCTGTAATGCGTTTGAGCTTTCCAAGAACAAGAGTACTTAATTAATTAATTAATTAATTAATTTATTAATAAGAGGACTTTCTTGATTTTGTAATTCTTCCTGGGTAGGTTTTTCGTTCTTCTTTTAAACATTACAGGACCAAAAACCCAAAACACATCTACTCATAAGGTTGGTGAAAATTCCCGAGGCGCGGCAATCGTCCCAAACGGGAATTCGTAGATGGAGAATTTTATCGTGGAGATGGGTATGAGGGGATAAATTTTCCGGAGACAAGCATGGGAACCCGAGCGAAAATCCCCTTCTTCAGCCTTCGCCTACATTGTTCCTGGGTCCTTT
>NC_029778.3:58135484-58153774 GCF_000817695.3 Arachis duranensis
CTCCTTTATTACCTGATTCTCTTGCGTTGTCGATGCTCCATCGTTCTCGCCCTGCTCCGTCGTTCCCACTGTTGCTTCATCGTTCCCTCGTATCTCTGATGCTCTTCTAGTATGAGTCTCCTCTTCCCTTGTCCATTCTCTGCCAGGTACTCTTCTCTCTTCTTGCTTGTTGATTTTTCCTTTTCATGATATGCTGAGCTGAGGGAGAACTATATTTGTTTAATTTTTATTGAAAAAAAATATGCTAATTGTGATTTATTGTTTGAAATTGTGTTTTATTGTTTTATTTTGTTGAACAAAAATTTTTTTGATCTAAAATTTTTCCTTATTCACTATTTGAAATTGTGTGAACAACAATATTACGCAAATTTTCTGATTTATGTTGTTTTAATTTATTTTAACGAGAGACTGGGAATGGAGTTATTTCTTTGATGATGAAAAAAATATTTGAAGTTGAAAATGGAAAATGCCGAAATGGAGATTTAGTGTGGACTGCAAGGATGGGAATGGGAATGAGATTAAATATTTCCTCACGACGGAGATATGAGTGGAACAGGGAGAAAATTGTTGGATTATCGTGGAGAGTTTTTGGTTACCAAAAAATTTTTAGAGAAAAATCAAGTAAAAGAACATAAGATGGATGAAAAATGGCGAAATGGGGATCCTCGTGAGGACTGCAGGGACGGAGAATGAAAATGAGATTAAATATTTCCTCACGACGGGAATATGAGTGGGAACAGGGAGAAAATTGTTGGGTCACTGTAACAAACTTTTGACCACCAGAAAAATTTTAGGGAAGAATCAAACGAGAGAACATAAGATAAGAAAACACCACATTCAACTCAAAATCTTAAGTGATATTTTCTTATTTTATATTCTCCTCACTCTTCCTTGTTTTCTTTAATACGAGACTAATTTCATACGATACTCCTCGTACTTGCAACATTAATAAAGATTAAGATTCGAGACCGAGAATTTGGAGGCATCTCCTACCCTGTTCCGCCCCCTTCGCATCCTTATCTATTCATAAGAAGAAAATAAACCAAGAATTTAATATGCTCTAAATAAGAAACACAGGTAGCCTTTCTAGGAAAGCCAATGCTATGGTGACGATGGGAAGAAAAGTAAATCCAAATTTCCTATTGACAGCTTCGAATTATCGAATTATTGAACTGATCTTGTTCATATATACATAAATGGCTGCTTCTCTGGTTTTATCCAAATGGTGCATTGATGTGCGCTACATAGACCTGAATGGCTGCTTGTTTTGGTATTATTCACTGTAATTCAATTTGTGTACTGACCTTGGCTACATCGGTCTGAATGGTTTGCTTGTTTGGTAAAATCCGATTAGTGCACTGAACTGCTCGATGTAGGTCTGAATTGATGCTTGTTCATTAAGACTTACCACTAACCAGGTTTAGGCCGTTTGGTTACACTGCAAGTGCTGGATTTGCTATGCTCAATACGGGGTAAGGTAGTCGGAGGTTGATTGCCGCTAATCTGATTGTGAATGTAATCTGGTGATATTTTCATAGAAACTGAGTTCTCGAATATGCTTGAATTTATGGCTTGTTTTTTCTTCATTCGACATTACCAATTGCCCTTTCTAATTATATTGTGTCGACTCTGCTTAAATGAAATGTTGGTTGATTGCGTTTATTGTAAATTTCTTCGTATCATTAATGTTGTGGCCTTGTGGAGTTCCTTTTTAATGACTCAAACATAAATTGTAACAAGAGACTATACTCTATTTTTCTTAATTTGTTCGTGGTTTACTCATGAAAATAGTCCAAAAGAAGCCCAAACCAAAAACCCCTTCCATCCCACCGAACCAGTGCACATGTGGGGAGCATTTTGCACACAAATGGGCTCATTACTATTTGTGGGTATGGGCTAATAGTCCGATTCCTATACCTTAAGTCTTTAAAAAAAGGATATCTTTATCCAAATAGAATAACAGGGCAAAGCAACACACATCATAGTCATTTAGTCAAAGCAAGTACATTGTAGCATGATCATTTAGTTCATGCATGCATACTATATAACAGGGCCATTGCATGTCTACAGGTCCATCATGCATGTGCCACAAAACACTATCTTAATGCAAAAGCAAGTTCTAACAAGCATGTGCCACATAACACTAAATTAATGCAAACACACTACAAGTGTGTGTGAAGTATATTATAAAAAACAAGTCAGGATGCATATATGCATTAAGTTTTTTACAAAATAAATTAACTCGAAATCGGTTCTAAAGTGTTAAGCTTTGGCTGTCACTCCTGTCTACTGTATTAGTCGGCTCAGCATCTTCGTTGTGCATTGGACAACCTTGTTGAATGTGGCGCTTGACACAGTTGTCCCAAAATCGACCAGCTTTTTAGCAAATTTCATCCCTTTTTGGATTTGTTTTGGTCATGACGAAGTCAACAGCTAATCGCATGCCAGTCTTGCTATTGACCTGCAACAATAGAAAATCCACATTATTCACATGCAACAAATCCTATCACGAATAAATGATCAACATTAAATTTGGTTTCTGCTCAATGATTCAAAACAATCGATTATTAAAGCAATTGAAAGTTACACTACTATTGAAAACCAACTTCTACAACCTTTAAATTACAGTTTATGCATACATCAACTGAAGAACAACTAACTATCCTAAACCCTAAAGAACTCCCATATCACCCTTAATGAAATTGATACTACATATGAAATTTAGTTGAAATTATCCAAGTCATTCGATGCCTTACCGACAAGTCATATGAACCCGATAGATGTGATAACTCTATCCATTGGGCGACCCAGATGCCACAATCCTTAGATTTAGGCTTTTGCTGTCCAATGATTGGCTCCCTCAACTTGTAGGTGTTAACAGGTGGTGAAGGCTTTCCCGCTTTTCGTAGAACTTCCTATCCTTAAGCATGCCGCTAAGGAATTCAACCCGCAATTAACAAGATATCCATCTTAGTGGTATATCAACTAACTTCAAGCCTACCCAAGGACAAATAAATCATGCTGGTATCGCTGACCACAAAAACATTTGATCAACTCTTGCAGTTTGCAAGTCTTCACACTTAAATGAATCTAGGTATATGAGGGACTCATTGTAGATATCGACAATCATAAGGTACCAATGACGGTTAAGATGCAGCGGAACAAAAATCTGTATACACAGTTAAGTGACAACAGAAATTGAGTTTTTATTTATATCCAAAAAAATTGTAACTAATTCAAGGGAGACAAAGTTTGAGGGAAATTAAACCTTTGTAAGGCTGTCCGCAACACCAATATAACGATGCTTGATATATTCCAAGGTCTCTTTGCAAAATACACTTGTGTTCAAAGCGACTTGCTAACAAGCGATAATAAATAGTACCAAATAAGATGCTAAATATGTAATTATTGTAATTAACAATTACAGAGTCAATAAACATGTGAAAGAGATTGTGCACTATTAACACTGACGACAAAGGTTGTTGGTAGTCACCATATACGTTTATCCCCTCTTTCGGAAGTCAGCATGGATACCAGCAAATTTAGTACATCCTCCACAACTTCCTCACCTGGGCGCAACGTCCACAGGGCTTCCCTATCCCCTTGGCAATGATCATTGGGGATAAATATCTCCCTGCACTTATGGTGGATAAATGTTAAAACACATTTAAAAACAAGTCCGACTAAACTAATTAAACCACACATACGAAAGCAACATTAAATTATCGCACTTAAGGTACAGGTCTCGTGCAAAAATATGCCCTGTAACTACCATCTCCAAAGTCACAAAATTCACCCCAGTGGGAGGACGAAGCATAACATCAATGCACTGCATAAACAAAGCACCACGCATTACATAATGCCACTTATCTAACCAAGTAAAAACCATCGTTTAATATATACAAAAAGCTTCTTCCAAAATATTTTAGTGTAACCCCCTACAAAAACAAATCATACATATTACTCAATGTGTCTACAGTGATATACCTGGGAAAAATCTCCTCCATCCATGAAGCCCGAACAATCCACCCCGAAGAACAGAGGGCTATTTTTTCTTGTTTTTGGTTAAACTATCCCATGCCGGTCTTTATTTTTGGCGATGTGCTCCAACCTTCTCTGGCACAAAAAGATTCAGGGAATCAAATAAATACCGGACAAGTAAACACACACTTGTTTCAAATGACTTGTGTATTTGAATATTTATATTACCTTAAGGTGTGTGTGGTTCAAAGATTAAATTTTATTACCAAGTAATCTCATTCCTAGATATTATATTCCTAGAAATGAGATTACTTGGAATATATGATTCCCATATTTGATTGTAAAATTTAATACATTGGAATATTATGTAATAATTCTAGGAATGACTAAATTTTTGTTTGGTTAAGTTTAAATACCTTGGTCATATTATGTAATATGTCAAAATTACCTTTAATCATTCAAATTAAAATATTAATGACTAAAAGTTAAATATTTTTAAAATTTACTAAAATACCCCTAATAACAAATATCTTAGTTAAAATTATTATTGATACTAAATTTTTTTAAATTTACTAAAATACTCCTAATAACAAATATGTTTAGTTAAAATTATTATTGATTTTAATTTTTTTAAATTTACTAAAATATCCCTAATAACAAATATGTTTAGTTAAATTTAGGGATGTCAATGGGGCGGGACGGGGGCGGGGGATGCCTCCCTGCTCCCCGTCCCCGCCCTCAAATATTGTCCCCGTCCCCGCCCAATTCCCCACCATGGGGGATAATTGCCCCCATCCCCATTCCCCACGTTTCCCGTGTTCCCTACGGGTCCCCATTCCCCATCTGTTTATATTGAACATTTATATGAAAATTACCATAAAAAAAATAGAAAAAACCACAAAATGAAAATTACAACACAAAATCAAGTTTAACATAGTCCACAAAATGAAAATTACAACACAAAATCCAAGATTACAACTTACAAGTAAAGAAATATAAAATCAAGTTATCATAGTCCATAAAGTGAAATTTTAAAATACAACTTTCATTGTTAAAAAAAGTCATAAAATAAAGTCTTGAGCTTCCAACAAACAACTCCATGTTCTCTGTTAAAATACGACACAAACATGAATATGTTAACATACATTATAAACAATACCATATATTTAATAAGAATTTGACATAATAAAAAAATAATTACCTAAACTCCTAAATCTCTATATCCATCACATAGTCCCAAGGGATTGGAATTTTCGACCCTGATTTACCTACATTATATCAAAACCAACAATTCACAAGAGTTAAATTTAACATGAAATTGAACTTTAATAGGAGATAAAATTTGAGTTATTAGTACTTTTACCTGAAGAGTGTATCCAATGCTGAGTGCAAATTAACGCCTCAACAAGTTCACAATCCAATTTATTGCGATGTGGATGTATAACTCGACCACCAGTGCTAAAAGCAGACTCTGAGGCAACAGTAGAAACGGGAATGGCTAAAAAATCTCTTGCAATCTTTTGTAAAGTTGGATATTTCACTCCAATATTTTTTCAGTAGCCCAAAATGTCAAATTTTTCCAAATTTGCTTTATCTACGATAACACTCTCTTCCAAATAGAAATCCAACTCAGTTTTTGCAACACAGTCTTCAAATGTATCTTCCACAAATTGCAAGTAGATAGAGTTAAATTTTCTCTTTGAAGATCCTTCATCATGTCCAACATTCAAAGTAAAAGCTGAACTATCATCATTTGTTGCTCTTCTTTTAACCCTAGCCTTAAGTTGATATTCACATACTAATTCTTCCATCATTTTCTTTACCTTGCTCAGATGATTCCCACTTTGAGATCCATATATTTTAGGGAAAAAAATTTCAATAACTTCATCTTATACCTAGGGTCTAAGATAGCTCCCACAGCCATGACTTCATTAATTTGATCCCAATACTTTTCAAACTTACTAATCATATTTGTTGCCATTCTATGAATCATCTCATTGGGACTAAGCAACCACTCATTCAAGTTCAATCTCATTTCACACACCTTGGGAAAGTATAAATTTGTCGTTGGATATAAAGTGCCAGAGAATAATTCAGTCACACTATAAAAGACTTCTAATTTATCCACAAGTTCATTTGCCATTTTCCACTCATCATCAGATGGTACAACTTTATACAGAGATTCACGATGTCTTAAATGCTCAAAAACTTCTCTATATGGCAAAGCAGAAGTAAGCATTAGATAAGTTGAATTCCATCTAGTTCTACAATCAAGTGCAAGCTTTCTCCTATAATTAATATTCAATTGCCTACAAGTGTCTTCAAATTTTTCTTCTTTTTTCTGTGTTGCAACCCAAAAAGAAACACTATCTCTGATTTTTTCAATAGAACCATATATTGCATTCATGCCATCTTTCACAATCAAATTCACAATGTGAGCACAACAACGCATGTGAAAAAATTCTCCTCTCTTAACAAAGTTAGACGGTGAAATCTTATCAAGCATAAGATGAATCATGGCATCATTTGTACTACAATTATCAACCGTTAAAGTTGACAATTTTCTATCTATATTCCAATCATACAAGGAATTCACCAAAACATCACTAAGAACTTCAGCAGTATGGGGTGCAGGTACATATGCAAACCTAGAATAATGTAAATATAATAAACAATCATGACATTAAAAATTCAAATATTTAAAAGATGCTAAAAGCATAAATAATACCTTACAAGCCGATTTTGCAAGTTCCAATCATCATCAATAAAGTGAGCTGTAATCGCCATATAACCTTTGTTTTGACAATCAGAACTCCACATATCAGTAGTTATAGCAATGCGGCTTGAATTTTTTTCCAACAATTTTAGAAGCATTGCCTTTTCAGCTTCATACATCTTCATAGCATCACTTCTCAGTGTATTTTATTAGTGATATTTCCCTACGAACACCCTATACCAAAACTTCTCAGTGTATTTTCCATCAGGGAAGAAGATGGAGAATGCTGAATTTTAAAAGAGCATAAGTAACAACAAGTGAAAAGAGAAGAATTATTGTGAAAATGGATTCGTTGGAACTTGGAAGTCTTTGAAAGGGTTTGCAAAGAACAGACTTAACCACACATTTGAGTTCAGGTTTTTAGATAAGCCTCTAAATCTATCAGTAACTTTAAATTATAATTAAAAAACGAAAAAACGAGAAGAAGAAAGAACATGTAAATGTCTACTTTTTTTTTTTACTCCTCCCATTTAAGAGTTCTAAGCCAAGACTGAAATTTAAGCGCAATATATTAAGAGTCAAGGTATTTAGCCATCCAACTAAAGTTTCAGTTTCAATAAATATTTATTTGTTTTTTTGTTGGTCAAACAATAAATATGTAATTGAAAACCTATGTTTGAACTACTTGGCTTGTGAGCTCAGCTGCTGGGTCTAAAGGGCAATATAATATAACATTGAAGTGCTCTGTTTTCCATCAGGGAAGGAAAAAAGAAGCAGAACTTGAAGTGTGTGAGATTTGACGTCAATGGTGAATGCCGGGTTCTTTTAATTGATAACAGAGATATATCAAAAGGGGAGAGACTATACTATGACTACAATGGATACGAACATGAATATCCAACAGAACATTTTGTCTAAGCAAGCCAACTCTAACCAAGGTCATCATCACCATCAAATTCATGAAAAAAAAAACAAAAATCTAAAGTGAAATGCCAAAATACAAGAAGAAAAGGGGAGTAGTGAATCTTACCAGGATAAGACAGAATCACAGAAATGGTCGAAGAGGTAGAGACGCCGGTGAAGAGAAGAGCGGCGACCGATGCGGATGAGGGCGAACGGAAGATGGTGCACGGGCGGTGCAGTGACGATGGTGGTCAGAGGCCGTGACGATGGTGGTCGGAGGTGGCTAGCTGGGACGAGGGAGAGAACGCAGAGGAAGGGCGCAGAGAGGAAGGCGAGGAGCACTGGAGCAGGGTGAGGGAGTTGTAATGCGCGGCGCAGCCGGTGCTCTATGCCTCTATGGGAAGAAGGGTTTCGCGAAGAGGTGAGGGAGCGGCGCTCTATGCCTCTGCGAATTGGGATTTTGGGAAGAAAGTAAAATTAGGGTTTTCACTTTTCAATATATATATATACAAAGTGAAATGACTAAAAAACCAAAATAAAAACTAAATTCTTAAGGGTATTTAAGTAATTTAATACATTCGGGGATTGTGGGGAATACGGGGACGGGGACGGGGATCTCCGCTCGGGTCCCCGCATCTGCTTTGGGGAAATTTTGTCCCCCATCCCCGTCCCCGCAGGGAAAATTTCCCGCCATCGGGGCCCCGTTCGGGGCGGTCCCCGCGGGGATCCCCGCTGCCTGGGGATTTTTGACACCCTAGTTAAATTATTATTGACTCTAAATTTTTTATTAAAATACCCCTAATAACAAATATGTTTAGTTAAAATTATTATTGACTCTAATTTTTTTTTAAATTTACTAAAATACCCCTAATATCAAATATCTTTAGTTAATATCAAATATCTTTAGTTAAATTATTATTGATTCTAATTTTTTTAAATTTACTAAAATGTTCCTAATAACAAATATCTTTAGTTAAATTATTATCGACTCTAAATTTTATCTCTACTAATAAATTTACTATAATACTCTTAATAACAAATGTTTAATTAAAATCAATTTTATCATAATTAAATTAGTGACTATGACAATGTAAAAGGATCAGTGTTCATCTCAAATGATCCTCAACTAACTGAATGGCAGCATCTCTATTCTCCTAGCATTGTAATTACTTCCAAAGATGCAAAATCTATGATCAATTATACACAAAGCAACAAAAATCCAAAATCCACCATCAATTTTCAACAAACATTTCTTGGAATCAAGCCATCACCAGTTGCTACACATTCTAGTTCAAGAGGAACTTTAACTAGTTTTCCATGGATCTTAAAACCTGATATAATGGCATCAGGAACTAGGGTTTTAGCTACTTATATTCCTCACAAAATAACAGCAACAATTGGCACAAATGTCTTCCTATCAAGTCACTATAATATTCAATAAAAATTCAAAAATAGCAATATTTAAAGTAATTTCTTCAAAAATGGCAAAAGTTTCCCAGGTTGAAGTTGGAACACCATGTCGATCAGACTATTGTCCCTTAGAATGCTAAGGCCAGCCTTCATTCTATCATCACCGCTCAAACCAGGAACATCTCTCAACAGTGCCATTAGCTTCATTCTGCGCTTAGCTCCTTGTTTGTCATGCTTAAAACAAGAAACCATATCAACTAAAATGGCTGTGTGTTCTTGATAACCACCTTTCATATCTCTCATTGATTCTACTACTATGTCAATCACTTCCTCACTTTTGCTCCCTCTTTTTCTTTTATTCCTTTCTATATATGAAGCACTAGGAGCAGCAGAAGCACCGGGAGCAACAGGAACACCAGGAGTTGAAGGCTCCTAAAAATTGAAAGCAACACCAGCAAGAACATCAGAAGATTATTCAATATTGATAGAAATGAAGAACAAGTAGCCAAACTGATTATACATGCTCTACATTTGTATATACAAGCATTATCTCTGCCTTGGCCAGCAAGACTAACAACATTAACTAACTAAACAGAACCTAATAGAATATTAACTACCCTGATTCTAATTCTTTTTGCATAATTACATTCATATCCTTTTTTCTTTGTTATTATATTTCACAGAAATGAAGATCAGTATTTCTATCTAAATGCTCAACATGATGGGAATAGTTAAGGCTAGTCACAGGCACATATTAAAGTAAATGAACTAATGAAGAATCACTCCAAAATCCAAGAATACACAGCAGTAGGATCAACAATAAGTGAATTTATGTACATGAATTAAAGTCAATTACTTACATACTTGAGAATCAGCTTCATATTCCATTTCGGTCTCTTCCAAATTTACTTGGGTGTTTTCATTCACTTGCCGATCACTCAAGGTTGCTTCGCACTCAGCCTCCATTGTAGCAACTGCTTGAGTTAAATTTTCTGCATTGCCTCCTTGAGCCCTATCTCTACCAAATGCTATTCCCAACTCCTCAAAATGTGGAAATGATTTATTATAGAGGCCATTGGCATTAGGATGGGACTGAAATTAAAAGAAAATAAATAAGCAATTACTATTAAAAAGCTTAAGATAAATAAACTTGTATTAAGAAAGTTATTTAGAATTTATACTCTTCCATTCATTGAAAATTTGTCGCTCCACCACAATCATTTTATCTTTGTCGTTCCAACCAAATCCACTCCCAGCCGTGTCCATCATCTCAACTATTGCAAAATATTGTCTTTTTAGCAATTTCACCCTTGATTCAATGTGTGGATTAGCCTAAACATAGCAAAACAATTTAGAATTATTACTACTCTGTATATGACACCACAATTCATCCAAGCATAACTAAATATAGTGAATGTATGGAGCAGTAATAATCATTCAGTTTTTGAATAACCAACTTATTATGAATAAGGTAAAGTTTATATGTAAGTTGAATATAAAGTTTTTTTATTTAATTTTAACACTGCAATTTTTATATATTCAAACTAAATTCTTTCTGGTCCTTTCATCTCTATCCCATCATCATCTTAAAAATAAATGACAGCAGTAAAGCATTTCAATATAAAAGCATAAATATTTTGTAAACTATACAATTATAACACAAATACAGAATTATAAACAAAAAAACACAAGTATTATGTCAAAAAACTGTACCTTAAGATCATATCCAGGGATCTTTTCATGCAGCATTTTTTCCAAATATTTTCCATAACCAGATTTAAACGTGCCATTGTCACACTTTCAAGAAGTAGTTGCAAGCTCTACCAAACACTCAACTAATTTTGCATCTTCGTGTGGCGTCCATTGACGCTTAGTTTGCTTTGAATTAGGTCGAGTATTCTCTTCCATTTTCTATAGAAGCAGAAAATAACACAAGATAATTTTTCATCATCTTAAAGCAAGGAATCACACAAGTATGAAAAGAACAGAAATTAACAAGCATTTCATAGAGGGGAAGCATTAATTAGGCCAAACATGAAATCTCAATCAATAATTTCTATACAAGCATAAAGGCAACATAAATTTTAGTAAACCTATATAACTTAGTCAATTATGGTAAACTTCAAAGTCAGATTACAACTGTCTCTGAGGTTATTACCTACTATTATTAGAAAGTTGTTAATTAGTTATTCAATATTGTACTCTGAATATAGGAGTAATAAGTAATTTTGTATTTCCCTGAAGTTGCTGATTACACGAGTTTATGTTATCCATACTATGATTCTTAGGAAATACTAAAAAATCTTGAGTGAACAAATAAGTAGAACAGAATCAAAGCCATTTGAACTCCTTAAAGAAGAGTAAAATATAAATTTACAAAAACTAAAATCTCAACGCGGTACTCACCAAGAAGGATAAAGGTATATAGAAGGATAAAGGTCTTTAAAGAAGTTCTCAACACTATCACTGATGCTGCAACCGGGGTAAGTAGGAGTGCTGCGGGCCAAAATGGTAAACTGATAAGGCTGAGGTTTGGATGAATAAAAAAAAATTCTTCTTGAAATGTGTCTATATTCCTGGAAATTGAAAATAATGTTGACAAATGAGTAATAAATTTAACTGTTGCTTCTCAGATAAACTATATCAACTTGCATACAACAATCAATGAATAAGACACAACTATTATCATGTTATTATTTTTTTTCTTTTTTTTTTTAATATTCTATATACCAGCAAAAGAAATAACAAATATTTACGCATTGTATATTCATCTTAAAATGTGTCTCTTGCTTCTCTGCATTTTTGAGGTTCAAAAATTGACTTAAAAAATCATCCTTGAGACATGTCATGTATGTCCCTATATTTCGAAAGTATATAAACTATCTGACAACTATGAGGATAGTGACGGTTTTAAGTTTTTGGTCTCTAACGTCTGTTTCTTATTTGTGTTGGAACAGCAACCAAATGATACCTAACCATGGGGATTTCTTCCATGAGCTACGAGATCATGGACTTACATAAAACAGTAGCAAGCAAATGAATCCAGTGACAAGATCATGGACTTATTCGTATAAAGTTCACATACATATTAATAAAGTTCACACAAGAAAATATGTTCTGCTTAAGAAGTAACTACAACAGTAACTATTTGAATTTGTGCAATGAAGATATTGAGAATAAACTGAAACATCAGAACAATGCATTTTTGAATATTTTAAATTTAGCATGTTTAATCAAATAAAAAAAGGAAAAACTTTTATATTGAATTTCCAGTAATACCCAAAAAGAATTGTAAGTTTCTCTCAATGAATTGAAATATTTTTCAGTGGATTGAAAACCAGATCGAGAATTCAAGATAGACAGATAAGTTTCTCTCAATCCATTTTTATATTTGTAGTGTGAATTTTATAATTACTTTTTCTATTTTCTATCGACAACAGGACAGTGGCACTCAACATCAATGAGAATGCTGTTCAGCTAATACAGTAAAGTGCTACTATCTAGTATCTAATACAATTGGTATAGGAAACTACAATTTGATATCAGGAAGTCCTCAATTGAAGTATATTTTTTTGCTTGTTTGGTTTTATGGTATCAATCATAAACTCTCATTTAGAGTAGGTGACATGATTCTTAAACTAATTTTGTTTTGATTAATTTCAATCAAACATTTGCATCTAAACCCCTGCTTGAGAAGTGTAAAGAGGCCATAAAATGTAGCTCTATTTTGGAAAACTAGTTTCATGGTAAGTTTCAAATGCATGATACTTATTAACCAAAATCAATTGCAAGTTTCTTAACATAAAATCTAATACAAAACAAGTTTTTGCTTTAGCTCATGTTCACAAAATCAATTCCAAATAAAACAATATTTTACAAAAGAAACTACAAAGATATACTATATAACATGCAATATGGCCTTCATGTCAAGTTGTCAACACTAAGTTAAAAGAGGTTTTTGAGAAGAAGCCTACCTCAGAACCCTCAAATTTGATATACTTCACTTGATTTAATTGTTTGAGAAGGAGAAAAGCATGAAGTCCTGTTTGTGTGTCCTTCTCACATTTCCACAGAGTGATATCAGCAAAAGCATTATGAGCAGACAGTGGATCTACCAGTGTAATACACTGTGATATAAAACCATAAGCACGGTATCTGAATCTTTTCAAATGTGAAGCAGAAACATAGATCGGACAGCTACTTGGCTTATAAGATGCAGATTCATCTTCTTGTTTCATGAAAAAACTAAAGAATACCACAACCAATAACCTTTTACACCATGGAAACCAATTTTCAATATGAAACTAATGGCAATGCCATGGCTAATCAAATGTTCTTGAAACATCAAAGTAACAAAGAAGTTAGGCATCAGAACAAGACAAAGAAAGAAACATTAACAAATTCAAAAGATCAAAATTCAACAATTATTATATAAGATTCAAAGAAAACGGCAACAAACAGAAAGTGATCTTCAAGTTTTGTTCAAGAGCTGAAACTATACAACAAAAGCAGTTAATAAACCAGGCAGAAAATAAATCATCAAATCATCAAAATCGGTGACAACAAGCTTAAACTCTTTATTTGAGGCAAATCATCAAACACGATGTTTGCATGCAACATAATCACAGAGAGCATCTAAGAAATCAAGCAAAATAGAAAATAAATAATTAAATTAGCAGTCTATTGCAGAAAATTAGTGTAATATGATGTAGAAAGCATAAAAAAAATCCAAACCTTAATGAGAGATTCGAAGAGAATTCAAAGAGAATTCGCAGAGAGAAGCAATGCGAACATGAACTCGAAGAAGAGAAGGAGACCAGTCTTCCGTTTAGGGTAACGGTGGCGTCGGCGCAGCTCCGGTGGCGGTGGCGTTGGTGAAGTCTTACTGATTTGGGGACAAAAACAAAGCTCTGCTAGGGTTTCGCCGTTTCCTTCTTCAGAGAGAAATGAAGAAGAAGTTGAAATATGTATTAAATAGCAGGGGTAATTTAGTCTTTTTGTTTCATTATATACATTCCAATGGGATTGGAATGAAAGATAACCAGGGAAGAGATGGGAATTAAATTGGTGGGAATTCAATTCCTTGGAATAAAATATACCCAGGAATAATTTTTTAAATCTTAAACCAAACATGGAAATAAGATATTCCCATCTCAAAATTCCTGGGAATATACTTGTATTCCCTCCAACTACACACACCCTAAGTGGTTGCTTCTTTACAAGAGGCCTCTTAGTTAGAGTCTTTGTTTCATCATTGGCAGAGAGCTTCACCAGCTCAAGAGTAGACTTTGCCGAGCCGTCGCCCTCACCACATCTTACGTATTATATCATCAACATCATTAGTCGCAACATTATCTTTGCAGTCCCACATTTATTTGAACTTTTCTTTTTTTCTTTTACGAAGTTTTTCCGTCTCTCTTTTAGACGGCAGTCCCTTGGAGGAACACCCTTACCGGCAGGCTTGCTGGCCATCTTGGATTCTCCCATTTTTAATGCAGATGGTCAAGAAGTTGAAAACAGGCACGACGTGCTTTGGCGCCAAGAAGAAGACTGTCTTAAGAGAAGATACAAGACACTAAATAACTCAACACAAACACAATGCATTCTCTACCAATGGTGACATTGATAATGGGTCTAATTACCTAACACACATGCAACCCATATCCATAAGCCTAGGCGTTTCAGCATATCCCCAAAAAGTTGGTTAGACTTTTAGAGGAAGCTATCTATATAAATATTAACAAAATTGGTAGATAACCTAAACCCATGAAATAAACTTGAAAACAGTAGCTTTATCATCACATTATCGGAAATTAATTTGGTCATGGAGAGAATAATGGTGATAATTTTGAATATGGATGCATGGTGAGTTTTTCATCAATGTGGATCTGGGTTATTCAGAGACTTACAAAACGCAGGTAACATTTTGCAGTGGCAAAAAAAAAAAAACAAAAATCTGCAGACCTGCAAAACGCAGGATGCGATTGGACTGGGCAATAAAACCAGGGTATAAAACGTGGCCTGTATGCTGAGAGGGGCAGTGTTGACTAGCATAGGGCTAAGCAAAACACAGGTTATGTTTGTCAGACCTGCACAGCCAAACGTGGGTTTTGTTTTGCAGTGTTCCTAATTGCATACGTGTCACGTGTTGATGAAGATTGTTGCAGGGGTGTTTAAAATACAAAACGCAGAAGGGAGAGTTACTGAAGAGTAAGTGTTATGCGAGGGAGTTACTGAAGAATGAAGAGTGAAGAGTATTGTTGTGTGAGAAAAGTTGTGAGAAGAAGAAAAAGCTGATAGCCCATAAAACGTAACCTGCGTTTATGAAAAAGCTGCCACCAAAAAATAAAATACAAGATGCATTTGGTTACTTCAAAAAAAATTTCTTTTTATACTCGCATCAAAACGTAACCTACCATTGGGTTAAAGGGAATTTTAAAAAAATTTAAAACGTTTTGAAAAAACAAAACCCATGCTGCATTTGTCTTTTTCTCATAAAAACAAAATAAATAAAAACAAAGCTAAACATAACCCACGTTTTGATTAACTTCCATAACAGTAAAAATATTGGTCATACATCCATTTCATTGGACAACACCAATACTAAACCCATAATTAAAAAAATGAGCCTCACATTATTACTTGTCCATAGATAGCAATAGGTCACTTTTCCAATGCAGTAGTCCGAGATGATTGAGTGTGCATGATTGACAGTTGACCTGAATTTAAGAAGTAGCAAAATAATAACATTGAAATTTGTTTAAATAAACCATGTGATCTATGCATCTTAAGACATAGTAAGTAAAAATTAATTTGTGGCGTAAGAAAAAAATCTAACGTCTTCAATTCTTTCTGAAATAAATTAAAAAGAAGCTTAATTTGAAGGTATGCTAATGGTGCGGTGTTTCACAGTCTACAAATTAATCGGTAAGTGTACCAGATCGTATCAAGTAATACCTTACATGAGTAAAGGTCGATCTTACAAGAATTGATGGACTAAGCAACAATGGTTAAGTGATTGGTTTAGTTAGACAAACAAAAAAGAGTGTTTTGGTATCCAAATAGCATTAAACAGTAAATTAAGAATTTCAAAAAACAATCAGCAATGAATTGAGAATAAAATATGGAAAAAACAGTTAAGATTTCAGAATTATTTATTTTTTTGGATTGATTTTTCTTACTAACTATTTTAATCATGCACGATTTAATTCATGACAAACTATATGTGACTAGACTCTAATTCCTTAGACCTTCCTAGTCTCCTCTAAAATTCATTAACTGCCAATTCCTTGGTCAGTTAATTCTAATTAGAGGGTGATGATCAAATTTCAGTTTATATGCCACAAGAATCCTAATTATCCAAAAATAAGGGGATTATATGTCACGTATTCCGTTAAATACAAACAATTAGAAATTCAGTATAATATGTTTTCAAGCTGTTGTTCAAGTAAAGAACTTTTCCAAGTTTTATAAGAACTCAAATAGAAAGAGGGTCATACTTCCGTTCTACCCAAATTCATAAAATAAAGAGCGAAAATAATTCTTAAATTATAAATCCATGCATAAATTAAAATAGAAAAAGCAATAAAATCAATTCATACAAATAGACAGAGCTCCTAACCTTAACAATGGAGGATTAGTTGCTCATGTAATGTGGAATGTAAATTTGTATAGAATTCCCTAATGGAATTCCCTAATGGAACCTCTTAAATAGAAGAGAAGTCTCTCATTTTTATAATAACTAATCCTAATTAATTTAAAATCTAATATCTAAAATTAAGATAATATCTTTTCCTATTTTAAAATCAAATTTGAATTTAAATCAGAATTAACTAACTACTCCGCGTCTTGTAACGTGGGGACCACGTGGCTTTACTGGATTCGCGCCTAACTTGGGTGCTAAAATAAGGCTTAGAAATCACCCCTGCGTTTTCTGCACGTGGCGCATGTCACGCGTACGCGTCAGTCACACGTACGCGTCGATGGTCTTTTTCGCAAGTCACGCGGACGCGTCGGTCACGCGCACGTGTCACTGTGCAATTCTTCAAATCACGCGTACGCGTCAGTCACACGCACGCGTCGCAATAGAAAACTCCAAGTCACGCGTACGCGTCAGTCACGCGTACGCGTCGCTCTTCGCTGTCATCTCCTTTTGTTCTTGTGCTGCAGAAACTCCATCAAATCCAGCCGAATGCTACCTAAAATAAATAAAATTGCAAAAAACTCAAAGTAGCATCTATATTGGCTAAAAGATAATTAATTCTTTTTTAAACTAACAAATTAGATACAAATTCATTAGGAAAAGATTAGAAAGATGCTCACGCATAAGCTAACTAATCGAATTTCAAAAACATTAGGGTCGAGCCATAATGTGAATTGATTTAGCTAGATCTAAAGTTAGGTTTAAAAACTAAAGTAAGTGCTTTTAGATGACATTGATAATTAACTCAATATTTTTATATTTTAATTAATATTTATTTTTATTTAACGTTATTTATAAAATAAATATTTTGGTATGATTGTTATATAATATATATCGAATTTAATCTTCAAAGATAAGATGTTAATAATTTATTACATAAAATTTCTAATGTTATACACACTAATTATAAAACAGGTTTAATTTGGTTTATTTTGTATTAATTTGAATTTAAATTAGATCTTAAAATAACTTTACCAGAGAATTTGTTTCAAATTATCTCTAGAACTTTAAATGTGTTTCAATTATGCTTTCGGAGGTAATTCCCACTAAAAATATAAGTAAAATATATTTCAAATATTAAGAAATAAAAAATATATTTAAACATTATTTACAGACAAAATTAAAATATGTTTAAAATATTAACAATAACATGAAACATTTTAGACATGAACAGTATTTTTATAACAGGAAACTCATCCTTAATATACACTTTTAGAGTACATTAACCACTTATAAACCAACTATTACTTATGCCTAGAACAACATACATTAAAAACCTAAGGCCATTACATAATGGTGTAGCAAAATAGGAAGGCCATGGAGGAATCCTTAATCATAGGCTGCTTTCTATTAAACATTATGTAACAAATTTAAACGTTGTCTGAGATTAACGAAACCTAAAGCGCTTTACCCAAGTCCAAATCCTTAACATACTAGTACCCTTTGGACAATTGCTGTTGACACCCAAATCATGAAGCCATATCCGACAAATCTTCGATGTTGTGTCTTTCAAAAAGAATGATGGGTGGTCCTATTCCTCTAGCATGTCCGTGAAGATATCCACCTGCTCCCTTAGTT
>NC_029778.3:58153813-58154961 GCF_000817695.3 Arachis duranensis
CTCTTCCCTGCTTTGCCTCAAATGTTTCTCAAGACGACCAAGGATTCGACGGTTATAGTCCCGAATGGTATACCAGTTGCATACAAAATCTTCTCTAGCATGTTGAACGCCACCTCCTGTCGAGCTACACGCTCCTCGTGTGCAACTGGACCATGAGCAACCAGCTCTAAACCTCTGAAGTTGTGAGGAAGGACGATCGTGAACCCAAACATCACTCGATCGTCCGCTGAGCTTATCCCTTGACGAAGAAACATTGGGGGACTCGATTTGAAAATATGCACAGGCTTGCATCAACATCAGCTCCATGTCCTCCACATGCATGAAAGCTTCATCCGTTACCGGACTTACCACAAATGGACTGGGATCTGCATCACATGCAAACAATTCACATAACCATGTTGTCAACAAGACCCTAAATAGGATCCAACAACACCGCACAGATACATGATTTTGAAGGATTAAAAAAAAGTATTACCTGTAACGATGGGGTTGTTACTGCTACTCCCGCCACCGTTGTATTGGCTACCGCGTGTTGTTCGTGCATCAGACTGTTGCTGTGATAGAGGGGTCGAACAAAATGCACCTTCTAACAAGCGTGAAGGTCTTCGAGCTACCCGAACAGTAGAAGAACTGGGTTGCTACTGTTAATGTTGCAAGTGTAAGTTGCAATTGTGAGGAGTGTTGAAGTTAGTCTCACATCAAATAAAGTATGAAAAAGTGAGGAGTTTATAAGATGAGAGACCCATTATCTTAACATCTTAAGGTTTTGAGTTGGATGTGGTGTCATCTCATCTTATATTTTCTCACTTGCTTGCACTCTTGTCAGGTCCTATACACCCCTGGGACCCTACCTCTCTTTACAGCATACAGAGGATATCAGCCACCTTCCATGAAACACAACTTTAGCATGCAACTCTAATGAAAAGATTTGAAATATGTTGCTGTTCCCAGTCACTTGTCCTTATATATTCCACGTAACTCTATGAGGCTTTTATAACAAGCCACAAATAAACCAAACTCTAATTACCTAATTAACACATATATAACTTATAAACGACGTCTTTGAACTCTGGAATACACAGTTGGGCCAAGCCCACACATAAAAGAGAGAAAAAACAGTAATTATCAAGACAAAAAAAAAAACAGTT
>NC_029778.3:58155024-58168247 GCF_000817695.3 Arachis duranensis
CTCCTCTAAAAAAAATTTTATTTTTTACACTGTGATACACTTACTTGTCCATTTTTTTTATATAAACATTTAAATATTTAATTTACCCAGTAATTCAAATTCATTTTAATTAATTTATAGTTTATTTAGAATTTATATTTTAAATTAATAACTTTACTATTGGTTGGAAATTAATATTACCCCTAATGATTATTCAAGAATAATTTTATAATAAAATAAAATTAATACAATAACAACAACAATAATAATGAAGGCAAATTACTAAAATAAAATATTTGGATCCAAAATTATCAAAATACAAGTTTTGCAGTTTGAATACGAAAATGTAATTTTTTACAAAACTATGTAAACTGCTGATGAGGTTCTATGGTCTCAAAATACACGTAAATCACTGGTGAAGTTTCACAGTTTACGTTGAGCAAGTATTTGGCCAGAAACCATGGTAGGGGGTTCCACGATATATGTGAGGATGGAAAATAAGCATAAATTATAGAAGGGGTCCGGTTTATAGTTCCACCGAGTTTCACTATATACACCAACTTAGAGTGAGTGGTGTGATGGTAGAAAGTTATTTTTAAACATTTACAAATGGATAGGGATGATAGTTTTTTGGTCCTGATCCATTGCTCTAGTAAAATAAAAAAAAGCAAAAAGTACGGTGTTAAGTTCACCAATAAACAACCGGTGAGTGTTTTTATTCGGTCAACAAATACTCTGTCAGAGCTAAAGACGAGTATATTGCAAAAGTTAGGGTTGTGTGGGGCCAAGTTGGTGAAGAAGTTGTTCTACAAGATTCTGATTGCGGTTGTGTCAATTGGTGTGCAGTATGAAACATTTGTGATAGGGTCGGACGAAGACATGCAAGTTATGTTTCATTGTCGACGCAGTTTTTCGAAGGTGAGAATACACGAGTTATATGCCAAGTTGGAAGATATTGTCGACATTTCCGGGCCATCAGCGCCGAATCCTCAGTCGACGACGGTAGGGGTGCTTCTACCTCAATGTCGGTCGTTGCACCTGGTTGTATGTTAGGTGAACCTCCATCTGTACCATTAGGGTTAGCCAGGCCAGCGGGTTTGATTCTTGGTATTTTAGGTGATGGTGAGTCAGATCATGTTGAAAATGCGATGTGAGAGGATAATTCGGACATTGAGCCAGATCACATATTAGGGGACAGCGAAGAGGATACTCTTAGGAACCCGCCATCACGTAAGAGGCCAACTAGTTTGGGGTCCACCAACAACCGCCACATTTCTTGATGTTGAACTTGGAAGCAGTCGGTCAGCAACCGGACATTGATCTTACCTTAGGAGGCCAAGGATTACATGAGGGAAATTCTTCAGGGGAATTTCAGATTGGCCAATATTTTCCGACAAAGGAGGAAGCTCTGTTGAGTGTTAAGGATTGTAGCATCCGTTGTGGGGTACATTATCGATGAAGTGGACTGTAAACTGCTTTATCTTATTCGGTGTGGGAAGCTCGCTAAATAGTTCCTCAAACCAATTCCAAGCGGGTTTGCCATCATCTATCAGCTTCTTGAAATATGTAAGGCACCTGGATACAGGTAAACCATCCACGAGCAACCCTAACTGGTATGTAACATCCTGCAGCGTGATGGTGCACTCTCTGAATGGCATGTGAAAGGTGTGCGTCTCAGGATGCCACCTCTCAATGAATGCGCTGACGAGTGGCTCATCCAACCAAAACTACCTCGTGTTGAGCTGCGCCAGGTGGTACAAACCTACCCTCTCCAGGTAGGGTATGATCCTGTCATGCAGAGGCATGTTCTATTGCCTCTGGACACTACAAATGCACCTACTAGGCTGTAACATGTGAGAGAAATAACCAAAACCAAGTAAGATTCCATCACTAACAACTATTACCCATAGATACTAAACAAGTTTAACCCGATACAGTTCCCAAATGTTTCATTCTAAGTTCAAATTAATAAGGCTTAAATATAAGACTCAAATCTTTAATTCAAAATAAGCAAATACTAAACGTAAGATTATATAATCTAAATCTTAAGTTCAAAAAAAAAAAAACTAAACTATAAAACTTATAATTTTTAAATTTAAGAATGCAAAATACAATTAGGTTCAATTTACAAAATTTAATCTTTAGGTTTCAAAATCTTAACAACTGAGACTACAATACTTGAATTTAAACTTACATGTTTAAAAGTTCAAATTTCAAAACTTAGTTTTCAAACATGATAAACAACACTACAATTTGAACCCTATGCATCAAATACAAGAGGATCATCATTCTACTTAAACATTTGGACCTATCTCTTAACTTTGAAATCCTAAACTGGCCAATCCTAAATTATGCATTCTAACTACAAAATCCAAATACTACATTTCTCTGTTATATGAAATAGAATAAATAAAAGATAGCAAGCTTACCTCTTTGTTGATGTTGCCGGCTATGTGCACAACACCGTTGAGCCGGTAAAGACTGCGTTCATCCACCATGGTCCCGGCCCAAGAAATGTCCGAATGTCTTCCTTAGCACACTTTTCCTCACTTTTCCTCTTCCCCTCTCTCTAGAACGTCACTTTAACAAATTGAAAGTGTCATAAAATGAATAATCCACGACACTCCTTCTGCGTATTTATACTATAGCATAAACTGCTAGACCCCTTCCACGATTTATGCTTATTTTCCATCCTCACAGAAATTATGGAACCCCTACCATGGTTTCTGGCCAAATGCTTGCTCAACGTAAATCGTAGAACCCCACCACTCGGTTTATGTGTATTTTGAAACCGTGGGACCCCATCAGCGGTTTACATTATTTTGTAGAAATTTTCATTTTCGTATCCAAACTGCCAAAGTTGTATTTCGGTAATTTTGGATCCCAAATGTTTTATTTTAGTAATTTGCCCTAACAATGAAGTCTTGTCCCATTAGGTATCTACATGAATCAAACGATGCCATTAAGCTCTATCATATATTATGTCTACAGAAAGACCGTTTACATGTAGATCTTGTTTGACCACCTGATGGATGGTCTTTCTAGGTCTCCTCTGTCTTTCACCCCCTGTCCATCTTCCATCTCATCCACCCTTCTGACTTTGTGCTCTGTCAGCCATCTTCTCACATGTCCAAACTACCTAAGATGTGATTTTACCATCTTTTTCACAATAGGTGCTACTTCAACTCTCTCTCTCTCTCTATTATATCTTTGTTCCTTATTCTATTCAATCACGTATGACCACTCATTCATCTCAACATCTTCATCTCTGACACGTTTAACTTATGTTTGTGTTCCCTTTAGCCGCCCAACACTCTGTACCTTAAAGCATAGCCAGTCTGATAGCAATGCGATAGAATTTACCTTTAAGTTTTAAAGGCACTTTTTTGTCACATATAAAACTAAATGCATTTCACCATTTTGTCCAACCTGCTTGGATCCTATGATTTACATCATGTTCAATCTATTCACTATCCTGTATGATGCACCCAAGATACTTAAAATTTTTAATTTTTCGTAAGATGTTTTCTCCAATCTTTACCTCTATATTAGGATTTTTCTTTTGACGGCCAAACTTACATTCCATATATTCCATCATGTTACAATTTATGCGCAGACCATACACTTCTAGAGCTTCTCTCCATTAATCCAACTTCTTATTTAGGTCTTCCCTTGATTCTCTCGTAAAAACGATATCATCGACAAAAAGCATGCACCATGGCATAGGTTCTTGGATATGCTCTGTGAGTACTTCCAAGACTAATGTGAAAAAGTATAGACTTAAGGATAATGCCTGGTGTAATCCTATACTAATAGAAAATTCTTCTGTCACACCATCTTGAGTCTTCACACTAGTTGTAACCCTATCATACATGTCTTTAATTGCATGAATATATGAGATCCTTACTCCCTTCCTTTCCAAAACCTTCCATAAGACCTCCCTTGGCACCCTATTGTATGCTTTTTCCAAATTAATAAACACCGTATGTAGATTTCTTTTATTACTATGATACCTCTCCATCATCTTTCTTAATAGGTATGTAGCTTCAGTGGTAGATTTGCCTGGTATAAAACCAAATTGGTTCTCTGTTACTTGTGTCTCTTGTCTCAACCTCCGTTCTATCACCCTTTCCCATAATTTTATGGTATGGCTCATGAGATTGATTCCTTTATAGTTTTTGCAACTCTGTATATCTCCCTGATTCTTGTAGATAGATACAAGGTGCTCTTTTTCTACTCATCTGACATCTTCTTTGACCTTAAAATCTCATTAAAAAGATTGGTTAACCAACTGATGCCTTTCTCTCTAAGGCCCTTCCAAATCTCAATCGGAATATTATCAGGTTCTACTGTCCTACCATTTTTTATCTGCTTTAGAGCCTCTTTTACCTCGAAGTCTTGAATCTTTCGATAGTAGTCGAAGTTTTGATATTCTTTCCTTGTGCATAACCGACTAAGACTCAGAGGAGTCTTCTGTCCTTCATTAAATAACTCACAGAAGCTAAGTAGCTCTTCTACCTTTTATTGATCTTCTCATCTTAAGCCAAAATTTCTTCGTCTTTATCCTTTATGCACTTAACCTGATCCAAGTCTCTCATTCTTTTTTTATGGCTCTTTTGCGATTTTATAGATATCTTTTTCTCCTTCCTTTATACCTAAAGACTGGTAGAGGCCCTCGTATAAAAATTAATAAATCAATAAATAATAAACTTAAAAAATTTTATAAATACAGATTGAATAGAAATTTTTTAAACAATGCATAAATGGCTACTCTAAGTATGCTTAATTTCTTCTTTATTAACAAATTGTTTAATTTTATTTGTATTAGTTTCTTTAACATATTCAATTATTGTTCTATAACAATATTAATATGTAAAATAATTGTTTTTAAATTTATATAAAATAAAAATATTTTTAAATACTCTATATTACAAATAAAAATATTGAGCTGTTTTATCATCTAATCTTATACACTTTAAATGAGTCAAAACTAGGCCATTAATTAAACAACAAATATTTGAAGCCAGAAATCATCCTATTTCTATGTGAATCAATTCTCAGTTGGCCAATTGCATAATCTCATATCTATTTTAAATATTAATATGATAATCCCAAAATTTGCTAACAGACAAAAGTATTGCTGAAAATTTGATAATACACAAGAACATAAAATTCTACAACCATACGCAGGAAATACGTGATCATTTTCCTACCGTAAATCTTTTACTATAATGTTTTAATATAAATGCTAACAGCGATTAGATCTTTGTGAAACCAATCACACTTGATATTTTATAATAGTTCATACTATAATGTCTATTATTACGATAATTATAGTAGTTATGCAATATTAACAATATTTTTAAGTATTATTAAAACTAAAATAATTTTTTATGTTATTTGATAATATTTTTGAATTTACAAATAAAACAAAAATATTACTGAAATATAAAAAATATAAATTAATTTTAATAATACTTTTAAATATTACAAAAATAATATAATCACCGCACTCAAAAAACTCTACCTTCTGGCTTATTTGCTTGTTTTTCACAAAGTCATGCGATGTTACATTTCAGGTAAAACAGTACTTGTATCTGGAAGTTTCTAAATTTTATCATATTCTCTCTCACCCACCACATTAGTTTTGTTCCACCGCCTCAGATTCCTACACACAAAAAATGGGGAACCTGACACAACTTGTTCTACATCATAATATTCTCCTGTTTTATAAAGTTCATGTGATTTACATTTCATGGAAAACAGTACTTAGATGTGGAAGTTCCTAAAACTTGACCATGTTAACACTACTTGCGAATGAAAAGTTGAAAACCCTTTTGAAAGTCATAACTAAGAACCATAAATACAAATGGAGCAACTGATCTTAACTTAAGAAACTTAACCAGCAAGGAAATTCAACACCCCAAGCGAGAAAGAGAACACTCTGTTCAGAGCAAAACAAAAACTCATAGCTTCCTCATCTATATATACACTCAAAGAGGAGGGCACACAAATTCACCGCTTGTTTCTAAATCATCAAGATCTGCATCTGCGTCTGCATCCAATAGATCGTCGAAGTCCATGCTGCCTTCGGTGACAAGGCTGTCACCAACCATGGGAACATTAGGAGGCTTTCTTGCCTCTTGTAGAATGGAAAGTACTTCCTCCACACTCTGCGACGGATCATTCACGTCGCTGCTTAGGCAGCTTCCACCTTCCATTAGTTCTACAGGCAAGTTCACTAAAAACCATGGATGGTTTTTGATTTCCGATATTGTTATTCTCTGTAAAATGCGGTAAATGCCTCAATGAAATTAAAAAAAGGAAGCTATATACATTTCAAACTAAGTCTAAGAAGATGCCACAAACAGATGAGAGATTAATTGCTTAAATTTTATCCCACAACATGCAAACCAGACATTCATAAAACCAATAATATGCATTGGTTAGAGAAAGTAAGAACTTTAGGCTTAATTGAAAAAATAAATATGACCTTCATTTTATATTGATAAGTTGTCCTGACTTTTTTAGTATAAACATAAATCAATGTATCTAGATACATACAAATTGCATCGTAAAATACACTGATTTATGTGATTTGAATCCTCTAAATTTTAGATTTTACATTAGAGGATAAAGTGTGATCTTTTACCATTTATTTCATAGGTGGGACAAAAAAAATATTCAAAGATAAAAGATCACACTTTATCATGAAGTGAAAATTTAAAATTTAGAAGATGCAAATTCTAATTTATGAATGTACTAGAGAATTTAAAAAACTTATCAATATGGAATGGAGAATGGAAAAAGTATGATGAGAAATTTAATAAGGCCTGTTAAGCAATTAAATTTTGTAGCATATAGGAATATCTAGACAATAAAAACAATAATTATTTGTTAACCATCAAACCAAATACCTGTTCAGGATTCGCCACAAAGATTTTTGATAGAAGATGTCTACATTCTAAGGAAACTCGTTCACAATCAGGAATTGTATACTGAACACCAACTATCCTCTGCAGAGAATATCCAATTGACACCCCATATCAGATAATATATAACATACAATCAACCCTTATTTCTACACTTCATTTTGCTTGGTGATGAGTATGCAGTTATCACTTACCCCAATAGTTTTCTTGAAATTTCTAGGATCCGCAGGATCTTCAAAAGGATAAGTTCCAAATAACATCACATATAAGGTGACTCCACAAGACCAAACATCTGCAATCTATAGTTTTCCTTGAAAATATTTAGTCAACAAGCTAAAATAACGAATAAGATAGGCAACAAGGAAAGGAAGAACTAGCTTTTCACCTTTCCATCATATTCTTTCCTTGTCAGGACTTCAGGTGCGATGTAAGCTGGAGTTCCTACTGTAGACTTCGGTTGTGAATGTAATACGGATGACTACATAGAAAAGACTTAAAACAAATTAATACAAAGGTGCCAACATTTAAAGCAATAGTTTTTGATAACCTCATTACCTTTGAATAACCAAAGTCACAAATTTTGACTCGCGGTGCGGTGCTTCCGTCTAGAAGTGTGTTTTCGAGTTTCAGATCTCTATGACAGATTTGCTGCATAAACATTCCTTCAATTAAAAATACATGTCCATTGCAAGGGTAGATAATTCTTGCTAAAATATTGGTTTGATTTTGTACCATCGAATGACAATAACTAACTCCTGATATCAATTGCTGAAAGAAAAATCTCGCCTGTTGAAAAATAACAAGAGTTAAGGATTAAGGATGCTGAAATTTCTGTATGAACTATTATACATACAATTTTAACAGGATACATTCTAAATCAAACTATTCAAGGACATCTCCATTTCTATGTTACCTCATCCTCGCAAAATTTACCGAAATTGCATATCCTCTCAAAGAGTTCTCCTCCAGCAGCATACTCCATTACTATAGCTAGATGTGTTGGAGTCAAAAGGACCTGCAAGTAGAGTCATCAAAGCATATAAAGAATTAGTCTGTGATTTATATGAAATTCATACAAGTAGAAGAGTCTAGAAGCAAAATATCGGAAACAATTTTACAAGAACTAGAAGGCATAAGGCAAGTTATCCACTTAAATAATCATATTCATATCCAAATCATAAAAACAAGTGTTTCCATTGTCAAGTTCCCAATCTGATTAATATTTCAAACAAGATATACCCTTTACTCATTAGTCGTTTAGTACTAAAAGTTTCACTAACCTCTTTGAATCTAACAATATTGGGATGCTTCAGGGACCTGTGATTCATGATCTCCCTCTGGACATGCTCATCAATCTGCAGCGACAACAGTGAATAAAAAATAAAAACCCACACAGCACACAAAAATATACTATACCCCAATAAATAAATAAAAATAAAAGACATGAATCAGACCTTGTAGCCTCTTTCAATGAACTTAACAGCAAAAAGCTCATTGGTAAATTTGTCTCTCAACAACTTGGCGACAGCAAAGTTCCCGGTACCAATATCTTTGATAATCTCGTAGCGCTCCATGTCTTACCGGCAAGAAGAAGTGGTTTCTTATTTGCTAACAAAAAAGTGAGGGTTGGGGTTTTTATTTGTGAAACTTCTCAAAGAGTGTTGAAACTTAGCACGGACGCTAGCAATTTTGTTTTTATGTAGACTCTGACACTCTTATGTACTCTCTTGCCTCTATTGTTGATAAAATAGAAGGAAAAGTGGCAAATAGAAAAAAAGGAAAAGTGAAAATGAAGAGCCAGTTAGCATTGAGGAAATGTACAGAGTGACGCGTGTGGAATTTTGCTGACATGAGGACAAGAAAGTACAGAGATAGACAATGGAAAGAACAATTGGTAACAAAAGAGAGGTATAGCGCATAGGCACACAAGTGCTCATTTTGATATTCACATTCGCAAGTTGCACCGATCTCTTTAATCGAGATCTTTAAATTAAAATAAATATACCTCGGTACTCTTATATCTATTTTTCGTCACTGGAACAGTAACGTCATGAGTAAAGTAGTTTATTCCTTGCCACAAATAAGTATAAATGCACCAATTTAATCTTTTTTCCTTTTATAATCTAAACGAGAAAATATATTCGTCGTTTCGTTAATGCTATTCTGTGAAACATGCATGAGCAACATGACCCATAATGGTTTTTATATTTAAAAAGTGATATCATAATGGTAAATTTTCGTCTTTGATTTTAATAATAATGCCATGGTTTCTATACCAACAATTATGCAGTATAGACCATGGTTCTGAAAATCGGACTGGATCGGCCAGTTCAACCAAAATAATCAGGAACCGGTTATCTGGCCGGTCCGGATAACCTCAAAAATTAAATGGCAAAGAATCGATGGAAAAATCGGTTGAACCGGTAGTTAACCGGCGAACTAAAAGAATCGTCTAATTTTTTGACGGTTTAGTAGTTTGGAAATTCAGATGTCAAACGACGTCGTTTTGGCTTTAAAAAAAAAAAGAAAAGAAAGGCGTACGCGTTAACCAAACCTAACCCTAATCCACTTTCTTCCCCCATTACCCCAATCACAGCCAATCTCCCCTTTCTTCTCCCCTCACCCACCAAGGCCACCATTGCCACCGCCCACCAAGCTCAGATTCCAGAAACCACCGAGCCACCCACAGCCATCTACAGCAGCAGCGCTCCTCATTCGCCACCCAAACCAATCCTCACCGCGTTGAGCCTGCCTCCTCGTCGCCGAAGGTCACCGAGCTCACCGAGCCCGCCTCCTCATTCGCCGGTAAGACTCTATTCTTGTCTTCTTCCTGATTTTGAACTTGCTTCCTTCTGAAATCTGAGCTCGCCTGTTCTGTTTGAAAAAAAAATAATAGGGCATCTGAGTTAAAAAAAATAACATATGAATCCAGTTAAATATGCTTCAGGTTCAATCTGTTTTTCAAGTCGTGTTGAGTCTCGAACACTTTTATTACCCTTTCAATATGTTTGCTGCTTCTGAATATGTTCTGATCTTGATTTTTGTTTTTGATTTTCTATGCTGCCTGTTCTGGTTGCTGCTTCTGTTTGTTGCTTCTGAATATGTTCTGATCTTGATTTTTGTTTTTGATTCTCTATGCTGCCTGTTCTGTTTGCTGCTTCATGATTTTTGTTTTTGATTTTCTGAGGTTATTTATTCATGATGAATATGTTTGCTGCTTCATGATTTTGTTTTTTGATTTTGTGAGGAGGTTATTTATTCATGATTTTGAATATGTTTTGCTGCTTCTGAATATGATTTTGTGAGGAGGTTATTTATTTGTTATCTGTTCATGATTTGTTTGTTTGCTGGATTCATGATTTTGTTTTTTGATTTTCTGAGGTTATTTGTTCATGATGAATTTGTTTGCTGCTTCATGATTCTGGTTTTTGATTTTCTGAGATTATTTGTTCATGATGAATTTGGTTGCTGCTTCATGATTATGGTTGCTGAATTATTTATTTGTTCATGATTTTCTAAAGTTATTTTCTGGTCTTTCCTTCCTTCTATTTTTCCTTTATGTATTGTTTTCTAAATTGCATATTTCCTGTTTAATGGTATTTTTCCTAGATGAGGATGAAAAGTCAAACGGTAGATCTGATATCCCGAAGATGCAGATTATTGTTTGCAGCTCAGTCTTATTTATAGGAATGATGATGAATTGATGATCCTCTGCATTTCCTTGATCCTGTATAGAAGAAAGAAAAACCAGAAAAACTATAGTAAGTCATTTTTTTATATTCTTGATTCTTCTATTGAGTAAAAGCTTTTAGAATTTCAAGTGTCTGTTGTTTGGTCCTTCACCGATTAAGTTGGATTCAATAAATAGAATGTATTTTTTGAACCTGCTTTATTTTGGTCTCTCTTAAACTGTTCAAACCTTGTATTAACCTATAGATTTTGTGATTTTTGTTTCATTTGGTCTTTGCACAATGCTTCTTTTGGAGGGAAGAACTAGATCTACCATATTTTGATATGGCTACACTTATTTCTGCAACCAACAACTTCTCGACCAATAACATATTAGGAAAAGGCGGTTTTAGAGCTGTTTACAAGGTTAATACTTAGTCATATAATGCTCAAATCTGGATATTAGCAACATGGTAGGGAATTTTGATTTGTTGAGATAGGTGCTATGGCCAAATAAGTACATTATTTGAAAGAGTCACTATTTTGTGTCTGTAGAATATTATGAGTTTGTGATTATGTGCTGTTTTTTTTGTTTAGTTATAAACTTTGATGTTTGAAGTTTTTTGTGAACCTCTAATATTAAGCTATGGATAATTTATTATGTGAAATTTTAAATTTTATTAAGTTAGAAATTATTGAATTTATATATTTAAAATTATTTTTAGGTTTTTTAATAATTTTATTTAATATTTAATTAAAACAGCTGAATTCCGGTTAAACTCCAGTCGAACCAGTAAACCATTAAACTAGTAACTTCACCGGTTTATTGACCGATCCGATTTTCGCAACCTTGGTATAGACACGGTGAATGCAAGGATAAAACTTCTAAAAAGAAAGTTTTATTGCTAAACATACTACCAAACTCAAAATGAAAAATATCGCTTTGGTTTGTCTTTTCAAGTGATTTTTTGAAAAATGCCAAATAGGAGTGTTAGTATCAGTAATTTTTGTGATTTGTAGCTATCAAATAATCATTAATAGTATTTTGAATGGGTGAGATTTCATCCAATAATATGGAATTACTTATTTTTATTTTGCTGGTTACATATTAATTAGAATTTAATAAAATTACTGACCTCCTAAAAATTTCCTATGCAAAAACTCAGTTACACATCAAGTTTTAGAGAAAACATCTAAAAATCTACTCAAAAAAATAAAATTATACAAAACAAAATCAAAGAAAAAGAAGAATGAGATAAAATCAACCGAAAAAGTTTCTCATCTTACTACTTCGGTCAGGTTATATGAAGGAAAGCAATTATGCTAATTTATGTATGCAACCATCTATGCTATGGCATGAGATAAAATAAATAAAATAAAATAAAAAAAGAAATAGCAATGACAATACTTAAGACATGTAAATTAACTCCTGTTAATTAAAGCTAATTTTTTCATCCCAGATTGTATGTCCATCGATATAACATGACATCAGTAGATATACTTAACAGAAGAATAGATATTTGCATACCTATCTAGTGATGAATTATCAATACAACTGCAAACCATATTTAGAATGTCTGTAAGAATAAGTTTCTATATCGATGAAAATTAGAATGAAATCCGCGCTCTATGTAGAGAGATAAATTAATTATTATACTATATAATATATTCTAATATTTTTTAGAAATTGATTAGATAACATATAAAATAATGTTAAATTTAAAGTATTTTATATTAAAATTATTTTACAAAATATTTATTTGATAATTTATATATAATTCTATATAATTATTCAACTAAAATATAATATGATTATAGTTTATTGTTTCAAGAATTTGAATTTATTTATTTTTAAAAAGATAATTTTTTATTATATACAATTATACAAATCTATATTTTTATTGAGTTAATAGTCAAATTAGTCTTTATAACACATTCTTCAAATTTATCCTGAAAGATTTTTCAATCAAATTGGTCTTTCAAAAATTGTGAATTAATCATATTTGTCATTCAGTCACTCTATTAATAATTTTTTTCTTCAAAGATTGATATTGTAAAACATTAATTGATAACATATATAATACCTGATATGTCTAACTGGATATTGATCAAATATATTTATGAAAATTTATTAATTTAGTCATTTTTCTCAATTATAAAAATCTTATTCCTAAGATGACCTAGTGACTAAATTGATAGATTTTCATAAACATATTTAGTCAACGTCTAATTGAACATATTATATGTCATGTATGCTATCAGTTAACATTTCCCATCATCAATCGTTGGCGAAAATTGTGAGTGGAGTAACTGAAGAACAGAGAGGATTAATTCGTAATCTTTGAAGGACCAATTTGATTGAAAAAAATCTTTCTGGGACGAATTTGAAGAATGTTTTATCTTTTTGGGACTAATTTAAATATTAACCATATCTTTATTTGTTGTTTTTATCATTTGCACATAATTAAAAAAGTTAAAAAAAGAATTAGAATAAAAAATACTAAAAATATAATCTTAAATTATAAAATTAATACTAGTAAGGAGTTGTTGTGCCAAATTTAATTTTTTTTAAAAGATTTTCAATAATTAGTATGAGAGAATAAAATATAAAATATTAATAATAAGAGTTATATATAACATGTT
>NC_029778.3:58168314-58179218 GCF_000817695.3 Arachis duranensis
AATAGTATAATTGTCGACGCTAAAAATTGACAGTTTTATTTTATGTCGATATTTATTCACGGTTTGTTGTCGATAAAATAAAAAATTATTTGAAATAAAATATTAAAATCGACAACCAGGTTGTCTCTTATTTTGATGACCTTATATTTTCTTTAAAATCGACGGATGAATCGTCTATTTTCATATTTATAATATCGACGGTTTTCGTTGTCGATAAATTTAAATGGTGGAGATTCCTTTTCAAAATTAAGTAAATGGTGTAGATTTATTATATAAAATAGACAGTTAAGAAGCTAATTTTGTTTTAACTGAAATCGACACACTGTCGTCGATTTTTATCAAAAAAAAATTACACCCGCATTTGCTTTCCGCGTCCCTCGTTTCACCCACATTTTCCTATTAACCCCAATTCGCCTTCTCCATTTCACCTCCGTCATTTCACCAACCTTACCTCTTCACTGCCGCCGCATCGTCTTTGCTCCGCTGCTCCCGCACCCGCCGCTATCGCTCTGTTACACTAATGTCGTTGTCTCTCTCGTTATAAATCTCTTCAGGTGCAACATAATAGAGTTCTTAACTACAATCATGATGAAGAAGAACAATAGAACCAAAGAAGAACAACGAGATATGACTACAACTGTGATTGAGATCTTGTTTTAACTTGATCTCTCAGAAAATCAGATCAAGAAGCTAATCAACAATGAGTGTCTCTGTTCCTTGAATCGGTGCTACAAGCATTGAAGCTTGGGAGCTGCCAATCAAGAGCATACACAACACTGCTTTTGAAATCGACATTTACGGTTTCAAATCCAATCTAGTTGCCGAAATGTTATTTGGAATAATGAGAGTGATACACGACCGTATATCACACTAGGCTCATAAGGCGGCATTGAAGCTGGTGGTTGAGCTTTGTCCATGGGAAAGAAACAGAATCAAATTAGTGGAAGCCGATGCAGTTTCCGTGCTCCTCGAAGTGCTTCTTGATTTAACAGAAAGAAGAACATGTGAGCTGGCGTTAATAGCGTTAGATCAGCTTTGCGGTTGCGCAGAAGGTACTCAACAAAAATCAGTTACTCTCTCTCTCTTTCTCTCTCTCCAATTTCATTCATCATTAATTTTTTTCATCATTTTTAAGATTACAAAGTGTTTTATTGATTTTTAGTAAATCAAAAGTGGTTCGATATCTAGCGGTCTGGGAGCGAAACCTACTCCTCTATGAGTACCATTTTTCTAAAGTGCATCAAAGGACCTTTTTGATTGAACAAAATAAAAGAAAATATAAAAGATAAACAAAATAAACTTTGAAAATAAATTAACTAAATTTGAAACAAATTGTATTAAATTTAACAAAATCAGTAAACTGCCTTCGATGAAATTGAAGGACTTTTGAAATTAGAAACAAAGTGCTGAAGCTTAAAAGAAAACAATGAAAGTAATTTTTCTTAAAAGGTAAATTTGCAGAGAAAATAAAGATTACAAGAAACATAAATGAAATTTAAAGACATGGAAGGAACCCTACAAAAGAGTAACTCGATCGCAGACTTAGTAGGTCATTGGGATATGAGTGTGGTTGAGTGTTTTTCTGAAGCAAAGTTCCAACCACTTCTTTATCCATCTTTTATCTATTCATAAGAGTCTTTGACCAATCAGATTCAAGAGTAACTTCCACGCATGCTAGTCTTCGAGTAACCGTTTCCGCTCTTTTTGTACAACGTGTGTAATCACAAAAGATCAACTTCAACTAACCTACATTCCTCGACTGAGTACATCAACTGGATCCTGCTTCTCGTTCCTTGACAAATCTTTCTCGATATAACCTTTATTCTTCTAAATAGAAATCCATTACATTTCAAGCTCGGTATTTCTTGAAACAAAATATTTTTAATCAACAAATTGCCCCCTTAGAATTAACGTATTTTTCGATATCATTTAAGAATGAAACACTTAATCCTATCTAATTTAACTTCACCACTATAATCAATAAATTTGTTTTGAATGAAATTTATTAATTTTCATTTATTTGTGCCTGCTATGGCACGTTCCCCATTATTAATCATTTCTCTCTCTTCCTCTTCGCCTTCTCAAGAAGCTTTTAATTTCAAATTTGAAAAATTGAAATGCGAAATGGTAGTGTTACTTAACCTCCCATTTTTTTATCTTTTCATTTGAGAAAGTTCCCATCATTACTCAACATCAACCTTCCATCTCCCAACTTTCACATTTCTTTCAAAAAATATCTTACCACCTGTTTCTGACTTTTCTTGTGCCAATTCTCCCCTTCATAACCAAATCGATTATTAGGAATTTCTTTACACCTCCATTAGTGGCTTCTTCTTCTGTTCCAATAACTCTATTTGCTCAAGACAAAGGCAAACATGTCGCTACCAAAACCTTTGAACAACCTAATTTGCAAATATTAAATCGATTTAATGATATTATCATTAAAGATTCCAAGAATTTGCCTATTGACAAAAAGATTCTCATCCCTTTCACTGCCGAAGATGAGACTTGCTATTTTATTGGCCCCTTACAGACTCTAGAGCACACCAAAAAGAATCTCCATTTCTTTTCAAGTGCCGAAGGAGAAGACTCGCTCATCAAGCAGGACTTTTTCATTTCTCCCTTTATCAATCACAAAAAAACCATCAGAAACGACCCTAAAATCACTTCCCGAAACGTCAACATCCTTGCCTGGTATCAACATCTCGAACCAGCAAAAGGTAACATTTGGAGAGCACTGTGGATCCATGACCGTCTTTGTCTTTCACACTTCACACCCACAACACATCACTAGATGATTGGGGCTGCACTATATTTTTGGAACAAGACCACCAACAATTTTCACCTCCCTTGTGAAATGGTGGGGCCCACACTATTTGACATTGCTGCCAATACTGGACTCCTGGTAAACTATCCCAAGGCAAAATTCGACACAAAGCTAACTAAATCCTATAAGATATTTTGAAAGAACCCTTACAGTGATTTCATTAATTATCACATGGATCATGGATATGATCCTGTAACTGATGAGGAAAGTGTAGCTTTTTCATAATATTGGCTGAATGCTATCATTTTTTGCTCGAGAAACATTCAAATACAAAAATTATTCCTCCCATTGGCTGCCTTACTCCATGAAGGTAAAAATTTAACTTTTCCAAGTTAATTTTGGGAAATTTGTATGATGAACTTGGGCACTTGGTTGACTGTCTCCAAAACAGATCTTCGATCAGTGTGGGTGGTCCCATCTGGCTTTTACAAATATGGCTAAATGTCATTTTCAAAAAATTTATGAAACAAGATGGGGCCAACTGATAGATTGGCCTAAAGTGGTTTGGGAATCTTTCTTCAAGATAGAATTGGTGTTGCAAGTATAGTCCCAAATTCAACAATTGACCAACGTCAAATTTTAATTCAAAGATGTCACAATCGATACAAAATAATCAGGAGTTTTAATTTTTGGGTCGTTCTCCCTAGGAGTTACAATAGAGTGCTCAATTATTGGCTATGAGGAGTGGTGGTTTTGGGATAGCAACAAACAAGAAATATAAATAGCAAGAAAGTAAGTAAACATGCAAGAAATTAAATGAAAGCAATTAAAACAATAAAAGGGAATTCAAATACTAAAAAGACCCTTTGGCAAGGATTGAGATTCAAGGCTTCCTATCATAGCCATTAGCCACAGGCATGATAATTGTGAAGAATTAATCCTAATTAGTTAACCCTAACATCAAGGATAAGTCAAAAGGGCATATATGATCTCAATTCACAAGTCCTAGTCAACTCTATTAATGGAAGACTTAGAGTTAGTGGAAACCACGCCAACTAACAATCCTAATCACAATTAGTCTCAGACATCAGTGACTCAAGTTCACCTAATTACCCAATTTTCCAACCAAGAGTGTGAAAAACTAGGCAAAAATCCAACCAAGCATTTTATCAAACACTTGGAAGGCGCAAAATAAAAGTACGGTAAAAAGACAAAAAAATATAAATCCTACAACTACTAATTGCAAGAAAACAATAAACTAAATTAAACAACAAGAAACATAAAACATGAATTGCATTAATTAAAATTAAAAGTAACAAAGTGTTATAAACATAAAGGAACAAAATAAAAGAGATAACAAGTAGAATTAAAGAACAAGGGTGCAAGAGCAATAAATGGCAAGGAAAACTAAATGAAAACAAGAATTAAACCTAAATCTAAGAGAGATCTAAACTAATCTACCCTAATTCTAGAGAGAAAAGAGAGCTTCTCTCTCTAGAATATAACCTAAAGCATGTTTCTAATCTACCCTAATTACTCTCCACTTGATATGGAATGACGCCCTTTTGATATAGCACTCAATCAGCTTCAGAAAGTCCAAAACTGGGCTTTGGAGCCCCAAAAATCACCCCAGCATTTTCTATTAAGTGAGTCACGTACGCTGATTCGTGCGTACACACAGATGTATGTGTACACACACGTGCTGAATTTTCCTCTTGTGCGTACACACAGGAGTTTGTGTGTACTCACACATGGCTGTGTGCTTCTCCTTTGTTTTCTTCGTGTTTTCTCCTTATTGCATGCTTCTCCTCTACTCTCATCAAGCCATTCCAACCTATTATACCTGAAATCGCTTATAAAAAACATCAAGGCATCGAATGTAATGAAAATGGAATAAAATTAGTTAAATTAAGCACAAAATAGCATGTTTTTACAATTAAGCGCAATTTAGGGAGAGAACACAAAAGTATGCTTTTTGGATGAATAAATGTGGGTTTATATGATGAAATCCACTCAAATCAATCCAAAATTTATCGTCAAATATGGATTCATAAATTCCTCCACACTTAAACAATAGCATGTCCTCATGCTAGTCACAATCAAAGGAGAATGGTAAAAGGGCAAGCAACTTATTTAATGAAACTACTTACATGCTATCTATCTATATCTATACTATGGTCTCTATTGAGTTTGGCAAAAATAAACAAGAGAATCTCAATCAATCAAAAATAGATCATTAGGGCCAAGGCAAGGAATCAATGCAATATGATCAACATCCAAAGATTTGATTTGAAGTTTTCAAAAATTCCTTCCACAACTTGCAAGAATATACAAGATAAGAGAAGGAATCATAGAATTGAGCGATCGAACCCCTTACCGGATGTATATACACTCTAGTTGCTCAGTGTTTAGGGCTTAATCACTCAATTCTCCTTTGGTCATGCTTTCTAGGATTTGCTAGTCATCTAATAATCAACTAATACTTAATGCATGAATACAAATATCATGAGGTCTTTAGAGGGCTGTAATGGGGCTAGGGTAAGGGTAGGATTAATATGGTTAAGTAGAATAGTGAATTGGATCTTTGATGAGCTCAAGTATCCCACCTAATCCTATATTAACCAATTTACACTCAAGAAAATAACCTAAATTCCCATTCTTTTCCTTTTCTCACATTCACTCATGCATCTTCTTTCTAATTCACACACATATGCATCCTTTATTTATATTCTTATTATCATTTGTTTTCCTTTCTTTTCTTTTTCTCTTCTTTTTTTTTTTCAAAAAGTATATTCACCAAAATTTTTCTTTTCTTTTATCATTAAAAAGAGATGCATATGTTTTAAGTATAAATGCATGAGTGTTTACCCATTTTTCTAAATATTCTCAGTGAACACCCAAAGTAACTTTCTACCAATGTTTCCACAAATTCCCCCCACACTTAATTGACACACACTCTTCAAACCCAAGCTAATCAAAGATATCATTTATGGACAATAATGGTCTTTCGCTTAAGGAGAATAATGTGCTTAAAATCAAAACAAAGGGGGATTAAAAGGCTCAAAATTGGGTTACAAAGGTAAATGTAAGGGTTGACCATATGGGTTAGTGAGTTCAATTTCAAAAATGGTCACAATCATACTAAATACATTCAAAACATCAAATATAGGACATATAGACTCAAACAAATCTAAGATCACAATCATGAAAGGAGTTTATCACACAAAAATAAAGTTTATGGTTGAAAATATGTAACCATACAATTAAGGCTCAAATCTTACTTGGTGTTTTATTCAAACTCTTTTCTATGTTCCATAAAAATATTTCAAGCAAGTTAAAAAACAAGTTTTCAAATCTAATCAATGGAACACCCTAAAAGAGATTTCTTGAAAATTCTTTGTTGTTCTACCAAACTTATTTCCTGCACTAGGCAACATGCAAAGAAAACTATAAGCAAACTAAGCAAAGTGCAATGCGATGAAATAATAAACAAATATTCACAAAAACATAACTATTAAAAACTAAAAATTAGTGCAATGTGTTGAG
Source organism: Arachis duranensis (assembly GCF_000817695.3). Lineage (NCBI taxonomy): Eukaryota > Viridiplantae > Streptophyta > Magnoliopsida > Fabales > Fabaceae > Arachis > Arachis duranensis. The sequence continues at coordinate 58,174,628 of NC_029778.3, forward strand.
AAAGATAAATTTACGCCTCATAAATTGCGGATCTTGCTCCACACTTAAATGTTACACGGTCCTCTGTGCATGCACATAATCTGGGGGTGAAGAGTTATGAGGCTCCACCTTCAGCTTGTGGGCACTGGGGCTCAGGCTGCTGTATAAAACAAATAAACAAGAATTGAGGAAGAGTTTATATGAGTGTAGTATGATAAAAGACTATGTGTATATTCTAAGTGTGCACGATTTAGAACACACACATTGATCGGGTAGGACGGTAACCACACAATCAAAAGAAAAAGCATGTGTTCCTCAATTAAGTGGCCCAGGTTACAAGTAAAGAGAAGCAAAGGAGTAAAGCACAAGTAAACTTAGGTAACCACAACTAAAATGAATTGAATTTATGAGATAGTGGATATTGAAATTGTGCAAGTGAAGGCGCAAAATTAATATAGAAGCACAATAAACAATAACCACTTCAATGATGAAAAGCAAACTACTTGTTCATCCCTAACGTAATGCAATAGTCACATAATAAAGGTACTTGTTGCTAAAAGTGACAAGTTTGATAACAATCAAGTCAAGTCACTCAAACAAATGCAAGGTATTAACAAGAAACAAGTACCGGTCATGTAATGAATTTGATATGAAAATCATGATGAACAAGTAATTCAATTCAATTCACTAAAGTAAAGGTGCACAATTCATGATTAAGATGCCAAACAAAGATATAGTTTAATGCATATGGTAGCTATAACATATGAATCAAACTTAAAATTCATTTAGGTAATCAAACAAGAACTTAATGCTTAGTGCACAAATTCATCAAAAATTAAACCAAAATCTAAGCAAGAAACAACCCAATCAACATCAATCAAACTCTTGCAACTTATTTAATTAACAAACAAACTAAACCAAACTAATATAATTACCAAAATGAAAATAAAATGCAAACAAAACTAACAAGAATAAGTAGAAAATAAGGTAAAAGGGAGAGAAGAGAGGGGTGGAGGGGGTGGAAGTGCGTTAGGGCTTAATTCAATGTGCAATAAAAATTTTGCCAAAAACAGCACTTGTGCGTGCGTACACAAAGTGAAAAACAAAAGGTGTTTGCCCGCACTAGGGTGTGCGAACGCTCTGAACAGAGAGGGAGTCAAGATGTGTGCATACGCACAGATTGGTGCATACGCACAGAACACTTTTTTTTACTTGGGGAAGGGTCATGTGTGCGTGAGCACACAGGTCCATGCATACGCACAAAAGCAAAAAGTGGCTGGGATTCATACGCACAGGGTGTGCCAGTGCTCCCAATAGAAGGAGTGTAAGCTGGTGTGCAGACGCGCAGGGCTGTGCACTCGCACAGAGTGCACGAAAAGAGGTTCGCGTGCGTATGCACAAACGGGTGCGTACGCACAAGGTGAAAGAAAAACAGGGGAGCGCCCACACATAAGTCTTGCGAGCGCTCTGAACAGAAGACGCGCAAGCTAGTGTGCGCACGCACAGGGTGCGGAATATAGGGATTGTGTGCGTACACACAAGAGTGTGTGCACGCACTATGCCTTGTTTTTGCAAAAAAAAAAAAAAATTCTCAAATTCTAAGTTACTCAACTTTAGCTCAATCAAAATTCCAACCCCAAATATATAAACATTCAAAATTTCATGACCCAAATGCAAATTACCTATCTAACCCAAATATTAAACTACTCCTAAGTCAACCAATCATAATAAAAAGCAACTAAGTCAAAATATAAACAAAAAGAGAGGAGTTAGAATAATGTTACCATGGTGGGTTGTCTCCCACCTAGCACTTTGTTTTATTGTCCTTAAGCTGGACTTATGGAGAGCTCTAATCAAGGAGACTTGTGCTTATATTCATCTTGGAGCTTCCAACAATGCTTGAATCTCCAAAATTCTCAATTGATTGCACCAAGATTTGATAGAGTTTCAAACAAGCTATGAGCTCCCAAAATTAACCTTCTATGCAAAAAAAAAAAAATAAAAAAACAAACAAAAAGCAAGATATTCACATATTAAGATATTCACAGTAACCAATAATATAACACCATTGCAACTCCCAGGCAACGGCGCCAAAAATTTGATAGATTGGCCTAAAATGGTTTGGGAATCTTTCCTCAAGAAAGAATTGGCATTGCAAGTATAGTCCCAAACCCAACAATTGACCAACATCAAATTTTAATTCGAAGATGTCATAATCAATACAAAATAACCAGGAGTTTTAAATCCCGGGTCGTTTTCCCTAGGAGTTAAAATAGAGTGCTCAATTATTGGCTATGAGGAGTGGTGTTTTTAGGATAGCAACAAACAAGAAATGTAAATAGCAAGAAAGTAGGTAAACATGCAAGAAATTAAATGAAAGCAATTAAAGCAATAAAAAGGGAATTCAAATACTAAAAAGACCCCTTGGCAAGTATTGAGATTCAAGGCTTCCTATCATAGTCATTGACCACAAGCATGATAATTGTGAAGAATTAATCCCAATTAGTTAACCTAACATCGAGGATAAGTCAAAAGCGCATAATTGATCTCAATCTACAAGTCCTATTCATCTCTATTAATGGAAGACTTAGAGTTAGTGGAAACCAAACTAACTAACAATCCAAATCACAATTAGTCTCAGACATCAATGACTCAAGTTCAGCTAATTACCCGATTTCCCAACCAAGAGTGTGAAAAACTAGGCAAAAATCTAACCAAACATTTTATCAAATACTTGGAAGGCACAAAATAAAAGTATGGCAAAAAGACAAAAAATATAAATCCTATAACTACTAATTGCAAGAAAACAATAATAACAACTAAATTAAACAACAAGAAACATAAAACATGAATTGCATTAATTAAAATTAAAAGTAACAAAGTGTCATAAACGTAAAGAAACAAAATAAAAGAGATAACAAGTAGAATTAAAGAACAAGGGTGCAAGAATAACAAATGGCAAGGAAAACTAAATGAAAACAAGAATTAAACCTAAATCTAAGAGAGATCTAACCTAATCTACCCTAATTCTAGAGAGAAGGGAGAGCTTCTCTCTCTAGAATATAACCTAAAGCATGTTTCTAATCTACCCTAATTGCTCTCTACTTGATATGGAATGATGCCCCTTTGATATAGCACTCAATCAGCTTCAGAAAGTCCAAAATTGGGCTTTGGATCCCCAAAAATCAACCCCAACATTTTTCTTTAAGTGAGTCACGTGCGCTGATTCGTGCGTATGTACAGATGTGTGCATACGCACACGTGCTGAATTTTTCTCTTGTGCATACGCACAGGAGGTTGTGCATATGCACACATGGCTATGTGCTTCTCCTTTATTTTCTTCATCCCCATTGCATGCTTCTCCTCCACTCTCATCAAGTTATTCCAACCTATTATACCTGAAATCACTTATCAAAAATATCAAGGCATCAAATAGAATGAAAGTGGAATAAAATTAGTTAAATTAAGCACAAAATAGCATGTTTTTACAATTAAGCTCAATTTAGGGAGAGAACACAAAAGTATGCTATTTGGATGAATAAATGTGAGTTTATTTGATGAAATCCACTCAAATTAATCCAAAATATATCGTCAAATATGGATTCATTAGCAACACTTCAAAAAAATAACACATCAATGGCTTTCGATTAGTCCCATTTCAATCGAACTTCATGGATACCACTTCGACTGAATACCTTTTCTGGGCTGTATTCTCACTACTCCATTCATGTAAAAGCTTTCAAAATGAAGAACTGACGTTTACCCCCTTCTTACGTCGAGGTTGTAGACTGGCTTGGTTCAAACATCTCCTTTTCCCTACGGACGATGAAGATAACGAGGTAGCCAATGCAACTTGGGCCAATTTTCTTGTTGTTCAAGTATGTCCGATAGGAATACCTCAATACAAGAAAGAGAAATTTAAAGTAACCCTCCATGCTCCTCATTACGTTGCAGACAAATGGGCTTCTCCCAAGCTCTTCCATTACCCGTTCCTCGGAAAGACAATGCTCTTTGTCATTTCGAATTCAAATCGAGGAAGGATATTGATGAGCGGATAATTTATACGCTTTTTGGCATTGTTTTCAGTATGTTTTTAGTATGTTTTAGTTAGTTTTTATTATATTTTTATTAGTTTTTAGTTAAAATTCACTTTTCTGGACTTTACTATGAGTTTGTGTGTTTTTCTATGATTTCAGGTATTTTCTGGCTGAAATTGAGGGACCTGAGCAAAAATCTGATTCAGAGGCTGAAAAGGACTACAGATGCTGTTGGATTCTGACCTCCCTGCACTCGAAGTGGATTTTCTGGAGCTACAGAAGCCCAATTGGTGCGCTCTCAACTGCGTTGGAAAGTAGATATCCTGGGATTTCCAGCAATGTATAATAGTCCATACTTTTCCCGAGATTTGATGGCCCAAACAGGCGTTCCAAGTCAGCTCAAGAATTCTGGCGTAAAACGACAGAACTGGCACAAGAATGGGGGTTAAACGCCCAAACTGGCACAAAAGCTGGCGTTTAACTCCAAGAAGAGTCTCTACACGAAAATGCTTCAATGCTCAGCCCAAGCACACACCAAGTGGGCCCGGAAGTGGATTTTTATGTCATTTACTCAT
>NC_029778.3:58187008-58187608 GCF_000817695.3 Arachis duranensis
CAGATGCTGTTGGATTCTGACCTCCCTGCACTCGAAGTGGATTTTCTGGAGCTACAGAAGCCCAATTGGTGCGCTCTCAACTGCGTTGGAAAGTAGATATCCTGGGATTTCCAGCAATGTATAATAGTCCATACTTTTCCCGAGATTTGATGGCCCAAACAGGCGTTCCAAGTCAGCTCAAGAATTCTGGCGTAAAACGACAGAACTGGCACAAGAATGGGGGTTAAACGCCCAAACTGGCACAAAAGCTGGCGTTTAACTCCAAGAAGAGTCTCTACACGAAAATGCTTCAATGCTCAGCCCAAGCACACACCAAGTAGGCCCGGAAGTGGATTTTTATGTCATTTACTCATCTTTGTAAACCTTAAACTACTAGTTCTCTACAAATAGGACCTTTTGCTATTGTATTAGACAATCTGGGTAGCTACCTTTGAGTAGTCTTATGCTATCTTATATCATGGGGGCTGGCCTCTCGGCCATGCCTAGACCTTGTTCTTATGTATTTTCAACGGTGGAGTTTCTACACACCATAGATTAAGGTGTGGAGCTCTGCTGTACCTCGAGTATTAATGCAATTACTATTGTTCTTCTATTCAATTC
>NC_029778.3:58188234-58188910 GCF_000817695.3 Arachis duranensis
GCCATGTCTAATTCCTTTAGATTGAAGCTTTAGACTAACATTGCATGATTCCTGGAATTCTTATTAAAAATTTTGAATCTCTTTATTTTCTTTTTCCACATAATTTTCGAAAAATCCAAAAAAATTACAAAATTCATAAAAACCAAAAATATTTCTTGTTTGAGTCTAGTGTCTCATTTTAAGTTTGATGTGAATTGCATGTTTCTGTTCTTCTTGCATTCTTCGAATTCATCCATGTGTCTTCATTGATCTTCAAGTTGTTCTTGATGATTTGCTTGCTCTGATCTTTAAATTCTCTTGTTTTGTGTGTTTTGTTGTTTCTCATATGCATTCTTAATTTGTTAGTGTCAGTAGTATACAAACTTCTAAATTTGGTGTCTTGCATGCATTGTTTATTTGATTTTAGTTGCATTTTGATTATTCCTCATCATTAAAAATCCAAAAAATTTTTAATTTGTGTCTTTTCAAGTCAATAATACAGAGAATTGAAGATTCAGAACATACAGTAGAGGAATCACACAGAAAAAGCTGGGCGTTCAAAACGCCCAGTGAAGAAGGAAAACTGGCGTTTAAACGCCAGCCAAGTTGCCTGGCTGGGCGTTTAACGCCTAAAAGGGTAGCATTTTGGGCGTTAAACGCCAGAATGGATACCATTCTGGGCGTTTAACGCCAGGAT
>NC_029778.3:58189863-58190473 GCF_000817695.3 Arachis duranensis
TTCTTGCAAATCTGTGACACTGTCAAGACTACTGGGGTTAACCCTGAGGTCTACAGACTTATGCTATTCCCTTTTGCTGTAAGAGACAGAGCTAGAACATGGTTGGACTCTCAACCTAAAGAAAGCCTGAACTCTTGGGAAAAGCTAGTCAATGCCTTCTAGGCAAAGTTCTTTCCACCTCAAAAATTGAGTAAGCTTAGAGTAGAAGTCTAAACCTTCAGACAGAAGGAAGGTGAATCCCTCTATGAAGCTTGGGAAAGATACAAACAATTGATCAGAAAGTGTCCGTCTGACATGCTTTCTGAATGGAGCATCATAGGTATCTTCTATGATGGTCTGTCTAAACTGTCCAAGATGTCATTGGATAACTCTGCTGGAGGATCTCTTCATCTGAAGAAGACGCCTGCAGAGCTCAAGAACTCATTGAAATGGTTGCAAATAACCAATTCATGTACACTTCTGAAAGGAATCCTGTGAACAATGGGACAAATCAGAAGAAAGGAGTTCTTGAGATTGATACTCTGAATGCCATATTGGCTCAGAACAAAATATTGACTCATCAAGTCAATATGATTTCTTAAAGTCTGTCTGGAATGCAAGCTGCACCAGA
>NC_029778.3:58191521-58193801 GCF_000817695.3 Arachis duranensis
AGTTTCATGACTGAAACAAGGTCCTCCATTAGAAACTTGGAGGCACAAGTGGGTCAGCTGAGCAAGAAAGTTACTGAACTCCCTCCTAGTACTCTTCCAAACAATACAGAAGAGAATCCAAAAGGAGAGTGCAAGGCCATCAACATGGCCGAATTTGGAGAGGAAGAGGCAGTGAGCGCCACTAAGGAAGACCTCAATGGACGTCCACTGGCCTCCAATGAGTTCCCTAATGAGGAACTATGGGAATCTGAGGCTCACACTGAGACCATAGAGATTCCATTGGATTTACTTCTGTCATTCATGAGCTCTGATGAGTTTTCTTCCTCTGAAGAAGATGAAGATGTCACTGAAGAGCAAGTTGCTAAGTACCTTGGAGCAATCATGAAGCTAAAGGACAAGTTTTTTGGTAATGAGACTTGGGAGGATGAAACCCCTTTGCTCACCAAAGAACTGGCTGACTTGTCTAGGCAGAAATTACCTCAAAAGAGACAGGACCCTGGGAAGTTCTCAATACCTTGTACAATAGGTACCACGACCTTCAAGAAGGCTCTGTGTATGACCTTCAAGAAGGCCTTGTGTGACCTAGGGTCAAGCATAAACCTCATGCCTCTCTCTGTAATAGAGAAGCTAGGGATCTTTAAAGTACAAGCTGCAAGAATCTCACTAGAGATGGCAGACAATTCAAGAAAACAAGCTTATGGACTTGTAGAGGATGTTCTGGTAAAAGTTGAAGACCATTACATCCTTGCTGATTTCATAGTCCTAGAGACTGGGAAGTGCATGGATGAATCCATCATCCTTGGCAGACCCTTCCTAGACACAACAAAGGCTGTGATTGATGTTAACAGAGGAGAATTGATCATTTAAGTGAATGAAGAATCCTTTGTGTTTAAGGCTCAAGGATATCCCTCTGTAACCATGGAGAGGAAGCATGAAGAGCTTCTCTCAAAACAGAGTCAAACAGAGCCCCCACAGTCAAACTCTAAGTTTGGTGTTGGGAGGCCTCAACCAACTTCTAAGTTTGGTGTTGAACCCCCACAGTCAAACTCTAAGTTTGGTGTTGGGAGGTTCCAACATTGCTCTGAGCATCTGTGAGGCTCAATGTGAGCCCTCTGTCAAGCTACGGACATTAAAGAAGCGCTTGTTGGGAGGCAACCCAATCTTATTATATTTATCTATTTTCTTTTGTTATTTTATGTTTTCTGTAGGTTGATGATCATGGGAAGTCACAAAATCAATTGAAAAAGCAAAAACAGAATGAAAAATAGAAAGAAAAACAGCACACCCTGGAGAAAAACCTGCTGGCATTTAAACGACAGTAAGGGCAGCAAATGGGCGTTTAATGCCCAGTCTGGCACCATTCTGGGCGTTTAACGCCAGAAAGGGGCACCAGACTGGTGTTAAACGGGTGCAGGGATGAATTTTCCTTGACACCTCAGGATCTGTGGACCCCACAGGATCCCCACCTACCCCACTACTCTCTCTCTTCTTCACCCACTCACCAATCACCTCAATACCTCTTCCCCAAAAAATCCCTCGCCTATCAAATCCCACCATTCTCTTCACCACTCACATCCATCCTTCATAAAACCCCACCTACCCCACCATCCAAATTCAAACCACTTTCCCTCCAAACCCACCCATTATGGCCGAACCATATACCCCCTCTCCATTCCTATATAAACCCTTCTTCACTCCTTCATTTTCACACAACCTACACACTACTTCTCCCCCTTGGCCGAACATCTCCTCTATTTGTTCCTCTTCTACTCTCTTCTTTCTTCTTTTGCTCGAGGACAAGCAAACCTTTTAATTTTGGTGTGGTAAAAGCGTTGCTTTTTATTTTTCCATAACCATTTATGGCATCTAAGGCCGGAGAAACCTCTAGAAAGAAGAAAGGGAAGGCAAAAGCTTCCACCTCCGAGTAATGGAGATGGAGAGATTCATCTCAAGGGTGCATCAAGACCACTTCTATGAAGTTGTGGCCATGAAGAAAGTGATCCCCAAGGTCCCTTTCAAACTCAAAAAGAGTGAATATCCGGAGATCCGACATGAGATCCGAAGAAGAGGTTGGAAAGTTCTTACCAACCCCATTCAGCAAGTCGGAATCTTAATGGTTCATGAGTTCTATGCCAATGCATGGATCATCAAGAACCATGATCAAAGTGTGAACCCGGACCCAAAGAATTGGCTTACAATGGTTCGGGGGAAATACTTAGATTTTAGTCCGGAAAATATAAGGTTGGCATTCAACTTGCCCATGATGCAAGGAGATGAACA
>NC_029778.3:58195225-58217914 GCF_000817695.3 Arachis duranensis
GACTTTACTATGAGTTTGTGTGTTTTTCTGTGATTTCAGGTATTTTCTGGCTGAAATTGAGGGACCTGAGCAAAAATCTGATTCAGAGGCTGAAACGGACTGCAGATGCTGTTGGATTCTGACCTCCCTACACTCGAAGTCGATTTTCTAGAGCTACAGAAGCCCAATTGGCGCGCTCTCAACTGCGTTGGAAAGTAGACATCCTGGGCTTTCCAGCAATGGTAATAGTCCATACTTTTCCCGAGATTTGATGGCCCAAATAGGCGTTCCAAGTCAGCTCAAGAGTTCTAGCATAAAACGACGGAACTGGCACAAGAATGGGAGTTAAACGCCCAAACTGGCACAAAAGCTGGTGTTTAACTCCAAGAAGAGTCTCTACACGAAAATGCTTCAATGCTCAGCCTAAGCACACACCAAGTGGGCCCGAAAGTGGATTTTTATGTCATTTACTCATCTTTGTAAATCCTAAGCTACTAGTTCTCTACAAATAGGACCTTTTGCTATTGTATTAGACAATATGGGTAGCTACCTTTGAGTAGTCTTATGCTATCTTAGATCATGGGGGCTGGCCTCTCGACCATGCCTAGACCTTGTTCTTATGTATTTTCAACGGTGGAGTTTTTACACACCATAGATTAAGGTGTGGAGCTCTGCTGTACCTCGAGTATTAATGCAATTACTATTGTTCTTCTATTCAATTCAGCTTATTCTTGTTCTAAGATATCACTTGTTCCTCAACTTGATGAATGTGATGATTCAAATCTTCGTGGTATAAGCTAGAATTGATGGCGGCATTCAAGAGAATCTGGAAGGTCTAAACCTTGTCTGTGGTATTCTGAGTAGGATTCAAGGATTGAATGACTGTGACGAGCTTCAAACTCGCGATTGTGGGGCATTAGTGACAGACGCAAAAGATTCACTGGATTCTATTCCGACATGATCGAGAACCGACAGCTGAATAGCCGTGCTATGACAGAGCGCGTTGAACATTTTCACTGAGAGGACGGGACTGTAGCCATTGACAATGGTGATGCCCAACATATAGCTTGCCATGGAAAGGAGTAAGAAGGATTGGATGAAGACCGTAGGAAAGCAGAGAGACGGAAGGGACAAAGCATCTCCATACGCTTATCTGAAATTCCCACCAATGAATTACATAAGTATCTCTATCTTTATTTTATGCTTTATTCATAAATCATTTATAACCATTTGAATCTACCTGACTGAGATTTACAAGATGACCATAGCTTGCTTCATACCAACAATCTCCGTGGGATCGACTCTTACTCGTGTAAGGTTTATTACTTGGACGACCCAGTGCACTTGCTGGTTAGTTGTACGAAGTTGTGATAAAGAGTTGAGATTGCAGTTGTGCGTACCATATTGATGACGCCATTGATGATCACAATTTCGTGCACCAGTAATCCAAAGATGTCTCGATGTCAACCATACACATCAAGGCAACTATTCTCATTTGTCTTATGTCAATCTTTCATCGAGTGGTGGAATAATTACTATTCTCGATACAATCGTACCTTGGATGAAATCAAAGAATCTTTCATTAAAATTCTCTAAGTGGTTGAGGCCTCACCTAAAAAAGTTCCGAAAAGGAAAATTGAAGCTTCTGTAAAACCCAAACAACCACGATAGAAGGTCCAAAAAACTTCGACAAAAACCACCAAACCTGTAATTCTATAAAGGTAAACACGTGGTTGACTCTTCCTATCAAACTTTTATCATCATATATATTTTAACAAAGATTGTATTGAATTTTTCAATCTTTAATTCAGAAGCAACCATCAAGTGAAAGCACTTCCGATGAGAGTCAACAACCATCCCAATCGAACATTTTTTCCTCATCCTCCGATGGTTCTGATTCAGATGATTCATCGGAGACTTCTTCATTCCCACATCTCCAACACAGAAAATCTATCCAGGTACAACTATCTCACCAATTTAACTTATTTTTATCGATTTTGAATTCTTTCACTTACAAACCTTTCTTTCATGATAACGGCTAGAAAGGTTTCTCAATCTATTCCTTGCCAATTGCACAAATCGAACCAGAAAAGTAAGGAGACCAACACAAATCAGGACTTCAGGAACCTCACACCTCTGCTCAAGCAATCACTATCATGGCCAATCCCATCCAAGTTATTCCTCCATCGATTATTGAAGAACAAAACATGGTGGATCTAAGCCAAGAAAAATCGCCATCTCTTCAAGCTATGAACAATTCTACTCCTTCTTCTCCCATTAATGCCAACCTTGTTATCAACTCCCTAATTTCACAAACCCTCAACTCTCCTATTCGAGAAACCAGAGAAACCATACGTTCTCCTCAACATCCTCCAAGTCCCATAGAACTAATCCAACTATCTTCTTCACAAGGCCTTGAACTTTCAAAAGAAATTCCAGCCACTGCCTCCGATCTCCCAGATGCTGACTTTGCTAACCTTGTAGCCGTCTTGACCAGAGTTTCTCAAGAAGAAGAATTCCAAACTCAAGTTCGATTACAGAGAATTTTCCAGCTCTAAATCTCCCTGTAAATCTTACTCTTGCAACCCTCGAACAATTAATCTTTGTTCTTAGGCTGCTGACCTATACTGATGACGAATAGGTTGCACGAGATGATTTAAATAGCTTTTTTTCTGAAATTTTAAGCTCTTCTCTTGAATTCTAGGTTCTACCTCAATTTTCTTCAATATTAAGAAGGTTCACAAGGGTTTCCAATAATTTTTCCATCACTCAAGACAGATTAAAAGAAGCCAAAGAAATAACAGCCAAGATCGAAACGGAGTCAAAAGAATTGGCATTGTCTATCAATCGATACAGAAATCATACAAAGAATTTAACTTAAGAATTGCCCAAGCTACTAGTACCCAAGCTTATTTTGACAAACAAAAGGAAGAACTCATGATCGAACTTGCCATGATTAAAGAAAAAGAGCTGAATTAGCAAGGCCCTATACTGCAGCACAGCAAAAGAAACAAGATCTTTTCAAAGAACTTTACAAGATGAAAACTAAACAAGAAGAAATCAAGAGAAGATATACAAGGCACAGAACGAAGAGCATGACGAAGTCAAAGCTTATTCTGCTCTCAATAGCAAAAGAGTTCAACTTCATATGGAACTCGAGGAACTATTAGCCCCTTTCTTACCCAAAATTTAATATACTCTTTTGATTGAAACCCCTTTTACTTCACTTGAACTCTTTTATTCAGACACTACTTTCTATACATCGATACTGCTTCAAGTACTTTCCATTTATCGATTTGACTACATTACCAGAATCAATATCTTTAATACAGTATGCATTTCTAGAGTACAAATCAATCACCTTAAAAGGTCCTTCCTAATTATAGGACCATTTACCAAAAAAGTTCAATTACTTTTAACCAACACTCCCACGCTAAAACACTTCTCTTTCACTCGATGGTTATAACTTCAAGCAATACCATTCTTCTGATGAATGATATTTTCGAGTGCTAAAATTCATTCTTGATCCAAATTATTCAACTCATCATACATTGCATTCAAATAATCTTCAATCGGTAAATCATCTTGCCTCATTACTCTTAAAGTGTTAAGATTAATTTCTAATGGCAGCACTGCATCATTGCCATGTACCAGTTTATAAGGAGATGTATTTGTCGATCCTTTAGGTGAATTTTGATAAGCCCACAACACTTGGCTTAAAGTCTCATGCCAAGTTCGAGATTTACGATCGATTTGTTTCTTAATCAAATTGTTCAAAATCTTATTTGCTGCCTCAACTTGACTATTTTCTTGCACATAATATGGAGTCGACGTTATCATAGTAATGTTCCTCAAGGCTACAAAAATTATTAATGCGTTAACTAGAAAACATAGTCCCCTGATCAGTGATGCATGAGCCTCTTATACCCTTTTTTAACTCGTTTTATATTGTTTTTAGTTTTATTTTATTAAGTTTTATTCTATTTTAGTGCAAAATTCATCTTTGGAAGCTACTTTGAGTTTTTCTGGTGTTTTTATGGTTTTAGGTGAAATTAGGAGCAGTTTGGAGAAGCCTGGAGCAAGAAACGAAAATGTTGCCAGCTCCCAGGGGCTAAAGTCAAAGGCGCTCACTCCCTCCTGGGCGTTCAACGCCCAAACCTGGCGTTGTACGCCAGCTTGCTATCCGAGCCATTCACCAGTTGGGCCTCCAAGTGGATTTCGCACTCCTTATGGTTTTCTTATTTTATCTTTGTACTTTTTAATTTAAAATAATATCTTTTAGGTTTAGCATTTATTATTTAAAGAGGAGATCACTTAGGTTTAGGATCATCAGATCTTCTTCCTCCATACTTTTCAAAACTTTATTTTCTCTGTAAATCATGAGCAACTAAACTTCCTGGTTAAGGTTAGGAGCTCTGTTTATTTTATGGATTAATATTATTAATTTTTTATTTCTATATATGTTTTATTCTATTCTTAGGTGTGACTCATTTTTAATACTAATGAAACTGGGTGGAATGGAAGTATGACCCTTTTTCTACATGAGTTCTGGTGATACTTTAACCAAGGTCGCCTGAACTACATCTGTGTAGCAGGGATCTGGGATGATTAGGGCCTTTGTGGTATAAACTAGAATACTGAACTTCACCCTCGTCTGAATTGAATGACGACTGACAATGGCATTTGATGATGATCAGAGGAGATTAAATTGCTAAGGAATTAGGATTTGATCACTTACAGTTTGCCATAGAATGAATCATTCATTGTTAAAGTAGTTAGTAAGAAGTTTTAATCAAAAAAGATAAACATCTCTGAAACCTTAACTATTTTCGTATATTGATTTTACACCAATCTTTACCTGCTTTTCTTTATTATTTTGTTTTATGTGCTTTCAACAACTACTTTCTTCACTTTTCGCCTGACTAAGTCCAACAAGATAACTATTGCTTACTCAATCCAACAATCCTCTTAGGATCGACCCTCACTCACCTGAGGTATTATTTGGATGACCCGTTGCACTTGCCGATAAAGTTGTGCGAGTTCAATTTTTGCACACCTAGTTTTTGGCGCCGTTGCCGGAGATTGTTCGAGATTGACAACTACCAGTTGTCTTGTTGCTTAGATTAGGTATTTTTATCAGTTTTTGATTATTTATTTCCTTTTGAGTTTCGAATTTTAGTTTTACTTATTTCTCTATATTTTTGAAATTTTTCTTATTAATTTTCTCTTATTTTCTGATTTTAAGTTTGGTGTTTCTTTAGTTTTTCTTTCTTCTGTTTTGAATTTCAAAATCTTTTTTTAACCATTTATTTTTAATTTTCAAAATTTTATAAATCAAATCTTCCATCTCTATTTTCAAATATTCTTAGTTAATTGTTTACCTTATCTTTTTTATTTTTAAATTTGGTGTCTTTTTAATTTTTCTTTTTCTTTCTTTTCGAATTTCAAAAACTTTTAAAAATCTTGCTTTTAATTTTAAAAAATTAGAAGTTAATTCTTGAATCTTTATCTTATCTTTATTTAAATTCAAAGTTTAAATTTGGTTTTCTATTAGTATTTTTCTTTTCTTGTGGAATTCGAAAATCCTTAATCCCCTTCTTTCTTATTTTCAAAATTTTTAGGTAAATTCTTGCATTCTTGTTTCAATTTTTTTAGCTACTTTATTTTATTTTATTTCTTCCTTATCTCAGTAGGAGTCCTCTATACTCTGACATAGAGACTCCCACCTTTTCTTCATTTTTTGTTGTTTATGAGCAGGAATATGGATACAGAACCCCTGATGCCAGGGCATCTTGGCTAGCTTCACAAGCCATTTGAGTATGTTTTAGGTTAGTTTCATGTATTTCCCTAGGAAATAGGCAAGTATTTCGTTGAATATGCATTCATACCTTGAGTCAATCAAACATTACGAATTCTAAACATTTTCATGAGAATAATGCAAAGATTGAATGATAAAATGAGTGATGCATCATCCCGTGATTAGAGCAAGATTTTGATGTAATTTGGTTGATTAATTTCAAGAAAGAAGAAGCATAGAAAACCCACGTTAGTGCCACGTTAATACTATTAATGTGGGCACTAACCTTGAAGAAGGGGACATCATGGGAAGTTAGTGGTGAAGTTAACATCACTAACTTGATCGAAGGCCAAGGAAGCCTACATTAGTGGCCACGTTAATGCCACTAACGTGAGCCATTAACGTAGAGAATGAAGAGCATGGGAAGTTAGTGGTGAAGTGATGAGCGGATATTTTATATACTTTTTGACATCATTTTCATATAGTTTTTAGTAGTTTTTATTTAGGTTTTATTGATTTTTTATAGGTTTTAGTATTAAATTCACATTTTTGGATTCTACTATGAGTTTTTGTATTTTTTGGCAATTTTAGATATTTTTTGGCTGAAATTGAGAAAGAGCTTTTTTAGAGCTACAGAAGTTTAAATGGAGAGTTCTCAATGGCTATGGAAAGCTGACTTCCAGAGCTTCCAGCAATATATAATAGTTTATACTTTGCTTCAGATCAGAAGGCCCAAAACTGGCGTCCAACGCCAGCTTCCTGCCCCCTACCAGGTGTCCAACATCCAAAGAGCAGAGCCCAGCGTCCAAAGGCCCAGAGAGGACCCCTAGTTGGCATTCCACATCCAAGAAGCCTCAAAGCACGTGGATCTCACCAAATCTCTGTCCAAACACTCACCAAGGGCGCCAAAAGTGAATTTTAGCACTAAATAGACTGTTTTACCCTTACTAGTCATCTGTTTAGTATTTAAGGGATTAACTTTATGTAATTCAGAGTCTTTTGACCATTTTTACGTTCTTCGAACCTTTTACACCTCTCGAAGAGGGAGGTCTGCCATTTTTACATTTTTTCATTGTTTTTACTTTCAGTATGAGTTTTTGAACATCCTAGGTTGAAGGAAGAAGCCTTGCTGAGCTCTATGAATTAATAAAAGTACTATTGTTTCTTCTTTGATCCGTTTCTAATCTATCTCTAAGATGTATATCCGATATTCATCATGATGAATAGGTTGATCTGACAAATTAGCTCTGTTCATCACATTGAGACAAACGTGCCTGACAAACACCCACTTCTACTTGGGTTCGTGTGAGTACCTGGAAGAAAAGCATGAGCCAACAGCTATGTTTATACATCTCTCAGACAAGTAATCCATGATTTCATTGGGGACTTCTCAAGACACTAGTTCAGTCGATCTCCGCAGAGATTAGGGTCTCTGTGGTATAGGCTAGAATCCAAAGAAGCAACGTTCTCTGATCCAGAAGATTCGACCTTGTCTGTAGCGTTTTGAGTAGGATTGGCAAGAGAATGGACTGCTATGCACTTCACCCTTTGTCAGATTGAATAATCACGGTCAATAGCCACGACCCGTGTTCAATCTGTAGCATAGGAGATCAATGACCACGGGCAATGGCTTTGATCACTTACAGTCTGCGATAAAAGAAGATCATTCACAAGCAAAGAAGATAGTAGTACCAGAGTTACTTTAGAAAGACAAAGCAACTTTGACTCTCAATTCTATTCCTATCATTTATCCAAGTATTTATGACATATAATCATTCAAGGTTCACATAATATTCTAACTCCTTTCGATTCCGCCTGACGAAGACCTGCAAGACAACCAAAGCTTGCTTTAAGCCACAATCCTTGTAGGATCGATCCTGACATGCTCAGGTATTACTTAGACAATCCAGTGCACTTGCTGGTACTACTGCTATTGTACGAAATAGTGTGTATTTTGCGTACATGCACACCATGAAGTTAACATCACTAACTTGATCAAAGGCCAAGGAAGCCCACGTTAGTGGCCACGTTAATGCCACTAATGTGAGCCATTAACGTGGAGAATGTAGAGCATGGGAAGTTACTGGTGAAGTTGACACCACTAACTTGATCGAAGACAAAAAGCCCACGTCAGTGCGACTAACGGCCTGACTAACGTGAATGTTACCCAACTTAAACTCCTCCAGCAAGTTGAGAAAAACCCAATGAGTTAGTTAACTGCTTCAACTAAGGCCAAGGGCCCACATCTAGAGACTTGCAGACTCAACTGAGAATCAGAGAAGTAGTATATATAAGAGTGGTTTTGAACTAGAAAAGGAACTTTGGGGGGAAGTGGGACCTGGGGGGATCCAGGATTGTAAACACCCAGAATTTACTTTTCTCTGTACTCAGTTTTTACTTTTCAATGCACTTTGCATTTTCATTTCCATTTTCCAGAGCCATGATTAGCTAAACCCAATTTCATTGGGGGGGAGTTCTGTTGTAATTCAAGGGATCAATCATAGTTCTTATTCTTCTTCTTCTTTTCATTCTCTTTGATTTGATTGAAAGCTTTCAATCCTCATCCAATTGACCAATTGTCTCGGAAGAAAAATTGTTCTTACTTGGATTTCCTTTGAGCCTTGGAAGAGGAATGAAGAAATCATGCTAGAAACGCTTTCTCATGTTGGACTGGATTGGGGGTTGGATGGATATAGTGACATATAATTCTCCCAATACTTTGATCTAGGAAGACATATGGTATAATTAGTGGCCGTACTTCATCTCTTCCCATAAGCAATTATATCAAGGAATTGGGCAATTGTTCAAGCTTAGAGAGATTGAATTGCCAAGGAATTGGGATTCAATCACCTAAGATTGCCAAGAGATCAATGAGTTGCATGGATTGAGGAAGAGATGAGAATGGACTTGATCTGGAGAATACAATATCTCCTAAACCCAATGAGCTTCCCCATTCTTATCTTCCCATTCTTTATATTCTGCTATTTACTTTGATATTCATCATCCCCATTCCCATTAACTTTTCAGCAATTTACTTTCGGCGATTTACTTTTATGCAATCTACATTCAACTATTTATTTTCTTGTCATTTACATTTCTTGCTATTTAAGTTTCCCACCATTTAAATTCTGCAATTCTCAACCCAATTCTGTTTAGTTCAACTAGAACATTCCTTTGATTAAAGTTTCTCAACCAATCAATCCATGTGGGATTCGACCTTACTCTACTGTGAGTTTTTACTTGACGACAAATTCAGTATACTTGCCAAAGGGAATTTGTAGAGATATAGATTTCACGCATCAAGTTTATGGCCCCGTTGCCGGGGATTGATTTTGCATTGACAATGATTAAACCGGACGATAACTAGATTGAACACTTTTCTTTTCTTTTGTTAATTAGTTTTTAATTCAGCTTGGTTACTTTCATTCTTAGCAATTTCAATTATTTTCATTGTTTATTTACATTCTTACACACTAATCCACTAACTGTTTTACAAATTGCACCAATCACTCTAACCACACTTCTTAACAAGAGTGATTCTTTCACTTGTTTCTCTTTGCTTGTTTTACTGTGTGTATGACAGGTAGAAGAGGAGGAGCTTCAACCTCTTTTGATAGTGAACCTGAGAGGACCTTCCTTAGACTAAGGAAGGAAGAAAAAGGTAAAGGAATAGTTGGTGAGGAAGAGTTGGAAGAAGATCTAGACATTACCATGGAAGAAGAGGTACATAATCATGTTGGAGAGGGTGCTGGTAATCATGTTAGGCAAGAGAGAAGATTTTTAGGCTCTTTCATCAACCCAAACCCATGAAATTATGGAAGTAGCATCCTAAAACCAACCATTCATGCCAACAACTTTGAGTTAAAACCTCAACTCATCATCCTGGTTCAAAACAATTGCTCATTTGGAGGAAGTGCCCAGTAAGATCCCAACAAACATCTAACCACATTCTTGAGAATATGTAACACTGTGAAGGACAATGGTTTTCATCCTGACACCTATAAATTGCTCTTGTTCCCCTTTTTTCTTAGGGATAAAGCATCTAAGTGGCTTAAGTCCTTTCCTAAGGAGAGTCTTACCACTTGAGAAGATGTTGTCAACAAGTTTCTAACAAAGTTTTACCCTTCACAAAAGATAATCAAGTTGAGAACGGAGGTGCAAACCTTTAGGCAGTTGGATGGATAAACTTTGTATGAAGCCTGAGAAAGATACAAGGAGCTGACAAGAAGATGTCCCCCCGATATGTTCAATAATGGGTGCAGCTACATATTTTCTATGAAGTGCTTTCTAAAGAAGCAAAGAAGGCCATGGACGACTCTTCATGAGGCTTTCTCAATACCAAAAAGACCATAGAATAGGCCATATATATAATTGAACTATGGCTAATAATGAGTACTTCTATGCTTCCGATCGGAGCACCAATAGAGGAGTGTTGAAACTGAGTCATAGGCATGCATTGCTAGCCCAAAACAAGTTGATTACCAACCAATTAGCAGAGCTCACCAAGCATATGGAGAAAAACCAGGTTGCAGCAATCAAAACTCAACCACCAACTCAAGAAGGGGTGAATGCAGAGGAAGGAGGTGATTGGGAACAAGTCAATTATGTTGGAAACTCATCAAGGAAACCCTATGATCTACACTCCAAAACCTACAATCTTGGTTGGAAGAACCACCCATACTTTGGGTGGGGAAACCAGCAAAACCAAATCCAAGACCATAGGCCTCAAAACTCCAATCATTACAACATTTCCACTTACCAACACTCCAATCAAAGACTATATCAAACCCAACATAACACTTCTTTCCAGCCTCCATATCAAGCATAAAATAGCCACTATCAACCTCTAAATTCCAACCTATCACCACAAGCACCATCTGAGGATAGAATCTCCCAGATTGAGGCTTGACTTGAAGAACTTTGCAAGGAGTTTAAGGATAACAAGGCATTCAAGGAGGAAGTAAGATCTAATATGAAAATCCAGGGAGCTGCCATCAAGAAGCTTGAATCCCAAGTAGGATATCTTTCTCAGTAAATTCCTAAGCCCATAGACAGTTTCCCAAGTGACATTGAGAAGAATCCAAGTGGAGAAACAAAGGATGTGAGATGGGAAGAGTATAAGGCAATCACTCTAAGAAGTGAAGAGATCTTGGAGGAAGAAGCTATCAGTTTAACAGAGCACAACAAAGGATCCCCAACAGAGAAATTGGAAGGGACAGAACAAGGCATTTACCCTGCACAAAGGAGGATCCAATGGAGAAGGAAGTCTTGGAACCATACGTGCCAAAAGCACAATTCCCTCAAAGGCTCAAAGGTGGTGCTAAAGAGAAGAAGTATTCTAGGTTTCTGGACACATTTAAGTCTCTTCACATCAACATTCCATTTATTGAAGCTCTCCAACAAATGCCTTCATATATCAAATGCATGAAGGAGTTGCTAACCAAGAAGAATCCCTTAAAGGGTGGCAGACAGTAGTTATGACTAAAGAGTGCAGTGCCCTTATCCAGAAGGATTTGCCTACAAAGAAGAAGGATCCAGGGAGTTTCTACATCCCTTGTGCTATATGGGATACAATGATTAACAGAGGATTTTGTAATCTCGGAGTGAGCATAAATTTAATGCCCCTGTCTCTTATGAGGAAGCTACAAATCAATGAGTTGAAATCCACAAACATGAGCCTTCAACTAGCTGACAAGGCCCAGAAACAAGTACTAGGTGTGATTGAAAATGTGCTGGTGAAGGTAGGAAAGTACTTTTTTCCTACAAACTTTGTTGTTCTTGAGATGGAAGAAAGCTATCTTCACCCAATCATTCTGAGGAGACCATTCTTTGCCACAGCCAAAGCACTCATAGATGTTGAGAAAGGGGAGTTGATATTGAGAATACATGAAGAATAATTCACCTTTCATGTCTTCAAACCCTCACATGAATCTGAACAAGAGAACAAAGACCTGAAGCATGATCACAAGGAGACATTCTTTGAGGAAGCAAGCAGTAAATCACAAGCAAGGCCTCTGAAGACATCCTTGGTGGAAAAACAAGAAGTCCAAGTGGCGCAACAGTAAAAAAAATTCAAGGAGGAGCTGAAACTACAAGATTCAAGAGGGACAATCAACAAGAACCCTCATGACACAAGAATCACTAAAGAATCACTTAAAGGAGAGAAGAGATTTGAGAAGAAGGTGCCAAGAGGATGGAAAAACAAAAATATCCCTACAGAGGACTTCTCTCCAGGGGACAGAGTGATATCAATCCACCCGCCACTAATCCTACCTCATTTTCCTATAATTCCATCTCAGCTACCTCAAGTGTACACAGTCAATAGAATCCTTGACGAGAGAACTTCTGCTGGTAAAGAATTTCATCAGAATAATCACGTTGTAAGTATAGTTTCTAAACCAACAAAAATCCTTTCGTACAAAAGTTTGGTTGTCACAAGTAACAAAACCTAATAAAATTTATAACCGAAGTATTGAAATCTCGGATCGTCTCTCAAGGAATTGCAGGGAGGTGTGTTTATTATTGGTTATAGAAAAAGGTATATTTTTGGGTTTTTGAAATGGGGAACAAGGAAATAAATTAACAGTAAATTAATTATTATGAAAATCATTGCAAGGTATAAGAACTGGAAATCCCATCCTAGTTATCCTTATCAGGTGTGATGAGAATTGTTTATTGCTCCCACTTAGTTAACCCTTACTAAATGAAGGAAAGTCAAGTGGACTAATCAATTTGATTCCTCAAGTCCTAGTCAACTCCTATGGAAAGACTAGCTTTAGAGGGATCCAAATCAATCAGCAATTTCCAATTTTCAATCCACAACTGAGTTTGATAACTCAAGTGTCACCAATTACTTAACCAAAGCAAAGGGATGAAAAATCCAAATTATTTATATCATAAATAGAAGAAAGCAATCATAAATCTAAAATACCTCAAATTGCATTAAATAAAGAAAATCAAATCTAACAAGGAGTTCATAAATCAAATTGGGAAAATAAAGAAACTAAAGTAATAGAACAAATAAAAGTAGAAGAGAAAATAAATTAAAGGAACATTGAACCTGGAATGAAGAAACAATCCTAAAACTAAGAGAAATCCTAAATCCTAAAAACTAAGAGAGAGGAGAGAGCCTCTCTCTCTCTAGAAAACTACATCTAAAACCTAAAATTATGTGAATATCCAAGTTGTCCCATGAATGGATGCATTCCTCCACTTTATGGCCTATAATCTATGTTTTCTGGGCTTGAATTTGGGCCGAAAAGGAGTCCAGAAATCGCTGGAGATGTTTTTTGCAATTTTCTGCACGCGGCATTCGTCATGCGTGCACGTCATTTGGAAGTTTTCGTTGTCACGCGTACGCGTCAGTCAAGCGTACGCGTCGCTTGTGCTTTGCGCTAGGCATGCGTTTGCGTCGTCCACGCGTGCGCGTCGCTTGGGTTCTGCACGAGTCACGCGTCCGCGTCTTCCATGCATGCACGTCGCTGCCATTTCCTTCAAAACTTCATTTTCGCGCGTTCCTTTCACTTTTGCATGTTTTCTTTCTGTTCTCTAATCCATTCCTGCCCTATAAAGCCTGAAATACTCAAGACACGGATCACGGTATCGAATGGTAATAAGAGGGGATTAAACATAGAAAATTTAGGGCCAAAGAAACATGTTTTCAAACATAGAACAAAATCTGGGAAGGAATTGTAAAACCATGCAAATAATATGAATAAGTGTGAGACTAGTGGATAAAATCCACTTAATTAAGCACAAGATGTACCACAAAGTAGTGGTGCATCAAATCTCCCCACACTTAAATAGTAGCATGTCCTCATGCTAAGCTCAAGAGAACCTAAAAGAGTGAATGGGGGAAAGTAAGACTCGTGCAATGCAATGCAATGCAACCTATGTATATGAATGCAACTATATGCTAAGATGTTTCTATCTACTTGGTTAAAAGTAAATAAGTTCTCCAAGACAAACATAAATCTGATTTCACCAATTCAAATCACACAATAAGAGACAAATAAACTTGTAAGAAGATAGCTCATGAAAGTAGGGAACATAGAATCAAGCCTTGAACCCTCACTGGTAGTGTATATGCACTCTAATCTCTCAAGTGTCTAGGGTTAATTCACTCTACTATTCTCTAATCATGCTTTCTAAACTTTGTTCTTCATCTAACCAATTAACAAATATTTAATGTACCAATGCAAACATCATGAGGTCTTTTCAAGGTTGTAATGGGGCCAAGGCAAGGGTGAGGATATATGTATGGCTAAGTGAGCTATAAATTGAATCCTTGACTAACATAAGCTCTCACATAAACACACACACACTCTATATAACTTCTTAAATCATGCCTAGCTACCCAAAATTCCCACTTTTGCATCATATACTCATGTATCAACTTTTCTTTTAATTTGTATCACATATGCATTGATCTTTTATTAACTTAACATTGGGGTAATTTTGTCCCCTTATTTATTTATTTATATTATATATACTTTTTTCTCTTTTTCTTCCTTTTTTATTTTTTTTATTTTTTTATTTTTTATTTTTTATTTATTTTTTTATTAAAAATATAAAAGTAAACATAACATATCAATGCACATGGATTTTTAATTTTCTGGTCTCACATGAGTAGATACCCAAATTTCTAATATTTTGTCAATAAAACACTGTAGACTTTCATTAACCCAAGTTCCACAGTTTCCCATACTTAATTGATACACAATCCTTAACTTAAGCTAACCAAAGATTCAATTTGGGGTATTTAATTTATTTTTCTACTTAAGGTTAATGATGTGGTAAAATATAGAACAAATGTGGATACAAAGGCTCAAGGTGGCTAACAAGGGTAATTTAAAAGAGTAGGCTATTTGGGATAAGTGAGCAAAAATAAATAATGGCCTCAATCATATCCAAGCATGTAAATACACTAAACAATGGACATATAGAATGGAATAAAGTAAATATTGCAGTTATAGAGAAGGAAACACACAAGAATAAAATATTATGGTTAAATAATGTAACCATGTAATTAAGCTCAAATCTCACGGGTTGTGTGTTCTTAGCTATCAACCATGTTCCAAATACAACTTCCAACAAGTTTATCACAAATTTTCAATTTAAATTAGTGAAATACTATAAAATAGGGTTTTGAAAAGAAACTTATCACTTCAACCAAGTAGTGGTAGAATATGCACAAAATCAAGCAAACATGCAATGAAACATGCAAATGCAACAATGAACTAACAAATAAAATAAAACATTGGTGTTGAGAAGAAAATAAATAACCCACGGAAGTCGGTATCGACCTCCCCATACTTAAAGGTTGCACCGTCCTCGGTGCATGCTAAGATGTGCAAGTGGACGGGTTTCTCCAACTGATGCTTTTCTCCAAAGATTGTGCAGATGGACTTGTTTATCTCCCCATTAAGAAGTTTTTCCTCACCCTTCTTGGTGGCTATCCTGAAAGAAGAGGAAAAAGAAGAAAAGTAACCCAAAAATAAAGTTAGGAAACAGATAAAATATGGTTGGATTAATGCCAAATAATGAGAGTCTCAATTACATGGTAGCTACAACATGTATGTGAGAAGATAATAGAAGCAAACGGCATATCAATAGTGCAAAAATTGCAACAACAGGGGAGAGAGTGTGGGTAATGCAAGATAGTATAGGTGCATATCAATGCAAAAGGAATACAGGTATCATAAAAGAATAGTATTGACTTATGAATAATAATACCTAATCAAAATAAAACAAGTCATGAAGCACCGGAATAATGCAAGAAAAGATGCAACAGTTGAATAAGAAAGTTTAACACCAATGGAAAAATAATAAATTCAGAGAAGAAAATAAAAATATGCACAAAATTAAAATGTAATGAATCAAAGTATGCAAATAAATTAAGTAAAATAGGACGAAAGCGAAGAAGGATGAGAAGTTAAAGAGATGAAGTAAGAAAGAAAGAAGAAAG
Organism: Arachis duranensis; assembly: GCF_000817695.3. Classification (NCBI taxonomy): domain Eukaryota; kingdom Viridiplantae; phylum Streptophyta; class Magnoliopsida; order Fabales; family Fabaceae; genus Arachis; species Arachis duranensis. The sequence goes on from NC_029778.3 coordinate 58,210,969, forward strand.
AAGAAAAGATAGAAGAAATTAGGATTAGAAAGAAAAGATAAGATAAGTGGCGGCGCAGGGATCTGGTGGTGTTACGCGAGTGACGCGCACGCGTGCACCACGCGTACACGTGGGTCGTGTAAATCGGGAGACGACGCGTCGGTGTCGGTCACGCGTACATGTGACCGAGCTTGTGCTACTCGTGCGAGGGCATCATGGCACTCGCACAACTCTCTGTTTGCATTGGGGTGTGTGCCAAAATAGCATATGACATGTGCACGTCATTGACGCAGACGCGTGAGTGTGCAGAATTGGAAAATGACGCACACGCGTCAGGGATGCGTACGCGTGAGTGACTTTGTGCCTTGGGAATAGTTTCCGCACCAGGCCATCACAACTTTCGGCCTGACACCTATTTACGTCGATTTTCCAAGGTCACGCGTGCGCGTCATTGACGCGTACGCTTGATGTGCCAAATTTTCATCTGACGCGCACGCGTGAGGGACGCGTGCGCGTGTTGATGCTTGTGCGATTGGCATACTTTCTGCATGACTCCCACGTAACTTTCTGCCCCTTTCTTTGCTGTGTGTAGAATGCAAAATGCAGATGCTGATGCAGACATTATGAATGAACACTAAGAAAAATAGAATAAAACAAAATAAAATAAAATTAAGACTGAAAAAGAACGATCATACCATGGTGGGTTGTCTCCCACCTAGCACTTTTAGTTAAAGTCCTTAAGTTGGACATTTTGTGAGCTCCATGTTATGGTGGCTTGTGCTTGAACTCATCCAGGAATCTCCACCAATGTTTGTAGAAAGCCTTAAAGCAAGTTAAAGCAAGTGACAAGGCCCCAAGAGTATTGATTGCTCGACTGAATTCCGGGGTCCCAAATCTTGCTTTTGCACCCGTCTTCTTGTTGAGCAATGTTGTTCCATCCAGGTGGCAAGCAGTCTGAATTCTCACTGAAGCGGCCAAACAACATCCTAGACCTATTCAATTGAGCTCTACACCAACCTTTGCGTTTAAACTTTGAGCACACAACCATGTTGAACCTTGCTTGACAACTCCAACCACTAACCATCTTCCTCTTACTCTTAATGCCACAAAGAGCTCTAAGTTGCCCATTTGTCTCAAGCAAAGCATATTCAAGTGGGCTAATTAAGCTTAGGGTTGAGAGATTTACCCACTTGAATGAAGGGAGGATGGTGATGGCTTTGGGGGAGAGGTCTCCAACAACTTTGGCAAGGTGATTTCAAGCTCCATTTCCTTGTGCTCTTCCTTGATAACTTTAACCTCTTTACAAGCCTCTTCAACTTCAACTGCTTCCTCTTAGTAGCTTTCTTCCAATTCGATCTCTTCTTCATTGTTCACTAAGGGCATGGGAGGTTGTGCTTCTTCTTCTTTAATTTTTATATCTTGATTAACCTCTTCCAAGTCTTCAACTATGACATGCCTTGGAGGTTGTACACCCTCCTCAACATCAAATGCAACCGTCTTGGAAGGAGGCTCTATGACTTGACTTTCCTATGGAGGTTCCGCATCTCCTAAGTCTTCAACTACTTCCCCCTTAACTATTGCGGCTTTGTCCAGTTGTTTTAGCATAAAATTGTACTCCTCCTTAATGATTACCTTTCCATGACAACTCCCTTCATCTACTCCTTCATCTTCAAGGGTCTTCACTATCTCTACCTTTTGGGTCTCCTCTTGCTCCTCTGGAAATAAGGCTGCGTGCAACCAATCCATTGCATCCCTAAGATGATCCCGTATTTCTTGTTCTATGTCAACAACATAATTGGGATCGTGTTGCTCTTGGATTGATGGATGTGGGTGCTCTTCCATGGATGGTGGTGCTGGGATGGAGAGATCATTCTGTGGTTGAAAAAGAAGTGCACTAGAGCTTGAGGGTTGACTGTTGGGGGTAGAGGGTTGGTTCATACGGGATATAAGAGCTTGAAGAGTAGGTGTTAGACTAGTGAGAGAGGTAAGTGTGTTCTCCATGGAGGTTTAGGGTGGATAGGATGGTTCATTTGTTGGGAAGAATGGTTCATAATAGGAAGGTGGTTCTTCTTGATAGGGATAAGGGCATGGTGTATATTGAGGTGGTGGTTCTTGGGAGTTATTGTGCTAGAATGGGGGTGGCTCTATGTATGGTTCATAAAGTGGATAAGGGTCAGGGTCATATGGAGGTGAATGGTGGAAAGGGGCTTGTGAGTGTGGTGGTTCTAAGCTATACTGAGGAGGGGGTTCATAGGCATATGGTGGTGGTTGTTGATAATCAAAAGAATGCTCACCATAGCCGTCATCTTAGTATGCCTCTTGGAAGGGCTCTTGGTCATAGTATGTTGGTGGAGGTTGTTGCCAAGAGGGTTGATCAAATCCTTGTGGCTCCTCCCATCTTTGGTTGTCCCATCCTTGATGCATGTTCTCATTGTAATCTCCTCTCCCTGCAACATAATTTTAAAGAATTTCTGACATGAGGACTTCTGCTAGTAAAGAATTTCATCAGAATAATCACGTTGTAAGTATAGTTTCTATACCAACAAAAATCCTTTCGTACAAAAGTTTGGTTGTCACAAGTAATAAAACCCAATAAAATTTATAACCGAAGTATTAAAACCTCGGGTTGTCTCTCAAGGAATTGCAGGGAGGTGTGTTTATTATTGGTTATGGAAAAAGGTATATTTTTGGGTTTTTGAAATGGGGAACTGTTGCACAAAAACTTGTCTCTCAACAAATTTCCCTTTGGCAAGTATACCGAATTGTCATCAAGTAAAAAATCACAATAGAGTGAGGTCGAATCCCACAGGGATTGATTGGTCAAGCAACTTTAGTTGGAAGAGTGTGCTAGTTGAGCTAAACAGAATGTAATTGGGAATTGCAGGAAATTAAATGGTGGAAAGTAAATTGCAGAAAATAAAGTGCATAATCATAAATGGGGATTTGGAAAGATGAACATGGAAATAAATGGTAGAAAGTAAAGAGAATGGGTAAGATCAGAGATGGGGATTCATTGGGCTTAGGAGATGTTGTATTCTCCGGATCAAGTTCATTCTCATCTCTTTCTCAATCAATGCATTCATTGATCTCTGATGCCAGGGCATCTAGGCCAGTTTCACTGACCTTTTCTTTATTGTTTTAGGGTAGTTTCATGCATTTTCTTAGTGAATAAGGCAAGTTTTGGATGAAATTACACTTACACCTTGATTCAAGAAACTTTTGTGAACTTTGCATAATTTCATGAGTATTTTGCTAGAATTGCATGATAAATTGATAATGCATAACCTCATGATTTTGGCTAGAGCTTTGATGCACTTTAATTGCTTGTTTTCAGGGCAAAGGAAGCAAGGAAGAACCACGTTAGTATTCAGTTAACGTGAACACTAACGTGGAATGGTAAAGCTTGCAACGTTAATGAGAAAAGTGATCACCAATAACGCCTGCAAAGCCATCCAATGCTCACATTACTTGCCACGTTAACTAAGTTAACGTGGTAGTTAACGTAGAAGAAAAAGAAACTCCAACGTTAAGAGAAAACGTGAACACCACTAACGTTGGAGAACTTGGCAGTGATCCATGTTAAGAGTGACGTTAACTTAGTTAACGTGAACTCTAACGTGGAAGAGGAAAACAAAAGCCAACCATAGTGACACTCACTTTTGTCACTAACGTTGGACCAACTAGCATTGCCTACGTTAACTTTCACGTTAAGACTATTAACGTGAAAGTTAACGTGGAGTTGAAATCAAAGAGCCAACGTTAGTGACACTCACTGTTGTCACTAACGTTGGAAGATGGCATCATTACTACGTTAAGAGCCACATTAACTTAGTTAACGTGAGTTCCAACGTAGAGAATGTGGCATTTGGAGCGTTAGTGACAAAGGTGAGCGTCACTAACGCTCTCGAAGGAGGATCACACCTACGTTAAGAGTCACGTTAGCTATACTAACATGGACTCTAACGTAGGAACAAAGGGGCACTAAGCAACGTTAATGGGAAAAGTGATTCCCATTATCGTTCGTGAAGGGGTATAAGCCAACGTTATTGGGAAAAGTGAGTCCCAATAACGTTGGCCAAACATTGAAAAGGCAATGTTAGTGGTCACATTAAGACCACTAACGTTAGATTTAACGTGGGTATATGAGGTTGGAACATTAGTGGAAAAAGTGAATGCCACTAACGTTCTCGAACCCACAATGGCACTCAACGTTAAATCTTACTTAATACCCAAGCCTAATTCATATTTCTTTGCAAGTTGGGCCCACTAAAGATGAGAACTGCTTCAACTCAAGATCCAAAGCCCACATCCAAGACTTGAAGAACTCACTAGAAGATCAAGAGGAGTAGTATATATAGGAGTAGTTTTGAACTATAGAGAGGCTTGGCACTTTTGGGAACTACTCTCTATAAATTTACTTTTCTACACTTTTAGCATGGATTCTTCTTTTCTTCCATTTTTTATTTCTAGAGCTATGAACAACTAAACCCCTTTCATTGGGTTAGGGAGCTCTGTTGTAATTTGATGGATCAATTATAGTTTTCATTCTTCTTCTTCTTTCTTTTCTCTTGATCTTACTAGAAAGCTTTTAATCTTAATGCAATTGGTTAGTTGTCTTGGAAAAGAAACTCTCCATAATTGGATCTCCTTTGAGCCTTGGAAAAGGGATGATGAGATCATGCTAGAAGTTGTGGCCAAGAAGAAGGTGATCCCTGAGGTCCCTTTCATGCTCAAGAAGAATGAGTATCTGGAGATCCGACATAAGATTCGAAGAAGAGGTTGGGAAGTTCTCACCAACCCCATTTAATAAGTCGGAATCTTAATGGTTCAAGAGTTCTATGCTAATGCATGGATCACTAAGAACCATGATCAAAGTGTGAACCCGAACCCGAACCCAAAGAATTGGCTTACCATGGTTCGGGGGAAATACTTAGATTTCAATCCGAAAAATGTAAGGTTGGCATTCAACTTGCCAATGATGCAAGGAGATGCACGCCCCTACACTAGAAGGGTCAACTTTGATCAAAGGCTGGACCAAGTCCTCATGGACATATGTGTGGAAGGAGCTCAATGGAAAAGAGACTCCAAAGGCAAACCGGTTCAATTGAGAAGGTATGACCTTAAACCCGTGGCTAGAGGATGGTTGGAATTCATCCAACGCTCCATCATTCCTACTAGCAACCAATCTGAAGTGACTGTAGATTGGGCTATCATAATCCATAGCATCATGATTGGAGAGGAAGTAGAAGTTCATGAGGTTATCTCTCTAGAACTCTAGAAAGTGGCTGGCAAAACCTCCACCTTGGCAAGGTTAGCCTTTCCTCATCTCATCTGTCACCTATTGATGCCAGGGTATCTAGGCCAGTTTTATTGACATTTTCTTTACTGTTTTAGGGTAGTTTCATGCATTTTCTTAGTAAATAGACAAGTTTTGGATGAAAATACACTTACACCTTGATTCAAGCAAACATTGTAAATTTTACATGATTTCATGAGGATTATGCAAGAATTGAATGATGAATTAGATAATGCATGATCTCTGATAAACCACTATTTTATGGTTTATCTTGTGCTCAATTAAGTGGTTTTTATCTACTCTTTACCCACTTATTCATACTATTTGCATGGTTTTATATTTCCTTCCTGATTATGTGCTTTGACTGAAAACATGCTTCTTTGGACTTATATTTGCTTATTATTAATCCTCTCTTATCACCATTAAATGCCTTGATATGTGTGTTAAGTGATTTCAGAGATTACAGGGCAAGAATGGCTTGGAGGATGGAAAGGAAGCATGCAAAAGTGGAAGGAATGCAAGAAGTTGGAAAAACTGCTAAGCTGTCCAGCCTGACCTCTTCGCACTCAAACGGCTATAACTTTAGCTACAGAAGTCCAAACGACGCGGTTCTAGTTGCGTTGGAAAGCTAATGTCCGGGGCTTCGATTTGATATATAATTTGCCATAGTTGCCTCGACGCCAGGCGACGCGAACGCGTGGGTCACGCGGACGCGTGACCTAGCTAACATCCAATCCGCGCGGTCGCGTGGACGACGCGGCCGCGTCACCTTTCCGCGACCTGTACGGACTAGAAAGCGCTGGAAGTGATTTTTGGGCTATTTCTAACCCAGTTTTTGGCCCAGAGAACACAGTTTAGAGGCTATAAAGTGGGAAAAATGCATCCATTCATGATCATGCCTCTCATAATATACTTTTCCATGTTTTAGATGTAGTTTTGGAGAGAGAGGTTCTCTCCTCTCTCTCTCTCTCTTAGGATTTAGGACTTCTCTTTCTGGAGTGACTCTCGATCCAGGTTTAATATTCCTTTTTACTATTTAATTTCTCTTTTATATTTGATTACTCTGAAGCCTTTATTATGTTTGATTGATGTTGCCCAATTGGCTGTTGATGACATTTTTATTTAATGATAATTGAGGTATTTTCAGTTTATAATTATTCTCTTTGAATTAAATTGCCATTGCTTCCCATCTAAGGATATTTTTATTATTCCAGCAATTTTACTTTTTTTTCCCTTTTGGTTCTGATTAAGAATTTATTAACTCAACAGTTATTAAATTCAATGTAATTAATAATCGTTATCTTGCTAATTGAGCTGAACCTAAATAATCCCAACCTTTTCTTAGGAAATAATTAGGATTCATAGGTCAATTTAATTAGTCCCTTGACTTTCCTTGCCCTGGTAAAGATTGACCAAGTGGAGTTTAGATTCAACTTTTATTATAGTTGAGAGAGATAACTAAGTTAGACCTCTAAATTTCCTTATCTTGCCAAAAGTTGTTTTACAGTTATTTATTTATTTTTAATTGCCATTTAATTCACTCCTCATTTAAATTACTTGCTTCTCACCTTCTAAACCCCGATTACAACCTTTATAACCAATAATAAGAACATACTTCCTCGCAGTTCCTTGAGAAGACGACCCGAGGTTTGAATACTCGGTTAACAATTT
>NC_029778.3:58218327-58236098 GCF_000817695.3 Arachis duranensis
CCACGTTAGTGGTCACGTTAAGACCACTAACGTGAGAGATAACGTGGAGCTAAGCATGATAAGCCAACGTTAGTGACACTCACCTTTGTCACTAACATTGGAGATGGCATTCACTACCACGTTAGTGGCCACGTTAATCTAATTAACGTGAGCTCTAACGTGGGAAGGAGGGGAATTTGGAGCGTTAGTGACAAAGGTAAGTGTCACTAACGCTCTCGAAGCTTAGCCATGCCCACGTTAAGAGTCACTTTAGTTATACTAACATGAACTCTAACGTAGGGAAAGGGGGCACAAGGCAACGTTATTGGAAAAGGTGATTTCCAATAACGTTCGCGAAGGACCAAGAAGCAACGTTAGTGGTCACGTTAGTGCCACTAACGTTGAAGTTAACGTTGATCATTTTGGTTGGAACGTTAGTGGAAAAGGTGATCGTCACTAACGTTCCCGAACCCACATCCTCACTTAACGTTAATGCCACTAACGTCCTAACTAACGCCCATGCCTAACTCACACATTTTCTGCAAACAAAGCTGAGCCCACTGAAGATTGTAACTGCTTCAACTCAAGATCAAAGGCCCATATCCAAGACTTGAAGAACTCACTAGAAGATCAAGAGGAGTAGTATATATAGGAGTAGTTTTGAACTGTTAGGGAGCTTTTTGCACTTTGGAGAACTACCCTCTGTATATTTACTTTTTTGCATTTTCTAGTTAAGCATGTATTCTTCACTGCCATTTTCCATTTCCAGAGCTATGAACAACTAACCCCTTTCATTGGGTTAGGGAGCTCTGCTGTAATTTGATGGATCAATTATAGTTTTCATTCTTCTTCCTCTTTCTTTTCTCTTGATTTACTAGAAAGCTTTCGATCTTAATTTAATTGGTTAGTTGTCTTGGAAAAGAAACTCTCCATAATTGAATCTCCGCTGATCCTTGGAAAAGGGATGAGGAGATCATGCTAGAAATACTTTTTCATGTTGGACCAAATTTGGCGGATATAGTGACATGTAATCCTCCCAACACTTTGATTTGGAAATACATGTGGTATAATCAGTGACCACACTTCATCTCTTCCCGTGAGCAATTAAATCAAGGAATTGGGCAATTGTTCAAGCTTAGAGAGATTAGATTGCCAAGGAATTGGGATCTAATCACTTAAGATTGCCAAGGAGATCAATGAATGCATTGATTGAGGAAGAGATGAGAATGAATTTGATCCGGAGAATGCAACATCTCCTAAGCCCAATGAATCCCCCATTTCTGATCTTACCCATTCTCTTTACTTTCTACCATTTATTTCCATGTTCATCTTCCCAATTCCCCATTTACGATTCTGCATTTTAATTTCTGCAATTTACTTTCCCGCCATTTAATTTCCTGCACATCTCACCTATATTCTGTTTAGCTCAACTAGCACACTCTTCCAACTAAAGTTGCTTGACCAATCAATCCCTGTGGGATTCGACCTCACTCTATTGTGAGTTTTTACTTGACGACAATTCGGTATACTTGCCGAAGGGAAATTTGTTGAGAGACAAGTTTTCGTGCATCAAGTTTATGGTGCCGTTGCTGGGGATTAATTTTGTATCAACAATGATTAAGTTGGAATTTCACTAGATTGAGCATTTTTTTTCTTTTGTTTGTTTATTTTATCTAGTCATTTACCTTCAGTTTATTTAGTTTCTTCCTCACCCCCTCACCCCTCGTTGCTTTCTTTTTTTTATTTTTTGTTATTATTTACAATTCTGCTCACTAACCCACTAACTGTTTGATAATATGCACCACTCACACTAATAGCCACTCTAACAAGAATAATCACTTCGTTTACTTTCTTGCTGTTTGCTGTGTTAGTTGTATGAAGGGAGAAGAAACGGAGCTTCAAATATCTTTGATTTTGAACCTGAGAGGACCCTCCGTAGATTGAGGAGGGAAGCAAGAGGGAAAAGAGTTGTTGGTGCTGAGGAAGAGGTAGAGTACTTTGAAACAAACATGGAGGAGAACTTGGAAAATAACCATGAAGGAGAAGCTCACAACCATGCCAGAGAAGGCCCTGTGAATCATGCTGGGCAAGAAAGGAGAGTTCTAGGCTCTTACATCAATCCAAACCCAGGAAATTGTGGAAGTAGCATCCAGAAGCCCACCATACATGCCAACAACTTTGAATTAAAACCCTAGCTCATCACTCTTGTTCAGAACAATTGCTCATTTGAAGGAAGTGCCCAAGAAGATCCCAATCAACATCTAACCACCTTCCTAAGAATATCTGACACCGTGAAGTCTAATGGTGTTCATCTGGATGTGTATAGATTGTTTTTGGTCCCTTTCTCACTCAGGGACAAAGCATCTAAGTGGCTGGAGTCCTTCCCGAAGGAGAGTTTAACAAATTGGGAGAACGTGGTAAACAAGTTTTTGGCAAGATTCTACCATCATCAAAGAATTAATAGGCTGAGAGCTGAGGTGCAATCTTTTAGACAACAAGATGGTGAAACTCTCTATGAGGCATGGGAGAGGTTTAAAGACTTAACAAGAAGATGCCCACCAGACATGTTCAATGAATGGGTCCAACTACACATCTTCTATGAAGGTCTTTCTTATGAGTCAAAGAAGGTCGTAGACCATTCATTAGGGGGCTCTCTAAACAAGACGAAAACCATTGAAGAAGCCATAGATGTCATTGAGACTGTCGCTGAGAATGACTACTTCTATGCTTCTGAGAGAAGCAATACTCGACGAGTAATGGAGCTGAACCTCATGGATGCATTGCTGGCTCAAAACAAGATGATCACCAAGCAGCTAGCAGATCTTACCAAGAAAGTAGAAGAAAACCAAGTCACAGCAGTCATCACCTCATTACCAGCTCAAGAAGGAGTGAATGTAGGAGAAGAAGGTAACTGGGAACAAGCCAACTATGTTAGAAACTTACCCAGACAAACCCATGATCCATACTCTAAAACTTATAATTCTGGTTGGAGAAACCACCCTAACTTTGGGTGGGGAAATCAACAGGACCATGGCCAAGACTAGAGACGCCACAACCACAATCCCAACAACAATGCAACTCACCAACATACCTTACAAAGATCCTATCAACACCCACCTAATCACCCTTCTCAACCACCTATTCTCAACTCACCAACACTAACCGAAGATAGACTTTCCAAAATTGAGACTACTTGAAAGCATATGTAAGGAAATTCAAGATAGTAAAGCTTTTCGGGAAGAAGTGCGATCCAATATGCAGAATCAAGATGCTGCCATCAAGAAACTTGAAACACAAATTGGCTACTTATTCAAGCAAGCCCCTGGCCACAACATTCACAGCAACACTAATTCAACTCCAAGGGAGGAGTGTCAGGCTTTCGCCCTCAGAAATAGGAAGGAGTTGAGAGAGATCCAAAAGAAATCACCAGAGAAGAACTCAGATGAAGAAGAAAAGGGACAAGAGGAAACTCAAGTCTCCACTCCTAAGTCACATCAAGAGGGAGAAGTGCTAAAATCAAGCATTTCAAAAGCCCCATAGCCCCAGTAATTAAAGAATAAGGGAGAGGACAACCAATTTTCAAGATTCTTGGAAATCTTCAAGAAACTACAAATCAACATACCCTTTGCTGAAGCAATAGAGCAAATGCCACTCTATGCCAAGTTCTTGAAGGAGTTAATGACTAAGAAGAGAAACTGGAGGAACAATGAGACTGTGGTGCTCACCGAAGAATGCAGTGCCATCATCCAGCACAAATTGCCCCAGAAATTGAAGGATCCCGGGAGCTTCCAAATCCCTTGTATCATAGGGGAAATCACAGTGGAGAAGGCTTTATGTGATCTAGGGGCTAGCATAAATCTAATGTCCTTAGCAATGATGAGGAAAATGAGGATTGAAGAGGCCAAACCAACAAGAATGGCCCTGTAACTAGCAGACCAATCATTCAAGTTTTCTCACAGAATAGTAGAAGATTTGTTGGTGAAGGTGGGAGACTTTATCTTTCTAGCAGACTTCGTAGTATTGGACATGGAGGAAGGAGCTAAAACCTCTATCATCTTGGAAAGGCCATTCTTGGCCACTGCTGGAGCCATCATTGATGTCCAAAAGGGTGAGCTTGTCCGTAGACTGCATAAGAAGAAAATGATATTCAATGTGTTCAAGGCCATGAGCTACCCATAAAACTCACTGGGAGAATGTATGAGGTTGGATTCAGTGGATGTTGTGGTGCAAGAGACTCTTGAAGAAGAAGAACTTGAGGGGTTAACAGAAGAAGAGGAATCAACATCAAGCGAAGAGGTTGCAATAGCTGAAACTTATGTTCATGGCACACTAGAGGGGAAGGATAAAAAAAAGAAGCACCCAAACTTGAATTAAAGGCACTACCGCCCACTCTCAAGTATGCATACTTAGGAGAGAGTGAAAGCTATCCAGTGATGATAAATTCAGCCCTCAGCCAAGAACAGGAGGAAGAGTTACTTCAAGTCTTACAAAAGCATAAGGATGCCATCGGATGGACACTTGCTGACTTGAAGGGAATCAGTTCGGCCATATCCATGCATAAGATACTATTGGAAGATGATGCCAAACCGTCCATTCAACCCCAAAGAAGGCTGAATCCAATTATGAAGGAAGTGGTACAGAAGGAAGTCATGAAACTGTGGCAGGGAGGAGTAATCTACCCAATTTCGGATAGCCCATGGGTCAGTCCTGTCCAAGTGGTCCCCAAGAAAGGAGGAATCACTGTGGTACCCAATAAAAGGAATGAGCTAATCCCTACAAGAACTGTCACAGGATGGAGGATGTGTATTGATTACAGAAAACTCAATGAAGCCACGAGAAAAGATCATTTTCCACTTCCCTTCATGGACCAGATGCTAGAAAGACTTGCAGGACACGCGTACTATTGTTTTTTAGATGGTTATTCAGGATATAATCAAATAGTAGTGGTTGATCTAAGAGACCAGGAGAAAACATCATTTACTTGCCCATATGGGGTGTTTGCCTATAGGCGCTTGCCATTTGGGCTATGTAATGCACCTGCAATTTTTCAACGCTGCATGCTTTCCATCTTCTCGGATATGATAGAGAAGTTCATTGAAGTTTTCATGGATGACTTTTCAGTATTCGGAGACTCCTTTCCTAATTGCCTAAATCATCTTGCCTTAGTATTAAAAAGATGTCAAGAGACCAACTTGGTCTTGAATTGGGAAAAATGCCACTTTATGGTGACAGATGGAATAGTCCTTGGCCATAAAGTTTCTAACCAAGGTATTGAGGTAGACAGAGCTAAGGTGGAGCTAATTGAAAAATTACCTCCACCAAGTGATGTCTAGGCAATTAGGAGCTTTTTGGGACATGCTAGCTTCTACAGAAGATTTATTAAAAATTTTTCAAAGATAGCCAAGCCCTTAAGCAATCTCCTTATGTCTGATACACTATTTATCTTTGATGAGAAGTGCATGCTTGCATTTGAGAACTTGAAAAAGAAGCTGTCCTTAGCCCCTATCATCACCCTACCTGATTGGAATCTGTCATTCGAACTGATGTGTGATGCATCTGATTTTGTAGTTGGGGCGGTGCTAGGACAGAGAAAAGAAAATTTGGTACATGTCATATACTATGCCAGCAAAGTCCTTAATGACACTCAACGAAATTATACCACTACCGAAAAGGAGTTGCTGGCAATAGTTTTTGCATTTGACAAATTTAGATCATACCTCATTGGCTCTAAAGTTATTGTTTTCACTGATCACATAGCACTCAAATATCTATTTGGCAAACATGAATCAAAACCAAGACTAATCAGATGGATCTTATTGTTGCAGGAATTCAATATTGAGATTAGAGACAAAAAGGGTGTGGAGAACAAGGTAGCAGATCATCTATCCAGAATCCCTTGTGAGAAAGATGTTACACATGATACAAATATAAATGAGTTCTTCCTAGATAAGCAGTTAATGTTGGTTCACAAAGCACCCTAGTTTGCAGATATTGCCAATTTTAAAGCAGCTGGTGACCTACCCCCTGGAATCAACAAACATCAAAGAAGAAAACTCATCAATGATGCTAAGTATTTCATTTGGGATGAACTTTATCTCTTCAAGAAATGCTCAGATGGAATCCTTAGGAGGTGCATTTCAGAAGAAGAAGGACGATAGGTCCTGTGGAGTTGTCATAGCGCTAGCTATGGAGATCATTTTGGAGGAGAAAGAACCACAGCAAAGGTACTGCAATGTGGGTTCTTCTGGCCCACTATCTTCAAGGATGCTAAGGAACTGGTGAGGAGCTACAATGAGTGCCAAAGGGCTGGAAATCTTCCTAAAAGAAATGAGATGCCACAGCAATACATTCTAGAACTTGAACTGTTCGATGTATGAGGGATCGACTTCATGGGACCATTTCCAACCTTATATTCGAACAAGTATATCTTGGTGGTAGTGGACTATGTATCTAAATGGGTGGAGGCTGTGGCAACCCCAACAAATGACAATAAGGTAGTCATAAACTTTCTTAGAAAGAATATCTTCACCAGATTTGGAGTCCCATGAGCCCCCATCAGTGACGGAGGGAGTCATTTCTGCAATAGACTATTGGAGACCCTACTCTTAAGATATGGGGTGAAGCATAAGGTTGCCACACCTTATCATTTCCAAACAAGTGGGCAAACCGAGATATCTAACAGAGAGTTAAAAAGGATCTTGGAAAAGACCGTGGGGGCATCAAGAAAGGACTGGGTGAAGAAGCTAGATGATGCTCTTTGGGCATGCAGGACCACCTTCAAAACACCAATTGGGATGTCCCCATTTCAACTGGTGTACGAAAAGGCCTGTCACTTACCATTAGAGCTGGAGCACAAAACCTTTTGGGCTCTCAAGATACTAAACCTGGACAAAACCGCTGCTAGTGAAAAGAGGATCTTGCACAAAACCTTTTGGGCTCTCAAGATACTAAACCTGCACAAAACCTTTTGGGCTCTCAAGATACTAAACCTGGAAGAGTTTAGTTCTCAAGCCTATGAAAACACCAAGATCTATAAGGAAAAAGCAAAAAGGAGACATGATCTCAACCTGGCACTAAGAAGTTTTGAAGAAGGACAACATGTGCTTCTCTACAACTCCAAACTGAAACTCTTTTCTGGGAAACTCAAATCAAGATGGTCCGGGCCCTTTCTTGTCACAAAATTCTCACCTTATGGACACATAAAAATCATGGAAGAAAGCTCAAAGAGGACATTAACTATGAATGGGCAAAGACTCAAACACTACTTGGGAAGCATGGGGGAAGCCCCCCAAAAAGAAGTATAACCTCAACTAGAGAAGCAATCGTCGAGCTAGCAACGCTAAAAAAAGTGCTTTGGTTGGAGGCAACCCAACCTGAGGTAATTCTCTTTTCATGATTGTCTCAATAAAAGCTTCAAGTTGAGTTGTCTGTATTGTGAGGAGCTAAGTTTGGTGTTGCACACCAAAACATTTCAAGGGTGAAAGTGGAACTCTAAGTCTGGTGTTTCACCAAAGACTCCAGCTAAAGAGTGCATTGCAACCCTTCAGTGATAAAGCATTGCTCTAACAACCAAAGAACTCACTTGACAGAGGTTTAACCTCTAATGCATAGTTTGTCCTTTCAGCTCATAGTTGTTTTCTTAATAAAAGCACATGAGGTTTCTGCATGTATTTAATTTGCTGCATTAGGCAAGGAACTAAGTTTGGTGTTCACACACCAAATTAAGTTTAGAAATTCACGAGCATACATGCATGCTAACTATTTTCCAAGTGCTTGGGGAACAAGTAACTTCTAATAGTGTTACAGGAATTCAATCAATCTCAGGGAATAATCATACCTCATCATCCAAGGAGACAAACAAGGACGCAAAATGCTAGAATGATAATGCCAAGGAAGACAACATGAGATTGTATTGAACTGTCTCGGAGTTGCAGTACTTTAATTGAAAAATGATCAAATATTGTCCTAGAAACCTGCATATTCTGCTTGTTCCTCTTTATTCACATCGAAGTGTGCTAGTCTAGACCCTAGCTTTCATTTTCATCTTGCTTCTATGTATGCTTGCCCTTCTAAGTCAAAAATAAAAAAAAATTTGTTATGAAAAACAAGAGTGAAGTTATCTTGTGAAGCAAATTTTTAAGTTTGTGGTATGGTCATTGATTAGCTAAGTTGGTTCACCTACAAGGTATAGAGGCAACTATATGCTCTAAACCACATGCTGGAAGCATATTCTTTGAGACTAACCAAACAATAAGATCCCAATAAGAGAAGAGAAGGAACAATAAGAGTTCGAAAAAGAAAGAAAAACAATAAGACATAATGCTAGGCACCAAGGGTTTGAATATTGAGGCATGTGTCTGTGGTGTTCATGTGCAAAGGATATGCTTGGATGAATATGCTCTTAGGGGTGCCTTATCACCTGGTAACTTGGGTTAACTAATCCAGGATTATCAGCTGAAAGTCCACTATCAAGAGTAACCTTTGCTACATAGCACTTAGTAACCCAAAGAGGTGCTGGACACCAAGGTCTCAAGAAAGAAAAATGACAAACCATATGCCTGTGGTGTGTATGTTTGGGGGAAAGAGACTTGAGGGATTAAGTCCTTAGGGGTGTCTCAACACCTAGCACCTTGAACCAACTGGTTCGGGAGTGTTGGCTGAAAACTTATCATAAAGAGTCGCCCTCTCACAGAGCACTTAGCCTAAAAAGGAATGCAATAAACCTTGGAAAAGAAGGAAGGATCAATAATTAGAAGTCTCAAAGGATGCAATCAAGCAAGTGTTCAAGGGCATGATAAAGGCCTGGAAGCCAGTGAAGGAATGAACCTAAGTTGCTATGCATGAAACCCCATAAAACCAAGGACTTGACTTCCACAATAATGACTCATTTCTCTTGTCATTTCATTCACCATTCTCATGTTTCAGTACTTTCTTAGGGACAAGCAAGCTTTAAGTTTGGTGTTGTGATGCCAAGGCATCTAGGATAGTTTCACTGACCTTTTCTTTACTATTTTAGCTTAGTTTCATGCATTTTCTTAGTAAATAGGAAGGTTTTGGATGAAAATACACTTACACCTTGATTCAAGCAAACATTGTGAATTTTACATGATTTCATGAGGATTATGCAAGGATTGAATGATGGATTGGATAACGCATGATCTCATAACTTGGATTAGAGCTTTGATGCACTTTATTTGCTTGATTTCAGGACAAAGGAAGCAAGGAAGAGCCACGTTAGTATCCACGTTAAACTAATTAACATGACCACTAACGTGGAATGGGAATGAGCTTGCAACGTTAATGAGAAAAGTGATTGCCAATAACGTCTTCGCAGCCATCATAGCCCACGTTAATTGCCACGTTAACTACATTAACGTGGTAGTTAACGTGGAAGAAAAGGTTGCTCCAGCGTTAGTGGTAAAAGTGAATACCACTAACGCTCCAAATTAGCAATTGGCCACGTTAAGAGTCACGTTAACTCAGTTAACGCGAACTCTAACGTGGAAGGCCAACGTTAGTGATACTCACCTTTGTCACTAACGTTGGATTAATCCAACATTGCTCACGTTAGTGGTCACGTTAAGACCACTAAGGTGAGAGATAATGTGGAGCTAAGCATGATAAGCCAACGTTAGTGACACTCACCTTTGTCACTAACGTTGGAGATGGCATTCACTACCACGTTAGTGGCCACGATAATCTAATTAACATGGGCTCTAACGTGGAAAGGAGGGGCGTTTGGAGCGTTAATGACGGGCACATTGGAACGTTAGTGACAAAGGTAAGTGTCACTAACATTCTCGAAGGAATGGCATTACTACGTTAGAAGCCACGTTAACCTAGTTAACATGGATTCTAACGTAGGGAGAAGGGGTGACTCTCCACGTTATTGGGAAAGGTAGGTCCCAATAACGTTCGCGAAGGACCAAGAAGCAACGTTAGTGGTCACGTTAGTGCCACTAACGTTGAAGTTAACGTTGATCATTTTGGGTTGGAACGTTAGTGGAAAAGGTGATCGTCACTAACGTTCCCGAACCCACATCCTCACTTAACGTTAACGCCACTAACGTCCTAACTAACGCCTATGCCTAACTCACACTTTTTCTGCAAACAAAGCTGAGCCCACTGAAGATTGTAACTGCTTCAACTCAAGATCAAAGGCTCATATCCAAGACTTGAAGAACTCACTAGAAGATCAAGAGGAGTAGTATATATAGGAGTAGTTTTGAACTGTTAGGGAGCTTTTTGCACTTTGGAGAACTATCCTCTGTATATTTACTTTTCTACATTTTCTAGTTAAGCATGTATTCTCCACTGCCATTTTCCATTTCCAGAGCTATGAACCACTAACCCCTTTCATTGGGTTAGGGAGCTCTGTTGTAATTTGATGGATCAATTATAGTTTTCATTCTTCTTCCTCTTTCTTTTCTCTTGATTTACTAGAAGGCTTTCAATCTTAATTCAATTGGTTAGTTGTCTTGGAAAAGAAACTCTCCATAATTGTATCTCCTCTAAGCCTTGGAAAAGGGATGAGGAGATCATGCTAGAAATGCTTTCTCATGTTGGACCAAATTGGGGTTTGGGCGGATATAGTGACATGTAATCCTCCCAACACTTTGATTTGGAAATACGTGTGGTATAATCAGTGACCACACTTCATCTCTTCCCATGAGCAATTAAATCAAGGAATTGGGCAATTGTTCAAGCTTAGAGAGATTGGATTGCCAAGGAATTGGGATCTAATCACTTAAGATTGCCAAGGAGAGCAATGAATGCATTGATTGAGGAAGAGATGAGAATGAATTTGATCCGGAGAATGCAACATCTCCTAAGCCCAATGAATCCCCTATTTATGATCTTACCCATTCTCTTTACTTTCTGCCATTTATTTCCATGTTCATCTACCCAATTCCCCATTTACGATTCTGCATTTTAATTTCTGCAATTTACTTTTCCGCCATTTAATTTCCAGCAAATCTCAACTACATTCTGTTTAGCTCAACTAGCATACTCTTCCAACTAAAATTGCTTGAACTCTTTCAACTAAAGTTGCTTGACCAATCAATCCCTGTGAGATTCGACCTCACTCTATTGTGATTTTTTACTTGACGATAATTCGGTATACTTGCCGAAGGAAAATTTGTTGAGAGACCAGTTTTCTTGCATCACCTATGCAATTTAGCTGGAGTTGTCATAGGAGAAGATATCCTCATTGAAAAGGACAAGCCTGTTCCGAGGGTTACCTGAAACTGGAGGTCGATCTCAGATGAGATCTTCAGTACTGGTCGGTGCTAACGTGTCCGGCTGGTGAGAGACGGCCGGAGCTGTTGTGTCCGACTTGTTGAACTTGTTGGTGGTGCTGATTCCTTTGTCCCCGGAGGGTGGGGGGGTACCTGCAAGGGACTCCGATGCTTAAGTTAGCAAGTGTATTAAGCAGGTATTGTGTAGAATCAGAGTATGAGTTATACCTGGGTGCTCCAGTGTATTTATAATGGTGAGAAGTGACCTTTCTAGATAAGATAAGTTAGTTATCTTATCTTTAGGTGAGGTCAGCTTATCTTCAACGGAACCGCCTTTATCTCTGTTGGCTGGGATTGCCTCTGGATTTGGGTCGTGTTCCTCTATTTGGGCCCATTATTGGGCTTTCCTGTCGATTTGGCCGAGCTCTTTTGAGAAGAGGTCGGATAGTTTGACCTGAAGAGGTTGGTCGCCTTGTCGCTAAACATCCCGGGTCGGTCAGCTCGACCCAGGGTATGAACAATGCCCCTGCTTAAGCTCGGTTTTCTTGTTTGAGGTCGAGTCTTTTGACGTCGGTCCTTCTTTTAGTGAAACCGAGTTCAAGCATTTTGTCGATTTCTTCTTTTGTAGATTTTTGAATGTAGAATGTTTTGCTCTAAAAGCGCGCGCTTTTGTATTAGCGCTTTTTTGGGAACGCAAGCGGTTTTAACATCCGCATTTAATTGGCATTAATTGCCCCCATTCTCTCTTGGCTTTATTTTGATTTTTCTCGATCAAAAACGGGTTTTCTTCTTCATTTCATAACTTCTCCCTTTACTCTCTCGTTTTCTGTTTCTCTCATCTGCTCTCTGTCTTTCGTTTGTGCGTCTGCTTTCTTGCGTTGCGGCGTCACTTGGCAATTTTCTGGGCAGCCTTTGTTTCTGCGCTTCCATTCTTTTCTTCGAAGCTTTCTTTCGTCTCCAGGTTAGTCCCATTTCGTGTTTCCTCATTTATTTTTTTGACTTTGTGATGGAGTTTTCCTTTTGATCTTCCTTTTGGAGAAAGTTTGGATCTTTCTGTTTTTATCATGCTTGACTTGTTGCATGCTCTGGATTTTTCCCCTTTTTTGGTGCGAATCTCTTCTTTGTTTGCTTGAATCTTTTTCTTTTGCATGTTGCCGCCGTTTCTGCTTGTGCTTTTGCTGATGATTTTTTACTTGATTTCAAAAAATTTTGCGCCTTAGCTGTTTTTCTTCTTAGTCCTTTTGGTGTTCTGATAAACTGTAGCAGTAGTGTTTTTCACTGATAAACTGTAGGAGCGATACTTTTTCTGATAAACTGTAGAAGGGTGGTGTTTTTGCATTTTTTGCTTCTTTTGTTTCTTTCGGGATTTTATTTTCTTTTTGATGAGTGACGAGATGTAGGCTGTAGAAATAACTTGAAAACTTTGCCTGTTTACTGCCTCCAAGGGATGCCCCCAGACTTTCTTATCTTGAGTCTTGGGGGTTTTCCCTTTCTGTTTGTCTAGATGTTTTGCTCCTCGTCCGGGATGTTTTTAAGTAATCCATTCTTCTCTTCTTTTTGTAGGATTTAGTTGACCTCATGTCTTCCCGAAATAACATTGTAGAGATGCCTTCCCAGGTTCTTGCGGGTATGGTCGATTGGGTGGACTCCATGGTTCTCATGTGTGTCTCGCTGGTTGATTCTGAGTTTTGTGCTCAGCTTAGGCAGTTTCATAATGTCTGTAGTAAGTCTGGTGATGAGAAGAATTATGAACTTGTCCCTCCCTCTTCTGACGAGAGAGTCTGCTTTTCAACTCGGGTTGTTGATGGTCGCCCTTTCTTTTATGCTTATGATTTTTTCTTTGGTCAGCTGGATATTACCCTTCCTTTTACTCAATTTGAAACCGACCTGTTATGATCTTGTAATGTTACCCCCTCTCAACTTCACCCCAATTCCTGGGGTTTCATAAAAATTTTCCAATTGTTGTGCAATGGTTTTGGTATTCCTGCTTCCCAATCTCTCTTTTTCGACTTGTTTGTCTTGACTAAGCCCGGAGTGGTGAAAAAGAAGGCAGCTTAGGTCTCCTTTCATTCCACCCAGGGAAAGAAGGTCTTTTCCATGTTTGACAAGTCATTCCGTGATTTTAAAAACTACTTTTTCAAGGTCTGAGCTGTTGAAGGAATTCGGCCCTTTTTCTGGATGAAAATGATGAGCCTGCCTTTCCCTTGGAATGGCAAAGAGACGTGAGGGTCCCAGGTATTCTTGGGAGATGTTGGATGAGGCTGAGCGAGCCTTTGTTACTGTTTTGGAAGAACGCTGGGGTCAACCTCCCCATCTTGATACAAAGAAATTTCTAACCAATCCTTCTTTTCTTCAAACTGAACTGGGTATCTTTTGTTTCTTTTATTATCTGTTGTTGCTTGTAGCTGTCTTTCCGACTTGTCCGACTTGTAGCTTAACTTTCTGTTTTATTTGCAGAGGCAATGAAGAATAACGAATCTATGAAAGCTTTTAAGAGGGCGCAGAAGGCGATTGCTGCCAGAAATATTGCTGCCAAGGTGGCTGGGAAGGGGTCCTCCCAGGTGCGCGAGAAGCCATCAGTGCCGGGTTCCCCCGGGGTGAAGAAGGTGATCCCGACACCTCGGGTCCGCTTGGTGGATCCTCATCCTACTTCTGCCGCTCCATCTGCTGCCCCTCCAAGTAAGAAGCAAAAGACAGCTAAGCCCTTTGACCTCAATGCCCCTGATTTCAATGCCATTGAGTTTGTAGATCAGCAAATCGGTCCCTATTGTACCCTCTCAATGGACGATGTGTCCATCCTTCATCATTTGGAATTCATGGCCCGAAATCACGTACAGATGGCATTTATGGCGGCTGCTATATACCGGACTGCTCAAAATCTTCCTCTCCATGCTACCAAGGCATTTATAGAGGAGGCAAAGCAGGAGTTTGACCGGATGAAGGTGATGAAGGAGGAGCTTGAATTAAAGGTGACCAAGTTGGAGAAGGATCTAGGGAATGAGAAGGCGAGTTCCCTTTCACTGGCGGCTTCTTTGAGGTTGGCCGAGGACACAGCCTTGATGCATAAGGAGAGTTACGTTACGACTTATCGGGAGGTGATGCGCCTGAGGGAGGAGTTGAATAATGCCCGGGAAGATTATTCTGAGCTCCAGGGTCATCTCGTTGGCAGCGTGACTGCTGCTTATGAGAACTTGAAGGAGCAAGTTCGGGTCATTGCTCTCGAGGCCGATCTCACCCCTTTCAGCCTGGACAATGTTGTCAGGGATGGCAGAATTGTCCCTGATGACGATGGTGATGATGATGCTGATCCTCCTCCTGTGTCCTCTGCCAAAGTGTCGACCTCTTCTGTTCCTCTGGTTGCTGATGCCAGGACATTTTGGCCAGTTTCACTGACCTTTTCTTTACTGTTTTTAGGTCATTTCATGCATTTTCTTAGGAAATAAGTTAGTTTTGGGCAGATATTCACTCAGACCTTGATTCAAGCATACATTGTGCATTTTACATTATTTCATGAGAATTTTGCATGTTTTCAATGACAAAAGTGTATATTGCATTACCCATGACTTGGACTAGAACTTTGATGCACTCTATTGCTTGATTTCAGGACCAAAGGAAGCAAGGAATGGGAGGTAACTTGCAAAGTTAAAGAGAAAAGTGATTGCCAAAAACACGCTCAAAAGCCATCAATGCCCACGTTAAAGAGTCACGTTAACTAAGTAAACGTGAACTCTAACGTGGAGAAGAGAAGTTGAGCCAACGTTAGTGACATTCAACATTGTCACTAACGTTGGCAATTGCTCACAAATGGCCACGTTAGAAGCCACGTTAACCTAGTTAACGTGGCCTCTAATGTTAAAGGGGAAGAGAAGCCAACGTTAGTGACACTCAACATTGTCACTAACGTTGGCCTAAGGTGCAAAGAGCCACGTTAACTCCCACGTTAACTTGGTTAACGTGGGAGCTAACGTGAGAGAAGGAGAGTTGTCGACAACATTAGTGACACTCAACATTGTCACTAATGTTGGAGCAACCACACAACCCCCAAGAGCCACGTTAACCTCCATGTTAACTTGGTTAACGTGGAAGCTAACGATGAGGAATGAAGAATGAGCCAACGTTAGTGACACTCAACATTGTCACTAACGTTGGGATGGCTAGAAATGGCCACGTTAGAAGCCACTTAGAAGCCACGTTAACCCAGTTAACGTGAGCTTTAACGTGAAAGAAGGGGCACACTTGAACGTTAGTGACAATGTTGAGTGTCACTAACGTTCTCGAACTCATACTTTCACTAAAACATTAACACCCCTAACGTCCTGAGCTAAAGTCTCTGCCTACTTCACACTTTCTCTCTGCAAGTAAAAACCAAGCCCAAATGAAGAAGAGAACTGCTTCAATCTCAAGATCCAAAGGCCCAAGACTTGAAGAGCTAACTAGAAGCTGAGAAGAGTAGTATATATAGGAGTAGTTTTGAAATAGAGGGGAGAGCTTTTTGGGGAGTAGCGAACAAAAAGAGAACTACTCTTTGTATTTACTTTCTCTGCACTTCTAAGTTTTATCATGTATTCTCCATCTTGGATTTTGATTTCTAGAGATATGAACAATTAAACCCCTTTCATTGGGTTAGGGAGCTCTGTTGTAATTTGATGGATCAATACTAACTTTCTTGTTCTTCTTCTATCTTCCCTTTTGATTTCACTTGAAAGATTTCAATCTTCATCCAATTGGATAGTGATCTTGGAAAAGAAGCTATTCAAACATGGATCTCTTCGGATCCTTGAAAGAGGAATGAAGAGATTAGCTAGAAATGCTTTCTCATGCTGGACCAAATTGAGTGTGGATGGGTATGTGGCTATAACCCTCTAAGCATTTGATTTGGGAAGTGCATGTGGTATAATCAGTGACCACACTTCATCTCTTCTCATGAGCAATTGACTAAGGAATTGGCTATTGATCAAGATTTGAGCGATTGAATTGCAAGAAATTGTGATTCAATCACTTAAGATTGCCAAGGAGATCAATGGGTGCATTGATTGAGGAAGAGATGAAAATGAAATTGATCCAGAGAATGCAACATCTCCTAAGCCCAATGAATTCCCCATTTCTGATCTTACCCATTCTCTTTATTTTATGCAATTTACTTTTATGAGCAATTTCCCCATTCCCATTTACAATTCTGCTAATTACTTTCATGTCATTTACTTTCTTGCCATTTTAATTTCTGCAATTATCAACTCTATTCATGGATTTGCTCAACTAGATCATTCCTCTAATTAAAGTTGCTTGATCAATCAATCCCTGTGGGATTCGACCTCACTCTATTGTGAGTTTTTACTTGATGACAAATTCGGTACACTTGCCGAATGGGAATTTGTTGAGAGACAAATTTTACCCGATCAAGTTTATGGCGCCGTTGCCGAGGATTGATTGTGCATCGACAATGATTACATTAGAGGATTACTAGATTGAGCAATTGTATTTTGTTTGATTTAATTTTCTGTTGGGTTAATTTGATTTCCGACTTAGTTTAATTCTTCCCCTCCCCTGTTTCTGAGTTTTTCTTTGCTATTTACAATTCAGTTCACTAACCCACTAACTGTTTGATATATTGCATCACTGACACTAACAAGTTATTCTAACAAGATACTTTCTGCATTGCTTTTCTTGCTTGTACTCTGTTGGTAGTATGACAGGGAGAAGAAGCGGAGCTTCAACTTCCTTTGATTCTGAACCTGAGAGAACCTTCTTAAGATTAAGAAGGGAGGCAAAAGAAAAACGTGTAGTGGGTGCTGAAGAAGAAGAGGAACACTTTGAAGAATACTTTGAAACAACCATGGAGGACCATCGCGAGGAAGAGGTGCACAACCATGGTGGAGAAGGTAGAGCAAATCCTGGTGGGGAAGATAGAAGAGTCTTGGGCTCTTACATCAACCCAAACCCAGGGAATTGCGGAAGTAGCATCCAAAAACCAACCATCCATGCCAACAACTTTGAACTAAAGCCACAGCTCATCACCCTAGTTCAGAACAATTGTTCGTTCGGAGGAGGTGTCCAAGAAGACCCCAACCAACACTTAAGCACATTCCTGAGAATATGTGACACAGTGAAGTCCAATGGAGTTCAACCAGACGTCTATAGACTGTTGTTGTTCCCATTCTCCCTCAGAGACAAGGCAACCAAGTGGTTGGAGTCTTTTCCAAAGGAGAGCTTGACAACTTGGGATGATGTTATGATCAAGTTCTTAGCAAGATTTTACCCCACTCAACGAGTCAATCGGCTGAGAGCTGAGGTCCAAACTTTCAGGCAACAAGATGGTGAGACACTATATGAAGCATGGGAGAGGTTTAAAGACCTAACAAGGAGATGTCCATCTGATATGTTCAATGAATGGGTACAGCTGCACATCTTCTATGAAGGACTGTCATATGAATCTAAGAAAGCCGTAGACCATTCATCCGGAGGTTCTTTGAACAAGAAGCAGACCATTGAGGAAGCCATAGATGTCATTGAAACTGTGGCTGAGAATGACTACTTCTATGCTTCCGAAAGAGG
>NC_029778.3:58238668-58241099 GCF_000817695.3 Arachis duranensis
GAAAGGAGAAGATGGGAGCTCCTCACTGACCCGGTCACTAAGGTGAATGCAAACCTCATAAGAGAATTTTATGCAAATACAGTCCGGTATGATAAGAATGATGAGTCGTATATAAGCTTTGTGAGAGGAAAGATGGTGGATTTTGGTCCCATGAGTGTAATGAGGGCATTGAAGCTACGGTCTATACCATTTGAAGAAGAAAGTTATCACTCAAGGATGAACAACAACCCTAATTATGACCAGATCCTGCAAGACCTTTGTGTACCCGGAGCTGACTAGGAAAGGGGCGCTGGAAATAAGCCAAAATTCATCAAGAGAACAGATCTCACTCCTGAAGCCAAGGGGTGGTTTGAGCTAGTGAGGAGATCTATCCTCCCAGCTGCAAACAACTCGGAGGTGAATCTGGAAAGGGCAACAATGGTGCATTGCATACTCAAGGGAGGAGAAATCAAGGTTCATGAAATCATAGCTCAAGGCATTAGAAAGATGGCAGAGAAAAGTGACGCAAGAGGGATGTTAGGTTACCCCAGCACTATTTACTGACTATGCAAGAAAGCTGGGGTGGAGTTTGAGGATGAGGATCCTGTATGGATAAAGGAAGGTATTCCAATAACAGTTCGAAGGATGAATGCTGCAGTATCTCCCATACCTCAAAAGAAGCAAAGAAAGAGTACATGGCCTCAAGGAGTGGAAGGACAAGCCGCAGAGGGGCAAGCACCACAGACCTTGGACATGCATCAACTACAGGAAGCACTTGATGGTTTGTCTAGACAGTACTTGGAAGGCCAAGGAGCACAGAAAGAGCTACAACTACAGATGATGAGACAGCAAGAGGAAGCACTATCAAGATGGATAACTCAACAAGGAGAGTGGCAAAGGTAGATGATAGAACAACAACAAAGTCAAGGGCAACAATGGGGAGAAACATTCAACAGGATGGAGCAAAGGTAAAATGAGCAACAAGAGTCCATCCAGAGGCTAATCAACATCCAAGCACATCAAGGGGCACACATACATGAGATGCATCGAAGGCAGATATAACACACAGAACTACTGAACGAGCAAAGGGCATTTGCAGAAAGTGTTTACATGAGCGAGACAGGACATCACATAAACACTCAAGCCAGGCTCGGGTACCTAGTAGGACAGCTGCCTATATTACACCCAGGAATCGCAAGGTATGAAGAAGTGAGGGATGAATTAGCACGAGAAGAGAGACAAAGGGTGGAAGAAAGCCATGAATCAGTGAGGAAGGCACTTGCGAATTGGAAGCAGGCAAGATTGGCACGGCTGCGAGGAAGTGCAAAAGGACACAAGGAGGACCAGCAAGGAAAAGAGCAAGAACAGCCACAAAAGTAAAAGGTGGTGGAGTTCCTTCGTTACTCCATTTCTTTTTCTATGCTTTAAATAAGGAAGATCTTGTATGAAATAGAACTTGCTTCCATGTTAGTTTGAACATTTTCAATTCTGCATCTTAATGCTCTTAGTGCTTAGGTCCATGAACTCTGGTTTAAGTGTCACTGCATCTTTCCCTTATTTACTTGTAAGCTTGTCTATTTGTTTGAAGAAGGGAATGTTGTATGTTTTAAAAGAGCAGAGTAGGGCTCATATTGTGGAAATGTGATGAGCGGATATTTTATACGCTTTTTGGGGGTAATTTCATGTAGATTTTAGTATGTTTTAATTAGTTTTTAGTAGAATATTATTAGTTTTTAGGCAAAAATCATATTTCTGGACTTTACTATGAGTGTGTGTATTTTTCTGTGATTTCAGGTATTTTCTGGCTGAAATTGAGGGAGTTGAGCAAAAATCTGACTTAGGCTGAAAAAGGACTGCTGATGCTGTTGGATCCTGACCTCCCTGCACTCGGAATGGATTTTTTAGAGCTACAGGAGTCCAATTGGCGCGCTCTCAACGGCGTTGGAAAGTAGACATCCAGGGCTTTCCAGCAATATATAATAGTCTATACTTTGCGCGAAGATAGACGACGTAACATGGCATTGAACGCCAAGTACATGCTGCTGTCTGGAGTTAAACGCCAGAAAAACGTCATGATCCGGAGTTGAACGCCCAAAACACGTCATAACCTGAAGTTTAACGCCAAGAAAGGCCTCTACTCGTGGATAGCTTTAGTCTCAGCCCCAGCACACACCAAGTGGGCCCCAGAAGTGGATTTCTGCACCAATTATCTTAGTTTACTCATATTCTGTAAACCTAGGTTACTAGTTTACTATTTAAACAACTTTTAGAGACTTATCTTGTACCTCATGACATTTTTAGATCTGAATTACATACTTTGTGACGGCATGAGTCTCTAAACTCCATCGTTGGGGGTGAGGAGCTCTGCAAGGCTCAATGAATTAATGCAATTGTTTCTATTTCATTCAAACGTGTGTGCGTTCCTATCTAAGATGTTCATTCGCGCTTAATT
>NC_029778.3:58241226-58242757 GCF_000817695.3 Arachis duranensis
GAGCATAGGAACGTTTTCACTGAGAGGATGGGAAGTAGCCACTGACAATGGTGACGCCCTACATGCAGCTTGCCGTAGACGTGCTTTACAAACAATTGAGTTAAATATTACATTGCAGGAATTCAGAGGACAAAGCATCTCCAAAACTCCAACATATTTCCCATTACTGCACAACAGGTAACGCTGTTATTCTCTATTATTTTAACTTACAATTTTAAGTAGTTTGTAGTTTGGCTTTTTACAAATAAATCCAAATAACTTCATTAGCCTCTTGACTAAGATTAATAAAATAACATTGATTGCTTCAAGCCAATAATCTCCGTGGGATCGACCCTTACTCACGTAAGGTATTACATGGACGACCCAGTGCACTTGCTGGTTAGTTGTGCGAATCACAAATTCGTGCACCAAGTTTTTGGCACCGTTGCCGGGGATTATTGAGTTTGAACAATTGAAGGCATATTTTATTTCTTAGATCAGGAATAATTTATTTCTGTTGTTACAGAGTCATTAAATTTTGATAGGATAGTTTCTTTTCAAAAATTTCTTTTCAAAAATATTATTTTTCTTAATTAATTGTTGATTTTTCGTGAATTTAGTGTCTTATTCTAAGTTTGGTGTTAACTACATATTTTATATTTTCCTTAAAATTTTCGTGTTAGTGTTCTTGGTTCTTCCTTGATCTTCAAGTTGTTCTTGATAATTGGTTATACCCTTTGGAACCTTTTTCAAAAATAATTTTTCTTGGACTGAATCTTGTGCCAAACTTTAAGTTTGGTGTTTTCTTGTTAATCTTTTTATAATTTTCAAAATTCTATTAAAGTTTTCTAAAAATTTTAAGTTTGGTGTTCTTCCTTTTGTTCTTGGTGTTCTTGTGAATCTTCAAGGTGTTCTTGAGTTTTTCTTGTGTCTTGATCTTAAAATTTTTAAGTTTGGTGTTCCTTGGTGTTTTCCCTCCAAAAATTTTCGAAAATAAGGAGCACTAGATTTAAAAAATTTTAAGTCTTGTGTCTTTTGTGTGTTTTTCTCTTTCATCATAAAATTCAAAATTCAAAAAAATTTTATATTTTCTAACAAATTTTGAACCACTTTTTCGAAATTTTTATATAAATTTCAGATTTTAATTTCAAAATTTTTCGAAAAATTTTCAAAAAAAAAATATTTTTAACTTCTTTTTATATATTTTGTTTTTATTTATTCCACTTTTATAAAATAAATAAAACACTTGAACGTTAGTGACAATGTTGAATGTCACTAACGTTCTCGAAGGTTGGCAAAAGCCACGTTAGAAGCCACGTTAACCCAGTTAACGTGAGCTTTAACGTGAAAGAAGGGGCACACTTGAACGTTAGTGACAATGTTGAGTGTCACTAACGTTCTCGAAGGCTAACAAGGCAACGTTAAAAGCCACGTTAACCCAGTTAATGTGGGCATTAACGTGAGGCAAAGGGGTGCATGGCAACGTTAGTGACAATGTTAAGTGTCACTAACGTTCTCGAACTTGTATTTTCACTAAATGTTAAACACCCCT
>NC_029778.3:58244848-58248345 GCF_000817695.3 Arachis duranensis
AAGAAGATGGAGAGAAGTCAAGTGGCAGCAATCACCACTTCAATTCAAGAGGAAGCAAGTGAAGAGGAAGAAGGCAATCAGGAGCAAGCCAAGTACATTGGGAATTCACCTAGATACAACCATGATCCATACTCCAAGACCTACAACCTTGGATGGAGGAATCACCCAAACTTTGGGTGGGGTAATCAACAAGACCAAGGCCAAGATCAGAGACGTCACAACTCCAACAACAACACAGCCCCCCAACAATTCACACAGAGGACATACCCACAAAACCACATCAATACATCTCACCCTTCTACCTCTACTCCCAACATACCATCATTTGATGACAGAATCTCTAAGATTGAAACCTTACTTGAAAGCATATGCAAAGACTTTCAAGACAATAAGGTGTTCAAAGAGGAGGTGAGAGCCAGTATAAAGAATCGGGGGGAAGCAATCAAGAAGCTGGAATTCCAAGTGGGATATTTGTCTGAGAAGATTCCCAGACCCACTGATAGCTTCCCAAGTAACATGGAGAAGAATCCAAGAGGTGAAACGAAGAAAGTAAGATGGGAGGATTACAATATGGTCACTACAAATGACAAGGAGACAGAAGACAAGCAAAGCAAGCTGTCAGAACAACTTGAAAATACCTTAGTAGAGAAGGAGAAGAAGGACCAAAATGAACCAGAAATCTCAGAACAGGAGCTGCTGAGACTATATGCACCATTTCCTCAACTGCTAAAGGGTGCTGTGGGAAAGAGAATGTACTCAAGGTTCTTAGACTCGTTTGCATCTTTGAATGTGAACATACCATTCATCAAAGTCATTCAGCAAATGCCAGCATTCATCAAGTATATGAAGGAACTACTTCCCAGGAAGAGCTCACTTAAAGGGGGCCAGACTATAGTGATGAACAAAGATTGCAGCACCCTCATTCAAACACAATTGCCTGCGAAAAGAAAAAACCCAGGGAGTTTTCATGTGCCTTGTGCTATAGGGGAAACAAATTTTGATAGAGCACTTTGCGATTTGGGAGTAAGCATCAACTTAATACCCCTATCCCTGGTAAAAAGGCTGCAGATCAATGAGATACTACCTACAGATGTAGTCATAAGACTGGCTGACAAAACTCAACAGCAAGCAGTAGGAGTGGTAGAAAACGTGTTGCTCAAAGTTGGAAAATACTTTCTCCCAACAGACTTTGTCATCCTGGACATGGAAGAGAGTCATCTGCACCCAATCATATTAGGGAGACCATTTCTAGCTACTGCTAGAGCACTCATAGATATGGAGAAAGAGGAGCTAATATTAAGGATCCATGATGAACAACTGAGCTTCAATGTTTTCGAACTCTCACTAGAAAAAGATAAAGAGGACAAAGAACCGAGCAAAGATCATCATGAGATACTAAAGGAAGAAGCAAGCATTGGAGCACAGCTAGCCCATTCTGAGATTCACTGGGTTGATGGACGAGGCGAGCAGCAAGTGCCACAGGTCAAGGAAAAATTGAAGGAACCTAAGCCACCAGAAGCTTGTGAGGACATTAACAAAAGCTCATCAAGAAGGAGGCCACCAGGAATAAGAAAACAGCACCAGGAGCAAAGAAGAAGGTACCAAGGGGGTGGCGGAACAAGAAGATTCCTACGGAAGATTTCTCTCCAGGAGATAAAGTAGTCTCAGCCTATTTCACCGATATCCCCCTTAATCTCCCTACTGTACCATCTCAGTTACCTAAGGTCTTCACCATCAACAGAGTTCTCTCTTTGGAGCATATAGAGATCATTGATACAACCAATGGATACAAGTCAACTGCCAGAGGAGAAGACTTTAAGCATTACCAACAACCATAATAAGGGGGTAACGTCAAGCTAGTGACGCTAAAGAAGCGCTTCATGGGAGGCAACCCATGTTTTACATGCTTTCAGAAGTAGTGAATAAATCATTATTCATGAATTCCAACCAAAAATTGACAAACACATGTGAAATTTTTATATGCAGAATATAGAGAAGAACAAGTTTGGTGTTCAAAGCATGATTCTTAAAGCTTTGAACACAATTTTTCATCACAGTGCTCCAAACTAAGTTTGGTGTCACCCTATGGTGTCACAATTTTGCATATGAAGATACACAGTTAGTCAGTTAGTGGAATTCAGGAATAAGCAAATTCTTTTATTATCCAAGCTGTAGATGTTAATGCATTTTTGTTTTTTTTAAAAAAAAAGTAGTTCTTACTCTTCTTATTTCATCTTTATAGGAAAAAGAAAGGAACATTGAGGAGATTGATAGGACAAGTGAAAAGAAATGGTTCAGCACTTTATGAAGAGATACACACACGTGACTCAAGAAAGAATGCCTTGGAAAATGTTACCATGCAACATGGAAGAAAGAGGAACCTTGATGACCGAACCAATAACCACAATAAAGTGGTGATCCTTGTCCTTTAGCATGCATAACCCCAACTGTCCATCTAGCAACAAGTTCATCAATCCACACCATCCATTCACTTACAACATCTCTGTATAAGTAGCCATTGATCCGTGCCCATTCTTAACCTTCATCACACACTCTTCATAGATATCCATTTAGAAACTCAGCACTTATTATCTCATTACAAACGTTCCCCACCCTCACTCTCTTCATTGCCATAAAACCCTAAACAACCAGAAGTCTCCACAACCTTATCACCTTCACATAAGAACTATTATTCATCGCATCCTCGAGTGCCAAGAGAAGGAAAGGAAAGGAACCCATGGAGGAACACCCGTTTGATGAGAAGAGGTTTAGAAGCTTGCATCATGCATTGGAATACGGGTGGATGGTTGGTAAGGAAATCATTTATGAGTTGGGATTTCAAGTTAGGAAGAGTGACTGCCCGAAAATCTCAGAGAAGGTAGAAAGGAGAAGATGGGAGCTCCTCACTGACCCGGTCACTAAGGTGAATGCAAACCTCATAAGAGAATTTTATGCAAATGCAGTCCGGTATGATAAGAATGATGAGTCGTATATAAGCTTTGTGAGAGGAAAATGGTGGATTTTGGTCCCATGAGTGTAATGAGGGCATTGAAGCTACGGTCTATACCATTTGAAGAAGAAAGTTATCACTCAAGGATGAACAACAACCCTAATTATGACCAGATCCTGCAAGACCTTTGTGTACCCGGAGCTGACTAGGAAAGGGGCGCTGGAAATAAGCCAAAATTCATCAAGAGAACAGATCTCACTCCTGAAGCCAAGGGGTGGTTTGAGCTAGTGAGGAGATCTATCCTCCCAGCTGCAAACAACTCGGAGGTGAATCTGGAGAGGGCAACAATGGTGAGAAATCAAGGTTCATGAAATCATAGCTCAAGGCATTAGAAAGATGGCAGAGAAAAGTGACGCAAGAGGGACGTTAGGTTACCCCAGCACTATTTACCGACTATGCAAGAAAGCTGGGGTGGAGTTTGAGGATGAGGATCCTGTATGGATAAAGGAAGGTATTCCAATAACAGTTCGAAGGATGAATGCTGCAG
>NC_029778.3:58256056-58256382 GCF_000817695.3 Arachis duranensis
ACCCACTAATGACACTAAAACAGTGTTAAAATTCCTCCAGAAACATATCTTCAGCAGATTTGGTATCCCTAGAGTGTTAATCAGTGATGGGGGCACTCATTTCTGCAATAAACAGCTTTACTCTGCTCTGGTACGTTATGGAGTCAACCACAGGATAGCTACTCCATATCACCCACAAACTAATGGGCAAGCTGAAGTCTCAAATAGAGAACTCAAAAGAATCCTGGAACGGACTGTAACTAACCGTAGAAGGGATTGGGCAAGAAGCCTGGATGATGCTCTGTGGGCATACAGAACAGCATTCAAGACCCCTATAGGGACCTCTC
>NC_029778.3:58260333-58260887 GCF_000817695.3 Arachis duranensis
TAAAGAAGCGCTTGCTGGGAGGCAACCCAGCCAATCACAAAATTTAATTTTATTCGTTTTTCTAATAAATTAAAGTTTTACAGGTAGATGCTACAGTATCTTCAAAGGGTGAAATAGCAATTGGTTGAAGTCACAGAATTACAGGAAAATTTGGAAGCTCACTGGCGTGAAAAAGCCAGTAAGAAACATTTTGGGTGTTGAACGCCCAAAAGAAGCACCCACTGGGCGTTCAACGCCAGTAAGGGTAGCCATCTGGGCGTTAAACGCCAGAAAGGAGCATCTTCTGGGCGTTGAACGCCAGAAAGAAGCACCTTCTAGGCGTTCAACGCCAGATTGTTAGCATCCTGGGCGTTCAGAAAAACGCCCAGTGACAAAGGACTTCCTGGCGTTCAACGCCAGAAAGAAGCATCAGCTGGGCGTTGAACGCCCAGGAGAAGCAGCATTTGGGCGTTAAACGCCCAAAACATGCATCGTTTGGGCGTTTAACGCCAGGATGGTGGGGAGGAGGTAAAATTCATTTTCCTTCACAAATTTTCTAATTTTTTATGTTTCAA
>NC_029778.3:58263721-58264637 GCF_000817695.3 Arachis duranensis
TTTTTTTAACTCTACCTTGTTGTTGAGCATGGTTTGTGATTTTGGTTTAAGTGTCACTGCATCTTTCCCTTATTTACTTGTAAGCTTGTCTATTTGTAAGAAGAGAATGTCTATGTTTACAAAAGACCAGAAATGAGTTCATAATGTGGAAGTGCATTCATGAATCTTTGGGGGTAGTCATAAGTTAGCTAAGTTGGTTCAACCACAAGGTTAGGATGAAAACTATCTATCCTGAATGCTTACTTTTGATATACCCATGAGACTAAGATAACAACAAGATCCTAATAAGAGAAAAGGGAAAGAACAATGGAAGTGAAAAACAAAAGAAAAAGAGTAAGCAATAAGGCTAGGCACCAATGGTTTACCCTAAGACATGTGTCTGTGGTGCTCCTGTGTGAAGGATCTACTTGGATGAATAAGCTCTTTGAGGTGCTTCATCACCTGGTAACTTGGGTTAACTAACCCGGGATTATCAGCTGAAAATCCACTATCAAGAGTAACCCCCACCACAGAGCATTTAGTAACCCAAAGAGGTGCTGGACACCAAGGTCTGAAGGAGAGAAAATAAATAAACTATATGCTTGTGGTGTGTATGTATGGGGGAGAGACTTGAGTAAGTAAGCCCTTAGGGGTGCTTCAACACCCAGCACCTTGAACCAACTGGTTCGAGAGTGTTGGCTGAAAGCTTATCCCAAAGAGTTGCCCCCTTACAAAACACTTAGCCTAAATAACACAAACAGCCCTTGAAATAACAATAAAAAGATCAATAAATACAGGTCTCATGGGACATAACAAAGTGAGTAATTTAGGAGATGATAAAGGTCTGAAAGCCAGTAGTGGAATAAACCTAAGTTGCTATGCATGAAACCACCATAAAATCAGGGACATGACTTCCACAAGAATGACTCATTTCTCT
>NC_029778.3:58264820-58268601 GCF_000817695.3 Arachis duranensis
GGTCATTTCATGCATTTTCTTAGGAAATAAGTTAGTTTTGGGCAGATATTCACCCAGACCTTGATTCAAGCATACATTGTGTATTTTACATTATTTCATGAGGATTTTGCATGTTTTCAATGACAAAAGTGTATATTGCATTACCCATGACTTGGACTAGAACTTTGATGCACTCTATTGCTTGATTTCAGGACCAAAGGAAGCAAGGAATGGGAGGTAACTTGCAAAGTTAAGGAGAAAAGTGATTGCCAAAAACACGCTCAAAAGCCATCAATGCCCACATTAAAGAATCACGTTAACTAAGTTAACGTGAACTCTAACGTGGAGAAGAGAAGTTGAGCCAACGTTAGTGACATTCAACATTGTCACTAACGTTGGCAATTGCTCACAAATGGCCACGTTAGAAGCCACGTTAACCTAGTTAATATGGCCTCTAACGTTAAAGGGGGAAGAGAAGCCAACGTTAGTGACATTCAACATTGTCACTAACGTTGGCCTAAGGTGAAAAGAGCCACGTTAACTCCCACGTTAACTTGGTTAACGTGGGAGCTAACGTGAGAGAAGGAGAGTTGTCGACAACGTTAGTGACACTCAACATTGTCACTAACGTTGGAGCAACCACACAACCCCCAAGAGCCACGTTAACCTCCACGTTAACTTGGTTAACGTGGAAGCTAACGATGAGGAATGAAGAATGAGCCAACGTTAGTGACACTCAACATTGTCACTAACGTTGGGATGGCTAGAAATGGCCACGTTAGAAGCCATGTTAACCTAGTTAACGTGGGCTCTAACGTGAGACCTAGGGGCACACTTGAACGTTAGTGACAATGTTGAATGTCACTAACGTTCTCGAAGGATAACAAGGCAACGTTAAAAGCCACGTTAACCCAGTTAACGTGGGCTTTAACGGGAGACAAAGGGAGCATGGCAATGTTAGTGACAATGTTAAGTGTCACTAAAGTTCTCGAAGGCTAACAAGGCAACGTTAAAAGCCACGTTAACCCAGTTAACATGGGCTTTAACGTGAGGCAAAGGGGTGCATGGAAACGTTAGTGACAATGTTAAGTGTCACTAACGTCCTCGAACTTGTAGTTTCACTAAATATTAAACACCCTAACGTCTTGAGCTAAAGTCTCTGCCACTTCACACTTTCTCTCTGCAAGTGAGCCAAGCCCAAATGAAGAAAGGAACTGCTTCAAACTCAAAGATCCAAAGGCCCAAGACTTGAAGAGCTAACTAGAAGCTGAGAAGAGTAGTATATATAGGATTAGTTTTGAAATAGAGGGGAGAGCTTTTTGGGGAGTAGCGAACAAAAAGAGAACTACTCTTTGTATTTACTTTCTCTGCACTTCTAAGTTTTATCATGTATTCTCCATCTTGGATTTTGATTTCTAGAGCTATGAACAATTAAACCCCTTTCATTAGGTTAGGGAGCTCTGTTGTAATTTGATGGATCAATACTAACTTTCTTGTTCTTCTTCTATCTTCCCTTTTGATTTCACTTGAAAGATTTCAATCTTCATCCAATTGGATAGTGATCTTGGAAAAGAAGCTATTCAAACATGGATCTCTTCGGATCCTTGAAAGAGGAATGAAGAGATTAGCTAGAAATGCTTTCTCATGCTGGACCCAATTGAGTGTGGATGGGTATGTGGCTATAACCCTCTAAGCATTTGATTTGGGAAGTGCATGTGGTATAATCAGTGACCACACTTCATCTCTTCTCATGAGCAATTGACCAAGGAATTGGCTATTGATCAAGATTTGAGAGATTGAATTGCAAGAAATTGTGATTCAATCACTTAAGATTGCCAAGGAGATCAATGGGTGCATTGATTGAGGAAGAGATGAAAATGAAATTGATCCGGAGAATGCAACATCTCCTAAGCCCAATGAATTTCCCATTTCTGATCTTACCCATTCTCTTTATTTTCTGCAATTTACTTTTATGAGCAATTTTCCCATTCCCATTTACAATTCTGCTACTTACTTTCATGTCATTTACTTTCTTGCCATTTTAATTTCTGCAATTATCAACTCTATTCATGGATTTGCTCAACTAGATCATTCCTCTAATTAAAGTTGCTTGATCAATCAATCCCTGTGGGATTCGACCTCACTCTATTGTGATTTTTTACTTGACGACAAATTCGGTACACTTGCCGAATGGGAATTTGTTGAGAGACAAATTTTACCCGATCAGTTGCACCTGATTCAGATTGCCAGGTTCTGAACCGGGAGGATGGAACTATAGATGCCGTGCCTATTCAGACTCGTCCTCCTTCTCCTTGTCCTGATGATGCCAAGAAGGCTCCTGATGCTTGCTGATCTCTTTCTAGATGTTTATGTAGTTAGCCCGGCTTGTGGGCTTTTTAAAACTTTGTTTGTTTAATTGCTGATATTTCCTAGTTGCTTGTTTAACAACTTTTATTTTGAAAAACAAAAGGTAGCTCGCTATCCCTTCACGGTAGGTTTTGGTGGCCTTCCGGAGCCTTATAACTTTGTGGAGTAATAGAGGTAGTTTTTTGACTTGGCATCTTTTCAGTTTTCTACTGTTTGAAATCTTGCATCTCGACCTCCTCGGATTGCTTTGTTTTATTGTTTGTAGCTTGGATCCTTTGAGGTTGTGACTTATGGGTCCAACTTGTTTCCTGTTGGTTCTTTTGTGCTGGTCCTCCTTTAAGTTATTTCTGTAATCCTCTTTCTTGGACCTTTGTCAGGTCTCTTACGGGGGTTACTTTTATAACTTTATTTGTAGTAGGAGTCCGACTTGGTTATGTCGGTCTCCTTTAAGTTATTTTTTTTTGTAATCCTCTTTCTTGGACCTTTGTCAGGTCTCTTTCAGGGATTACTTTGATAACTTTTTAGTGGTAGGAGTCCGACTTGGTTATGTCGGTCTCCTTTAAGTTATTTTTTGTAGTCCTCTTTCTTGGATCTTTGTCAGATCTCTTTCAGGGACTACTTGTATAACTTTTTAGTGATAGCAGTCCGACTTGGTTATGTCGATCTCCTTTAAGTTATTTTTTGTAGTCCTCTTTCTTGGATCTTTGTCAGATCTCTTTCAGGGACTACTTGTATAACTTTTTAGTGATAGGAATCCGACTTGGTTATGTCGGTCTCCTTTAAGTTATTTTTTGTAGTCCTCTTTCTTGGATCTTTGTCAGATCTCTTTCAGGGACTACTTTGCATAACTTTTTGTTTTGGGCTGACTTGATTGTGTCAGGCCCTTCTAAGTTAAACTAATCCTCTTTAATAGGGTTGGCCAGACCTCTTTCCAGGGTTTACTTATAACTTGGGTTGACTTGGTTCGTTTGACCAGTCCTTAAGTTATTATTTTAGCGATCGTTTTGGGCTGACTTTGTTATGTCAGGCCCTTCTAAGTTAAAGTAATCCTCTTTAATAGGGTTGGCCAGACCTCTTTCCAGGGTTTACTTATAACTTGGGTTGACTTGGTTTGTTCGACCAGTCCTTAAGTTATTATTTTAGCAATCCGTAAGACCTCGTCAGGTTCTTTTTTAGATCACTTTCAATAACTTCTTACATTATTCTGTGTTCATTTTTTCCGATTTGTAGAAAGTGGTTGGCATCTTTAGATCGTCCTTTGGGTGAATCGCGTTTTCACCTTTATCGGATGATTTATCTTTATCGTGGTCGCGCAGTGAAATTGTTTTTCACTTTCTGCCAACCTGTCGCTTCATAATCGGACGATGAATACTTCAGATTAATGCGTCTTGGATTCTTTGTAGAATATCTAAATAGACTTTATTCAAAGAAAAAA
>NC_029778.3:58268727-58271919 GCF_000817695.3 Arachis duranensis
AGGAAAAAGAGCACATCCACTAGTGAGATCCATTGCCTTTTCTAGCTGTAGTACCTTCTTAGGTTGCAGGCGTGCCATGATCTGGGAAGCTCTCGTCCCTCGAGTTTGGACAGTCGATAGTAGCCCTTCCCAAGTACTTCTATGACTCGGTAGGGTCCTTTCTAGTTTGCTGCCAGCTTCCCTTCTCCGGGCCGGGTTGTTCCAATGTCGTTTCGGATTAAGATGAGATCGTTCTCAGTGAAACTTCTTGGTACTACCCTTTGATTATATCTGGAAGCCATTCAACATTTTAGAGCTTCTTCTCCGATCCGAGCTCTTTCCTGGATTTCAGGTAGTAGGTCGAGTTCTTTCCTCTGAAGTTGGGAGTTTGCTCCCTCATTATAATGGACTACTCTAGGCGATCCTTCTTCAATTTCTACTAGAATCATTGCCTCCATTCCGTATGCTAATTGGTCGGAATCATTACCTTCTTTCCGTATGCTAATCAGAAAGGGGATTCCTTTGTGGTCGAATGTGGCGTCGTTTGATATGCCCATAGAACCTGTGGAAGTTCCTCTGCCCAGGCTCCCTTTGCATCTTGTAGTCTTCATTTTAACCCTGCCAATATGACTTTGTTGGCGGCTTCGGCCTGTCCATTGGCTTGTGGATGTTTGACAGAGGTGTACTGGTGCTTTATATTCAAGTCGGCTACTAATTTTTTGAAGCCTGCGTCTGTGAATTGGGTGCCATTGTCTGTGGTTATAGAATATGGAACCCCGAACCTTGTGACAATGTTTCTGTATAAGAATTTCCGGCTTCTCTGAGCGGTGGCATTGGCTAGGGGCTCTGCCTCGATCCACTTTGTAAAGTAATCTACTCATACATTGAGGAATTTAACTTGTCCTGATCCCTGTGGGAAGGGGCTGAGAAGATCGAGTCCCAATTTTGCAAAGGGCCAAGGTGAGGTCATGCTAATGAGCTCTTCTGGCGGGGCGATGTGAAAGTTGGCATGTTTCTGACATGGTGGACATGTCTTTACAAATTCTGTAGCTTCTTTCTGTAGAGTTGGCCAATAAAATTCCGCCTGGAGTACTTTTTTGGTGAGAGCTCGTGCTCCGAGATGATTGCCACAAATACCGCCGTGTATTTCTTCTAGCACTTCCCTTGTGTTAGAGGTTGGCACGCATTTTAGTAAAGGTGTTGAGATTCCTCTTTTGTATAGGATGTTGTTTATGATGGTGTAGTACTATGCCTCCCTTTTTAACCTCTTTGCCTCCTTTTCTTCTGTGGGGAGCGTTCCTATTTTGAGGTAGTTGATTATGGGGGTCATCCATCCTTGGTCCTGGCTTGTTATAGTCAGGACTTTTTCTTCTTTCGAGATTGACGGGTTTTGCAACATTTCCTGAATGAGGCTCCTATTGTTGCCCCCTGGTTTGGTGCTATCTAGTTTTGAGAGTGCATCAGCTCGGGCATTTTGTTCGCGGGGTATGTGGCAGATTTTATACTCCCCGATTTGTCCGAGCTGTTCCTTGGTTTTATCCAAATATTTTTTCATGGTAGGATCTTTGGCTTGGTAGCTCCCTATTATTTGTGATGTGACCACTTGTGAATCATTGTAAATGTTGAGTTTTTGAGCTCCGACTTCTTTAGTCAGCTTCAAACCAGCTAATAATGCTTCATATTCTGCCTGGTTGTTTGAGGCCGGGAACCCAAATTTGAGGGAGAGCTCAACTTGGGTTCCTTGGTCGCTTTCTATTATTACGCCTGCGCCGCTTCCAGTTTTATTTGAAGAACCATCCACGTAAAGATTCCATTCTGTGGGGGTTTCTAGGGCATCTGTGAATTCTGCGATAAAGTCGGCCAGATACTATGATTTGATGGCCGTCTGAGCTTCATATTGGAGGTCAAACTCTGACAACTCGACTTCCCATTGTAGAATTCTGCCTGCCAGATCTGTTTTCTGCAATATTCCTTTTATGGGCTAGTTAGTTCGAACCTTAATGGTGTGAGCCTGGAAGTACGGGCGTAGTCATCGAGATGTTAGAATGAGGGTATAGGCAAATTTTTCTATTTTCTGGTAGTTCAGCTCGGATCCCTGTAGCGCTTTGCTAATGAAGTAGACAGGTTGTTGCCCATGTTTGTCTTCTCTGACTAGTGTTGAGGCTATTGCCCGGCTCCCTACTGCGATATATAATATGAGCGGTTCTCCTTCTCGTGGTCGAGATAGGATAGGTGGCCGTCCTAAGAATTCCTTGAAGTCTTGGAAGGCTTGCTCACATTCTGTCATCCATTCGAACTGTTTTCCCTTTCTTAAAGTAGCATAGAAGGGGAGAGATCTTATTGCAGCTCTTGCTAAGAATCGGGATAGGGCGGCCAACCTCTCATTGAGTTGTTGTACTTCTTTGACACAAGTTGGGCTCTTCATGTTGAGTATGGCTTGGCATTTGTCTGGATTTGCTTCAATTCCCCTTTGTGTGAGCATGAAGCCTAAGAATTTGCCTGCTTCTACTGCGAAGGTGCATTTTGCGGGATTGAGCCGCATGTTGTGCTTCCTTATAGTGTAAAACACTTGAGTCAGGTCGGATAATAACATATCTTCGCTTTGTGTCTTTATCAACATGTCGCCACATAAACTTCCATGATTTTTCCGATGTGATCTGAGAAGACTTTATTCATTAGCCTTTGGTAAGTAGCTCCCACGAGATTTTTTCTTGATCCGGTGGATACATTGGGATCTGGTTGTACCCCGAGTATGCGTCCATAAACTGGATTTGATTATATCCCGAGTATGCGTCCATAAATGAGAGATATTTGTATCCGGAGGAAGCATCTACTAAAGCGTCAATACTTGGGAGTGGGTATGGATCTTTTGGACAAGCCTTATTGAGATTGGTGTAATCGGTGCACATTCGCCACTTCCCATTGATGACAAGTCATCTTAGCCTAGTTTCACTAGTCTTTTTCTTTTGTTTTCACTTGAATTATGTACTTTCTTGAGGTCTAAGCAAGCCAATTTGGGTAGATTTTCATGATTCCTTTGATTGAATCAACCATAGATGAATTAATGCAATTTCATGAGGTTTTATGCTATATTTGATACATATTGTGAAAGAATGAATATCTCATGATTTTAAGCAAAGCTTTGATGTGTTTCGTTGATTAATGATAGGTGAAGAAAGATTGGAGAAAGGTTGAAGCAAGAAGGAATGGCTA
>NC_029778.3:58272030-58282273 GCF_000817695.3 Arachis duranensis
TGCCAACGTTAGCCCCTAACTTTGTGGCTAACATTGGCACATGAAAAAACACCCTC
Source organism: Arachis duranensis (assembly GCF_000817695.3). NCBI lineage: Eukaryota > Viridiplantae > Streptophyta > Magnoliopsida > Fabales > Fabaceae > Arachis > Arachis duranensis. The sequence continues at coordinate 58,272,087 of NC_029778.3, forward strand.
TGGCCACCAAAAGTTTGCGCCAACGTTAGCCCCTAACTTTTAGGCTAACGTTGGCGCATGAAAAACACATAGGGGGAAGCAAAAGTTTGCGCCAACGTTAGCCTCTAACTTTTGGGCTAACGTTGGCGCCATAAGTGCACTTGAGGAGGCCAACGTTGGAGCAAAAGTTAGACCCCTAACTTTTGCACCAACGTTGGTATCAGCAAAATGAGGGAGCTGATATGAAAAGTTGGAGTAAAAGTTTGCCTCAAACTTTTACTCAAACTTTTACTCAAACTTTTGCAACATTCCAACCCGGTTCAATTGGTTCACTTTGATTCCTCTCCAAACTCCAAGAGCAATCAACCAAGGCCTCTCTCAACCCAATTCCACCAAGAGCAAAGGCCCAACTCAAGGCTTGAAGATCATTTGAAGAAAGTGTATAAATAGGATAGAATTCAAGTTTTCGGGGGAGCTTTTCTTTTTAGTTTTCATAGGGAGCTTTCCCTTTTAGTTTTTAGAATAGTTTTCGGAGAGCTTTTGGTATTGAGTGATCTTTAATTTCTTAGTCTCGGGGAAGGAGAATTCACTTCTCTTCCTCTTAGTTTTATTGCTTTCAATTTCAATTACAATTGTCTGGGATCTTGGGTTGGAGAATTGAAGAAATTCTGTTTCAATCTCATCCTTGGATCTCTCTGTTTATTTACTGCTTAATTGAATTTCAGTTTCGGTTAATTGCTCTTCATCTACTTTCTTTGCAATTTACATTTCCGTTGCAATTGTTCTTGTTGGATCTAGGAAGGCATTGAGATCTAGACTCGGTTATCTAGTCTCTTGGGTCCTGAGATCTGAATTTCCAATTTCCAATTCTCTGTTTATTGCTTTTCATGTTCATTTACTCTTCTGCTTCAGATCCGATTCAATCCCAATCCCCTTTTACTCTTCTGTTTGATGCAATTTAATTTTCCTTGTTTAAATTCTGCAAATCCAATCCCTAATCCCCTTTACAATTCCAGCCGTTTACATTCCTTGCACTTTAAAATTCCACAATCTACATTTCTTGCATTCTAAGTTTTCGCCATTTAATTTCTTGTTCTTTAAGATTCAGCACTTTAATTTCTTGCCCTCTTTAATTTCATGCAATTTACACATTCTTTTTACTTCTAATGCAATTTAATTTCTGCAAATCACAAATTACTCAACCAAATCTTGATTCGCTTGACTAAATCAACCACTAAACCAAAATTGCTCAATCCTTCAATCCCTGTGGGATCGACCTCACTCCCGTGAGTTATTATTACTTGATGCGACCCAGTGCACTTGCCGGTGAGTTTTGTGTCGGATCGTTTTCCGCACATCACCCATTTGATTTTTTCACCAAGACAACGTTGGCTACTCATAGCGGGTATTTGACTTCTCTTATGAATCTGGCTTCCAGTAGTGCCTGTACTTGCTCGTCCACAGCTTGGGATCGCTCTGGCCCAAGTTTTCTTCGTCTCTGTTGCACCGGTCGAGATCCTGGATAAACTGCCAACTTATGACACATTAGCTTAGGGTCTATGCCTGGCATGTCTGCGACTTTCCATGCAAAGAGATCAGCGTTATCTCGCAAGAATTGTATTAGTAATTCTTTTAAATCTCCTTTTAGAATTGTGCCGATATTGGTTGTTTTTTCCGAGGTATCCCCGATCTGAATCTTTTCTATCTCGCCTTCTGGCTGGGGACGAAGTTCTTCTCGTCGGTGAACTCCGTCCAGCTCGATTGTATGGAACTCTTCTCCTTTGCCTCTGAGGTTTAGGCTTTCGTTATAACAGCGACGTGCCGTCTTTTGGTCTGCTTTTATCGTGGCTATCCCTTTTGGGGTTGGGAACTTCATACATAGGTGTGGGGTCGAGACTATTGCGCCGAGTTGATCGAGTGTTGTCCGTCCTATGAGAGCGTTGTAAGCTGAACTTACATCGACTACGATGTAGTCTATTTTGAGGGTCCTAGATTGGTCCCCTTTTCCGAAGGTTGTATGTAGTGGTAGGTATCCGAGTGGTCGAACCGGGGTATCTCCTAGCCCAAACAGGCTGTTTGGATATGCTTTAAGTTCTTTTTCTTCCAAGCCGAGTTTATCAAAGGCTGTTTTGAATAAGATGTCGGCAGAACTCCCTTGGTCTATTAACGTGCGGTGTAGGTTGGCGTTTGCCAATATAATGGTGATAACCATGGGATCATCGTGTTCTGTGATGATGCCGGATGCGTCCTCTTTAGTGAATGTTATTGCTGGAATGTTGAGTGCTTTCTCCTCTTCTTCGACATGATATACTTCTTTGAGATATCTTTTGCGAGAGGATTTGGAGATCCCTCCTGCTGTGAATCCACCGTGTATAATGTGAACATGTCTTTCTCGTGTCCGAGGTGATTGTTCTGTTCGTTCGGTATCTTCATCCCTTCATCTCTTTCTTTGATCATCTCGGGTGGCCAGGAATCGATCTAATTTTCCTTCTCTTACAATTTTTCTATGATATTTTTTAAGTCGAAGCATTCGTTTGTGGAGTGTCCTCGGACTTGATGGTATTCACAATATTCCTTTCGGTTTCCTCCTCCCCTTTTGCCTTTGAGCGGCCGTGCTGGGGGGATTTTTTCCATATGGCAGACTTCTTTGTATATCTTGACCAAGGATGCTCTGAGAGGGGTGTAGTTATGGTATTTTTTGATTTTCTCCCCTTGTCGATCTTCTTTTCTTTTGGGTTCCTTGTCTTTGTCTCGGTAGTAGGCCCCCGATTTTGAGGTTTCTTCTAACCGAGCGTTTTCCTTCATGTTGATATACTTTTCTGCCCGCTCCTGCACTTCGTCTAAGGAGGTCGGGTACTTTTTTGATATAGATTGGCTGAAAGGTCCCTCTCGTAAACCATTGATGAGTCCCATGATGGTGGCCTCCGTTGGTAAGCTTTGTATGTCCATGCATGTTTTGTTGAATCTCTCCATGTAGTTGCGGAGGCTCTCCCGATCTCCTTGTTTGATCCCTAGTAAACTGGGGGCGTGCTTGACTTTATCTTTCTGAATCGAGAATCTGGCTAGGAATTTTTTAGCTAACTCATCAAAGCTTGAGATGGACTTCGGGGGTAGGTTGTCGAACCATCGGATCGCTGTCTTTGTGAGAGTTGTTGGAAAAGCCTTACAGCGAACAGCATCTGGAGCGTCGGTGAGGTACATTCTACTTCTGAAGTTGCTGAGGTGGTGGTTGGGATCCGTGGTGCCATCATACAGGGTCATATCCGGGAGTTTGAAGTCTTTTGAAATTTTGGTTTTCATGATTTCCCTGGTGAACGGGTCTTGCTCTTTGCGTGAATTTTCCTCGAGATTAGCCCGCGGGGGTTTTGATTTGAGATCGGCTTCCAATTGCTGTAGTTTTTCTTCCAACTCCCGACGTTGCCGCACTTCTCTTTGGAGATCTTTTCCAATTTCCCGTTGTTGTTGGGTTTCTTTTTCCAGTTGTTTTAGGCGATCCAGGAGCGCTTCTATTGCCCCTGAATTTGGTGAGTCTTTGTCTTTGTTGGTTTCCAGAGTGTTTTGTAGCGTGACATCTGCGTTTTTGTGCTGTGTCCGATCCTCCAGACCTGAATCGTGGTCGTTGTCATGGTCGTCCGCCATGGTGATGGGATGACTTTTGGGTCCCCGGCAACGACGCCAATGTTCCGAGGGTTACCTGAAACTGGAGGTCGATCTCGGATGAGATCTTCGGTACTGGTCGGTGCTAACGTGTCCGGCTGGTGAGAGACGGCCGGAGCTATTGTGTCCGACTTGTTGAACTTGTTGGTGGTGCTGATTCCTTTGTCCCCGGAGGGTGGGGGGTACCTGCAAGGGACTCCGATGCTTAAGTTAGCAAGGGTATTAAGCAGGTATTGTGTAGAATCAGAGTATGAGTTATACCAGGGTGCTCCAGTGTATTTATAATGGTGAGAAGTGACCTTTCTAGATAAGATAAGTTAGTTATCTTATCTTATCTTATCTTTAGGAGAGGTCAGCTTATCTTCAACGAAACCGCCTTTATCTCTGTAGGCTGGGATTGCCTCTGGATTTGGGTCGTGTTCCTCTATTTGGGCCCTTTATTGGGCTTTCCTGTCGATTTGGCCGAGCTCTTTTGAGAAGAGGTCAGATAGTCTGACCTGAAGAGGTCGGTCACCTTGTCGCTAAACATCCCGGGTCGGTCAGCTCGACCCAGGGTATGAATAAAGCCCATCACTAAAAAGAGGATATAGCAAATAAGAGAGCCCACTCATGGACCTCAAGAAGAGCATGAGGAAGTCCCTCATAAGAAATCCCTGAGATGCCTCAAGGGATGCATTTTCCTCCACACAACTATTTGGAGTAACTCAACTCCTCTTTGGGAGATTTAAGTTCCAATATGGAGCAACTATGGATGGAGCACCAAGAGCACTCCATTATTCTCCATGAAATTTGAGAGGATCAAATAGCCATGAGGAAAGAGCAACAAAGGCAAGGAAAAGACATAGAGGAGCTCAAGCATTCCATTAGATCTTCAAGAGGAAGAACTAGCCGCCATCACTAAGGTGGACCCGTTCTTTGATTTCCTTGTTCTTATCTTTCAGTTTTTTTATTTTTATGCTTTATGTGTTGTCTTTGTTTGTGTCTTCATTATATGATTATTAGTGTCTAGTATCTATGTCTTAAGGCTATGAATATCCTATGAATCCTTCACCTTTCTTAAATGAAAAATGTACCTAATTACAAAAGAACAAGAAGTACTTGAATTTCGAAATTTATCTTGAAATTATTTTGATTATTTTGATGTGGTAGGAATACTTTTTGTTTTCTGAATGAATGCTTGAACAGCGCATAATTTTGATAGTGAAGTTTATGAATGTTAAAATTGTTGGCTCTTGAAAGAATGATGAAAAAAGAAAAATATTATTGATAATCTGAAAAATCATAAAATTGATCCTTGAAGCAAGAAAAAGCAGTGAATAACAAAGCTTGCGAAAAAAAATGGTGAAAAAGAAAAAGAAAGAAAAAGAAAAAGCAAGCAGAAAAAGCCAATAGCTCTTTAAACCAAAAGGCAAGGGTAAAAGGGATCCAAGGCTTTGAGCATTAATGGTAGGAGGGCCCAAAGAAATAAAATCCTGGCCTAAGCGGCTAAATCAAGCTGTCCCTAACCATGTGATTGTGTCAGGAAGGTCCAAGTGAAAAGCTTGAGACTGAGTGATTAAAGTCGTGATCCAAAGCAGAAAGATTGTGCTTAAGAACTCTGGACACCTCTAACTGGGGACTTTAGCAAAGCCGAGTCACAATCTGAAAAGGTTCACCCAGTTATGTGTCTGTGGCATTTATGTATCCAGTGGTAATACTGGAAAACAAAGTGCTTAGGGTCACGGCTAAGACTCATAAAGTAGCTGTGTTCAAGAATCAACATACTGAATTAGGAGAATCAATAACACTATCTTAATTTTGAATTCCTAGAGATGCCAATCATTCTGAACTTCAAAGGATAAAGTGAGATGCCAAAACTGTTCAGAAGCAAAAAGCTACTAGTCCCGCTCATCTAATTGGAGCTAAGCTTCATTGATATTTTGGAATTCATTGTATATTCTCTTCTTTTTATTCTATTTTGTTTTCAGTTGCTTGGGGACAAGTAACAATTTAAGTTTGGTGTTGTGATGAGCGGATAATTTATACACTTTTTGGCATTGTTTTTAGGTAGTTTTTAGTATGATTTAGTTAGTGTTTAGTATATAATTATTAGTTTTTATGCAAAAATCACATTTCTGGACTTTACTATGATTTTTTGTGTTTTTCTGTGATTTCAGGTATTTTCTGGCTGAAATTGAGGGACTGCATATGCTGTTGGATTCTAACCTCCCTGCACTCGAAATGAATTTTCTGGAACTCCAGAAGCTCAATTGGTGTGCTCTCAACTGCGTTGGAAAGTAGACATCTTGGGCTTTCTAGCAATATATAATAGTTCATACTTTTCTCGAGTTTTGATAATGCAACTGGCATTTTAACACCAACTTTCTACCCTTTACTAGCGTTAAACGCCAGAACTGGCATAAAAGCTGGAGTTAAACGCTCAAAATGGCACCAGAGCTAGCGTTTAACTCCAAGAAAAGCCTATTCATGTGAAAGCTTCAATGCTCAGCCCAAGCACACACCAAATGGGCCCCGAAAGTGGATTTCTACATCATTTACTTATCTTTGTAAACCCTAGGTTACTAATCATTATAAATAGGACCTTTTACTATTGTATTTTCATCGGGAGATCTTTAGATCATTTTTGAGACTATCTTTATATCACTGTTGATCTCTTGATCACGTTTAGGAGGCTGGCCATTCGGCCATGCCTGGACCTTCATTACTTATGTATTTTCAACGGTGAAGTTTCTACACCTCATAGATTAAGGTGTGGAGCTTTGCTGTTCCTCATGAATTAATGCAATTACTACTATTTTCTATTCAATTCAAGCTTATTCTTGTTCTAAGATATTCATTCGCACTTCAACATGATGAATGTGATGATCAAGTGACACTCATCACCATTCTCACTTATGAACGCGTGCCTGACAACCACTTCCGTTCTACCTGAAAACAAGCTTGAATGTATATCTCTTGGCCTCCTGGTCCACGATGCATGGTTTCCTCTCCTGACAATAGAGCCTTCCATTCTGTGAGATCAGAGTCTTCGTGGTATAAACTAGAATCAATTGGCAGCATTCTTGAGATCCGAAAAGTCTAAACCTTGTCTGTGGTATTCCGAGTAGGATTTGGGATGGGATGACTGTGACGAGTTTCAAACTCATGACTGTTGGACGCAGTGACAGTGCGCAAAAGGATCATTGGATCTTATTGCAACACAAGTGAGAACTGACAGATGATTAGCCTTACGTAACCCGTAGCTGGACCATTTTAACTAAGAGGACGAACGGTAGCCATTGACAACGGTGATCCCCCAACATACAGCTTACCATGGAAAGGAGTACACATTGAAAGCAGTAGGAAAGTAGGGATTCAAAAGGAACAAAGCATCTCCATATGCTTATCTGAAATTCCTACTAATGAATTACATAAGTATCTCTATCTTATTTTATGTTTTATTTATCTTTTAATTATCAAAACCCCATAACCATTTGAATCTGCCTGACTGAGATTTACAAGATAACCATAACTTGCTTCAAGCCGACAATCTCTGTGGGATCGACCCTTACTCACGTAAGGTATTACTTGGACGACCCAGTGCACTTGCTGGTCAGCTGTGCAGAGTTGTAAAGAAAGTGTGTGAATCACGATTTCGCATACCACAGGGCATGAATACTACTGCTTCCTGGACAGTTACTCTGACTTCAACCAAATAGTTGTAGACCCCAAAGACCAGGAGAAAACCTCTTTTACTTGTCCCTATGGAGTTTTCGCTTACCGGAGGATGCCCTTTGGATTGTGCAATGTACCTGCAACATTCCAAAGGTGCATGCTCTCCATATTTTCAAACATGGTTGAGAAGTTCATAGAAGTATTCATGGAAGATTGTGATAAGCTTCTTGAGAAGGAACATCTTCAGCAGATTTGGAGTTCCTAGAGCCCTCATTAGTGATGGAGGGACACACTTCTGCAACAAGCAACTTGAGACATTCCTTCTCAGATATAGAGTCAAGCACAATGTGACAACTCCATACCACCCACAGACCAACGGGCAAGCAGAAGATAACTAAAAAGAATTCTTGAAAAAACTGTTAGAAGCTCAAGAAAGGATTGGTCTAAGAAGTTGGATGATGCATTATGGGCCTACAGGACAGCCTACAAGACACCCATTAGAATGTCCCCATACCAACTGGTATATGGCAAGGCTTGTCACTTACCAGTTGAGCTTGAGCATAGAGCGTGTTGGGCTCTAAAAATGCTAAACTATGATGAGCAAGCTGCTGGAGAAAGAAGATTAATGCAACTCAATGAGCTGGAGGAATTTAGAAATCAAGCATATGAGAATGCAAAAATCTACAAAGAGAACACAAAAAGGTGGCATGATCAGAGGATAGCAAGGAAAGAGTTCACTGAAGGACAAAAGGTGCTACTGTACAACTCAAGACTCAAATTCATCCCTGGAAACTTAAGTCTCAATGGTCAGGACCCTTCACCATAGTCAAGGTGTTTTCTTATGGTCATGTAGAGCTCATGGAGGACAAAACTCAGAGAACTTTCACTGTCAATAGCCATAGACTCAAACACTACTTGGGATGCTCCTTGGAGGAGTAGAGAGTGAGCTACAAGCTCAACTAAAGATGGAGGAGTGTCAAGCTAGTGACAATAAAGAAGCACTAGTTTGGAGGCACCCAACACTTTATCCTTTTAATTTATTGTTTTTCTTAGAAGTAGTTTAAAATTCATTGCTTTAGATAGTTTAAGTTTCAGTTTCACACTTGTGTTGTATTACCATTTAGAATTAGATTGCAAGTGGTAGGTTAGGAAGTTTAAATATCAGTTTTGGTATTTAGGATACCCCGACATTCTTTTGTCTCTTTTATTCCAGAATTGAAACTTGATGAATACATTTACTGATAATGAGTAAGTGGGCTGAGAACTAGCTAAAAGGCTAAGTTTGGTGTGGCCACTCACCCACTTAATCTAGGCTTACAACCATTTTGATAACTTAATTTTGAAGAGTAAGCCCAGAGATTAAGTTTGGTGTGACCACCAACATACAAGGATCACCTAGCAAGCCCAATTCAACTCAATCTGAAAGCACTTAATATTTTGGCAAGAGCATGAACGTGGTTTAATGTGTTCAAAAGAGGTTAGAAACAAAAGAAAATGAAAATATTGGAGTTATTTCATCCTTATGAACACATTAAATACACAATGATGAAACCAATTTATTAAGATGCAATAGGATTAAGTTTGGTGTCCTAAGGGACGCCCATTAGTTGCAATACCACTTACCCATGATAAGAAGGAATGTGAAGGATTCTTTTTTCATTACTAACGGGGTTTCAATTTCATTTTCAGGAGAAAAGATGGGGCCCACATGGTGAATAACTCATAAAGCAAAGAAGTCAAAGTGTACTTACACTTTGGAACTCAACACATGCAGGAGGCATAGTGAGATACGGGTTAGCGCCTCTTCCCACGCTAGGCGCCACTCCCCAAGTGGGAAAACATTGAATTCTTTTTATTTCCCACCATTCAAATCACACTTTTCACCCCCATAAAAGCCTCACTTTCCCAACTCTTCTCCCACTTCAAACCCCTAATCACACACGAAAAAGAATCCACACACTCTTATTCTTCTTTTCTCTTTTCGCCTTCCATTACCTTTCTTTCCCCTACTTTTTTTCCCTTTTCTTGATTGGGACAATCAAGTCCTAAGTTTGGTGTTGGAGCAAACTCTATTTTGCTTGCATTTTCTTGCAACATCCCACAAAAAAAATATTTTTTCACAACCTCAAACATATTCTCTCAACTCAATGGTACCATCAAAAAGCTCAGCCTCAAAGAAAAGAAAAACCAAGGAACCAGCTTCTGGATCCTCAAGCTCATCTTTCAATGAATACAAGTTTCTCTCTGCATTCAACCAAAATCAATTCTATGGTTAGGTGAGTGCGAGGGAAATCATCCCAGAGGTTGGGTTCTAATTAGGGAGGAATGAGCATTGGTATGCGAAATTGTGATCAATACTTTTCACAACTCAAATAATCCCCGGTGATGAAACCAAAAACTTGGTGTTCAATACCATGGCATAAACACAACTTCGCACAACTAACCAGCAAGTGTACTGGGTCGTCCAAGTAATAAACCTTACGCGAGTAAGGGTCGATCCCACAGAGATTGTTGGTATGAAGCAAGCTATGGTCACCTTGTAAATCTCAGTCAGGCAAACTCAAATGGGTATGGTGATAAACGCGCCTGTCACTAACGCCCCGCCCTCAGGAGTTTGAAGCACGTCACAGTCATTCAATCATTGAATCCTACTCAGAATACCACATACAAGGTTAGACCTTCCGGATTCTCTTGAATGCCGCCATCAGTTCTAGGCTATACCACGAAGACTCTGATCTCACGGAATGGCTGGCTCGTTTGTCAGGCGGGCACTCGGTTGTCAGGCGATCAACCATGCATCGTGTATCAGGAATCCAAGAGATATTCACCCAATCGAAGGTAGAACGGAGGAGGTTGTCAGTCACACGTTCATAGGTGAGAATGATGATGAGTGTCAC
>NC_029778.3:58287946-58289071 GCF_000817695.3 Arachis duranensis
TCAGCTTTTGAGGAGGAAAGAACTTAGCCAAGAAGGCCGTGACCAGCTTATCCCAAGAGTCCAGGCTATCTTTAGGTTGTGAGTCTAACCATGTTCTAACTCTGTCTCTTACAGCAAAAGGGAATAGCATAAGTCTGTAGACCTCAGGGTCAACCCCATTAGTCTTGACAGTGTCACAAATTTGCAAGAACTCAGCTAAAAACTGATGAGGATCTTCCAATGGAAGTCCATAGAACTTGCAATTCTGTTGCATTAGAGAAACTAATTGAGGCTTAAGCTCAAAATTGTTTGCTCCAATGGTAGGGATTGAGATGCTTCTTCCATCAAATTTGGAAGTAGGTGTAGTACAGTCACCAAGCATCCTCCTTGTGCCTCCACCATTGTTATTGGGTTCAGCCATGTCCTTGCATTGTTGGCATTGTTGTTGTTTTCGGCTGCCATGTGTTCTTCTTCTTTGAAGAATTCGGTTAGGTCCTCTACAGAGAATTGTCCTTAGCTTCTCTTAGCTTTCTCTTCAAGGTCCTTTCAGGTTCAGGGTCAGCCTCAACAAGAATGCTTTTGTCTTTGCTCCTGCTCATAAGAAAGAGAAGAGAACAAGAAAATATGGAATCCTCTATGTCACAGTATAGAGATTCCTTGAGGTGTCAGAGGAAAAGAAAATGGAAGGCAGAAGTAGAAAATTCGAACTTATCAAGAAAGATGGAGTTCGGATTTTACATTAAGGAATAGTGTTAGTCCATAAATAGAATGATGTGAGAAGAAGGGAAGTGATTTTCGAAAATTAAGTAAGAAATTTTGAAAACATTTTGAAAAACACTGATTAATTTTCGAAAATCAAGAGTGGGAAAGAGATCAAGTGATTTTTGGAAAAGATTTTGAAATTAGAAATTAAAAAGATTTGATTGAAAACTATTTTGAAAAAGATGTGGTTAAGAAGATATGATTGGTTTTTTAAAAAAATTGTGATTGAGAAGATATGATTTGAAAAACATTTTAAAAGATTTGATTTTGAAAATTAATGACTTGGCTATCAAGAAAAGATATGATTCAAACATTAAACCTTTCTCAACAGAAAAGGCAACATACTTGAAATGTTGAATCAAATCATTAATTGATAGCAAGTAT
>NC_029778.3:58289171-58294365 GCF_000817695.3 Arachis duranensis
TCACTGGGCGTTTTGAACGCCCAGCTTTTTCTGTGTAATTCCTCTGCTGTATGTTCTGAATCTTCAATTCTGTGTATTATTGACTTGAAAAGACATAAATTAAAAATATTTTTGGATTTTTAATAATGAGGAATAATCAAAATGCAACTAAAATCAAATAAACAATGCATGCAAGACACCTAACTTAGCAGTTTGTATACTACTGACACTAATAAAATGAGAATGCATATGAGAAACACAAACACTCAAGTCAAGAGAAATTAAAGATCAGAGTAATGAAATCATCAAGAACATCTTGAAGATCACTTAAGACACATGAATGAATACAAGAAGAACAAAAACATGCACTTGACACCAAACTTAAAATGAAACACTAAACTAAAACAAGAAATATTTTTGGATTTTATGATTTTGTAATTTTTTTTTGGTTTTTTCGAAAATTAAGTGGAAAAGAAAATAAAGATATCAAAATTCTTAATGAGAATTCCAGGAATCATGCAATGTTAGTCTAAGACTCCGGTCCAGAATTAGACATGGCTTCATAGCCAGCCAAGCTTTCAAAGAAAGCTCCGGTCCAAAACACTAGACATGGCCAATGGCCAGCCAAGCCTTAGCAGATCACTGCTCCAACAGCAAGATTGATAGAAATCAACAAGCTCTTGTGATGATAGGTTGAAACCTCGGTCTAATAAAATTAGACATGGCTTCACAGCTAGCCAGACTTCAACAGATCATCATGAAACTCTAGAATTCATTCTCAAGAATTCTGAAAAAAATACCTAATCTAAGCAACAAGATGAACTGTCAGTTGTCCAAACTCGAACAATCCCCGGCAACGGCGCCAAACACTTGGTGCTGTTGCCGGATCAGAAATTTGGCACTAATGTTACCGGACCAAAAGCTTGCCGAAAACTCGAACAATCCCCGGCAACGGCGCCAAAAACTTGGTGCTGTTGTAATCTGATTCAGAGGCTGAAAAGGACTGCAGATGCTGTTGGATTCTGACCTCCCTGCACTCGAAGTAGATTTTCTGCAGCTACAGAAGCCCAATTGGCGCGTTCTCAACGGCGTTGGAAAGTAGACATCCTGGGCTTTCCAGCAATGTATAATAGTTCATACTTTGCTCGAGATTTGATGGCCCAAACCAGCGTTGCAAATCAGCATTAGAATTCCCAGCATTTAACGCCGGAACTGGCATAAGAATTGGAGTTAAACGCCCAAACTGGCATAAAAGCTGGCGTTTAACTCCAGAAAAAGTCTCTACACATAAAAGCTTCAATGCTCAGCCCAAGAACACACCAAGTGGACCCCGGAAGTGGATTTTTACGTCATTTACTCATTTATGTATACCCTAGGTTACTAGTTCACTATTAATAGGATCCTTTGACATTGTATCTGTACCTCATGACACTTTACACGTTTCTCATTGTATTTTCTACAGCATGAGTCTCTAAACCCCATGGTTGGGGGTGAGGAGCTCTGCTGTATCTTGATGGATTAATGCAATTACTACTGTTTTTCATTCAATCACGCTTGCTTCTATTCTAAGATATCACTTGTTCCTAAACTTGATGAATGTGATGATCCGTGACACTCATCATCATTCTCGCCTATGAACGTGGGCCTGACAACCACCTCCGTTCTACCTTAGATTGAATGAATATCTCTTGGATTCCTTAATCAGAATCTTCGTGATATAAGCTAGAATTGATGGCGGCATTCAAGAGAATCCGAAAGGTCTAAACCTTGCCTGTGGTATTCTGAGTAGGATTCAAGGATTGAATGACTGTGACGAGCTTCAAACTCCTGAGGGCTGGGCGTTAGTGACAGACGCAAAAGAATCACTGGATTCTATTCCAACCCGCTTGAGAACCAACAGATGATTAGCCGTGCTGTGACAGAGCGCGTTGAACATTTTCACTGAGTGGATGGGAGGTAGCCATTGACAATGGTGAAACCCTACATACAGCTTGCCATGGAAGGAGCCTTGCGTGTTTGAAGAAGAAGATAGTAGGAAAGCATAGATTCAGAAGACAGAGCATCTCCAAAACCTCAACCTATTCCCCATTACTGCAAAACAAGTACTCATTTCATGTTCTTTTGCTTTTTACAATCAACCCTGATAATTATTAATATCCTGACTAAGAGTTACAAGATAACCATAGCTTGCTTCAAGCCGACAATCTCCATGGGATCGACCCTTACTCACGTAAGGTATTACTTGGACGACCCAGTGCACTTGCTGGTTGGTTGTGCGGAATTGCAAAAGTGTGATTGCAATTTCGTGCACCAAGTTTTTGGCGCCGTTGCCGGGGATTGTTTCGAGTTTGGACAACTGACGGTTTATCTTGTTGCTTAGATTAGGACTGTTTTATTTTTGTTGGTTTAGAGTCTTTTATTTGAGTTTAGTTTTATATTTTATGTTTGGTGTCTTCTTTGTGTTTTCCTTTAAGTTTTTAAAAATTTGTGTTTGATTTTCTAAAAATTTTAAGTTTGGTGTCTTTTGTGCTTTTATTCACTTAAAAATTTTTCAAAAATTTGTTCATGGTGTTCATCTTGATCTTCAAAGTGTTCTTGGTGTTCATCTTGACATTCAAAGTTTTCTGGTTTGTTCTCTTTGTTTTGATCTAAAATTTCTAAGTTTAGTGTCGTTCTGTTGTTTTTCTCTTTCCTCATTAAAATTTAAAAATAAAAAAATATCCTTTCCTTGTTTTACTCATAATTTTTGAAATTTTGCATTAAATTAGTCAAAGATTTTCAAAATCATATCTTTTCAATCATTTTTATTTGCAATCATATCTTCTCAATCATATCTTTTTCAAAATAATTTTTTTAAAATCATATCTTTTCAATCATATCTTTTTAATTGCTAATTCCAAAATCTTTTTAATTAATTAATTAATTTAGTTTTCAATTTGCTTTGATTTTATTTTTCGAAAGTTTATTTTATTTTCCATTTATTTTATTTTATTATTTTATGTCACTTTTAATTAAAATAAAAAAATAAAAAAAAATAATATCTGCATCATTTCCCTTTCTCCATCATGGACCTAAATGGAATTGAACAGTCCAGAAGGACTCTGGGGTCATATGCTAACCCCATTACAGCTGCATATGGGAGTAGCATCTGTATACCTCCCATCAAAGCAAGCAGCTTTGAGCTAAATCCTCAACTCATTATCATGGTGCAGCAAAATTGCCAGTATTCCGGTCTTCCATAGGAAGAACCTACTGAGTTTCTGGCACAATTCCTACAACTTGCTGACACAGTACGTGATAAAGAGGTGGATCAGGATGTCTACAGATTATTACTGTTTCCATTTGCTGTAAAAGATCAAGCTAAGAGGTGGTTGAATAACCAACCTACAGCAAGCATAAAGACATGAAAACAGTTATCAGACAAATTCCTGAATCATGGCAGTAACTACTGATCCTAATCCTCAAGAACAGATTGTTGAGCTTAATCAGCAATTACTCCTGATGACAAAACAGTTAGCAAAATTTAAAGAGATGCTCCAAGAAACCAAAATTGCTAACAAGAATATAGAATCACAGTTGAATCGGACAAAACAGCAGCTATCTAAACAGATAACAGAGGAATGCCAAGCTGTTATATTAAGGAGTGGGAAGACATTGAATGTATCAACTCAAAGCAGCAGAAAGTTAAGAAAGGAACAACTAACAGAGGATGACCAACCAATTACTCAAAATCCCTCTGAGGACAGTAAGAGCCCAGAGAGGAATGATTCTGGCGTTCAAACGCCAGAAAAGAGTAAGAAAGTGGCGTTAAACGCCCAATGGGTAGCCAATTCTGGCGTTCAAATGCTAGAAAAGGGGGGAGAAGTTGGCGTTAAACGCCCATTCTTCACCCAATCCTGGCGTTCAAACGCCAATGAGGAATCAGACACCTGAGAGTGCTGATAGTAACCCCTCTAAAAAGGCTTCTCCAACCACTTCTGTAAGGAATAAACCTGCAGCAACTAAGGTTGAAGAATATAAAGCCAAGATGCCTTATCCTCAGAAACTCCGCCAAGCGGAACAGGATAAGCAATTTGCCCGCTTTGCAGACTATCTAAGGACTCTTGAAATAAAGATTCTGTTTGCAGAGGCACTTGAGCAAATACCTTCTTATGCTAAGTTCATGAAAGAGATCTTAAGTCATAAGAAGGATTGGAGAGAAACTGAAAAAGTTTTTCTCACTGAAGAATGCAGTGCAGTCATATTAAAGAGCTTACGAGAGAAGCTTAAAGATCTTGGAAGCTTTATGATACCATGCACATTAGAGGGTACTTGTACCAAGAAAGCTCTATGTGATCTTGGGACAAGTATCAACCTAATACCTGCATCCACTATCAGAAAACTTGGCTTGACTGAAGAAGTCAAACCAACCAGGATATGTCTCCAACTTGCTGATGGCTCCATTAAATACCCATCAGGCATAATTGATGACATGATTGTCAAGGTTGGGCCATTTGCCTTTTCCACTGACTTTGTAGTGCTGGAAATGGAGGAGCACAAGAGTGCAACTCTCATTCTAGGAGGACCTTTCCTAGCAACTGGACGGACCCTCATTGACGTCCAAAAAGGGGAATTAACCCTGAGAGTCAATGATGATGAGTTCAAGTTGAATGTTGTCAAAGCTATGCAGCATCCAATGAGTTCAAGTTGAATGTTGTCAAAGCTATGCAGCATCCAGACACATCAAATGACTGCATGAGCACTGATATTATTGACTCTTTGGTGGAGGAGGTCAATATGACTGAAAGTCTTGAATCAGAGCTAGATGACATCTTTAAAGATGTTCATCCTGATCTGGAGGAACTAAAGGAAATAAAAGAAATTCTGAAAATTCCTCAGGAAGAAGATAATCCTCCTAAACCAGAGCTCAAGCCACTACCACCATCCCTGAAATATGCATTTCTGGGAAAAGGTGACACTTTTCCAGTGATCATAAGCTCTGCTCTAAATCCACAGGAAGAAGAAGCACTAATTCAAGTGCTAAGGACACACAAGACAGCTCTTGGGTGGTCCATAAGTGATCTTAAGGGCATTAGTCCAGCAAGATACATGCACAAGATCCTATTGGAGGATGATGCTAAGCCAGTGGTTCAACCACAAAGGCGGCTAAATCCAGCCATGAAGGAGGTGGTGCAGAAAGAGGTCACTAAGTTACTAGAGGCTGGGATTATTTATC
>NC_029778.3:58294382-58294731 GCF_000817695.3 Arachis duranensis
TCTACAGAAGGATGCCTTTTGGTCTGTGTAATACACCTGCAACCTTTCAGAGGTGCATGCTCTCTATCTTCTCAGATATGGTAGAGAAATTTTTGGAAGTCTTCATGGATGACTTTTCAGTATTTGGAGACTCATTCAGCTCCTGCCTTAACCATCTAGCACTTGTTCTGAAAAGATGGCAAGAGACCAACCTAGTTTTAAACTGGGAAAAATGTCACTTTATGGTGACTAAAGGAATTGTCCTTGGGCATAAAATTTCAAACAAAGGAATAGAGGTGGATCAAGCTAAAGTTGAAGTAATTGAAAAATTACCACCACCTACCAATGTTAAGGCAATCAGAAGCTTTCT
>NC_029778.3:58294898-58296689 GCF_000817695.3 Arachis duranensis
CTGAAAGCGAAGCTGGTCACAGCACCAGTCATCTCTGCATCAGACTAGACATTACCATTTGAACTAATGTGTGATGCCAGTGACCATGCCATTGGTGCAGTACTGGGACAAAGGCATGGTAAGCTTCTGCACGTTATTTATTATGGCAGCCGTATTCTAAATGATGCACAGAAGAACTACATAACCACAGAAAAGGAGCTACTTGCAGTGGTTTATGCCATTGACAAGTTCAGATATTATTTAGTAGGATCAAAAGTGATTGTGTACACTGACCATGCTGCTCTTAAATATCTACTCACAAAGCAGGATTCAAAACCCAGGCTCATAAGATGGGTGTTGCTTCTACAAGAGTTTGATATAGAAATAAGAGACAGAAAAGGGATAGAGAATCAAGTAGCTGATCACCTGTCCCGGATAGAACCAGTAGCAAGAGCATCCCTCCCTCCTACTTAGATCTCTGAAACCTTTCCGGATGAGCAATTGTTTGCTATTCAGGAAGCTCCGTGGCTTGCAGACAGTGCAAACTATAAGACTCAAGGTTCTCCTTCTGTAACCATGGAGAAGAAGCATGAAGAGCTTCTCTCAAAACAAAGTCAAACAGAGCCCCCACAGTTTAACTCTAAGTTTGGTGTTGGGAAGTCACAACCAAACTCTAAGTTTGGTGTTGGAGAGATTCCAACATTGCTCTGAGTATCCGTGAGGCTCCATGAGAGCCCACTGTCAAGCTACTGACATTAAAGAAGCGCTTGTTGGGAGGCAACCCAATTTTATTATATCTATTTATTTTCCATTGTTATTTTATGTTTTTTTTAGGTTGATGATCATGTGAAGTCACTAAAACAATTGAAAAAGAAGGAACAGAATGAAAAATAGAATGAAAAACAGCACACCCTGGAGGAGAACTTGCTGGCGTTTAAACGCCAGTGAGGCTAGAACAGCACACCCTGGAGGAGAACTTGCTGGTGTTTAAACGCCAGTAAAGGCAGCAAATGGGCGTTTAACGCCCAGTCTGGCACCATTCTGGGCGTTTAACACCATAAAGGGGCACCAGATTGGCGTTAAACGCCAGGAATGGGCACCAAGCTGGCGTTAAACGCTAGAAATGGGAACCAGCCCGGCGTTTAACGCCAGGATTGGTAGAAGGAGCATTTTTGCTCGCCACTTGGTGCAAGGATGAATTATCCTTGACACCTCAGGATCTGTGGACCCCACAGAATCCCCACCTACCCCACCACTCTCTCTCTTCTTTCTTCTTTTGCTCGAGGACGAGCAAACCTTCTAAGTTTGGTGTGGTAAAAACGTTGCTTTTTGTTTCTCCATAACCATTTATGGCACCTAAGGCCGGAGAAACCTCTAGAAAGAGGAAAGGGAAGGCAAAAGCTTCCACCTCCGAGCCATGGGAGATGGAGAGATTCATCTCAAGGGATGCACTTTCCTCCACAAAACTATTGGGAGCAAATCAACACCTCCCTAGGAGAATTGAGTTCCAACATGGGACAACTAAGGGTGGAGCACCAAGAACATTCCATCCTCCTCCATGAAATTAAAGAAGATCATAGAATCATGAGAGAGGAGCAACAAAGGCAAGGAAGAAACATTGAGGAGCTCAAGCACTCCATGAGATCTTCAAGAGGAAGAACAAGCCGCCATCACTAAGGTGGACCCGTTCTTTAATCTCCTTGTTCTTTATTTTCTATGTTTCTGTCTTATTACATGATTATTAGTATCTTAGTGTCTATGCCTTAAAGCTATGAATGTCCTATGAATCCATCACCTTTCTTAAATAAAAAA
>NC_029778.3:58296847-58297151 GCF_000817695.3 Arachis duranensis
GTCTTTTGAATTTGTTGTTTTAAGAATGTTAAAATTGTTGGCTCTTGAAAGAATGAAGGAAAAGGAGAAATGTTATTGAGGATCTAAAAAATCATCAAATTGATTCTTGAAGCAAGAAAAAGCAAAAAAAAATTTAAAAATAAAAAAAAAGAAGAGAAGAAGAAAAAGCAAGCAGAAAAAGCCAATAGCCCTTTAAACCAAAAGGCAAGGGTAGAAATAAAAAGTGATCCAAGGCAAAAAGAGTGTGCTTAAGAACCCTGGACACCTCTAATTAGGGACTCTAGCAAAGCTGAGTCACAATCTA
>NC_029778.3:58297199-58297562 GCF_000817695.3 Arachis duranensis
ATTATGTGTCTGTGGCATGTATGTATCCGGTGGTAATACTGGAAGACAGAGTGCTTTGGGCCACGGCCAAGACTCAATAAGTAGTTGTGTTCAAGAATTATCATACTTAACTAGGAGAATCAATAACACTATTTGAATTCTGAGTTCCTATAGATGCCAATCATTCTAAACTTCAAAGGATAAAGTGAGATGCCAAAACTGTTCAGAAGCAAAAAGCTACTAGTCCTGCTCATCAAATTGGAGCTAAGTTTCATTGATATTTTGGAGTCTATAGTATGTTCACTTCTTTTTATCCTATTTGATTTTCAGTTGCTTGGGGACAAGCAACAATTTAAGTTTGGTGTTGTGATGAGCGGATAATTT
>NC_029778.3:58297786-58299582 GCF_000817695.3 Arachis duranensis
AAGCAAAAATCTGATTCAGAGGCTGAAAAGAACTGCGGATGCTGTTGGATTCTAACCTCCCTGCACTCGAAGTGGATTTTCTGGAGCTACAGAAGCCTAATTGGCGCGCTCTCAACAGCGTTGGAAAGTAGACATCCTGGGCTTTCCATCAATGTTTAATAATCCATACTTTGCCCGAGATTTGATAGCCCAAATTGGCGTTGCAAATCAGCATTAGAATTCCCGGCATTTAACGCCAAAACTGGCATAAGAATTGGAGTTAAACGCCCAAACTGGCATAAAAGCTGGCGTTTAACTCCAAAAAAAGTCTCTACACATAAAAGCTTCAATGCTCAGCCCAAGTACACACCAAGTGGACCCCGGAAGTGGATTTTTACGTCATTTACTCATTTATGTATACCCTAGGTTACTAGTTCACTATTAATAGGATCTTTTGACATTGTATCTGTACCTCATGACACTTTACACGTTTCTCATTGTATTTTCTACAGCATGAGTCTCTAAACCCCATGGTTGGGGGTGAGGAGCTCTGCTGTGTCTTGATGGATTAATGCAATTACTACTGTTTTTCATTCAATCACGCTTGCTTCTATTCTAAGATATCACTTGTTCCTAAACTTGATGAATGTGATGATCCGTGACACTCATCATCATTCTCGCCTATGAATGTGTGCCTGACAACCACCTCCGTTCTACCTTAGATTGAGTGAATATCTCTTGGATTCCTTAATCAGAATCTTCGTGGTATAAGCTAGAATTGTTGGCGGCATTCAAGAGAATCCGGAAGGTCTAAACCTTGTCTGTGGTATTCTGAGTAGGATTCAAGGATTGAATGACTGTGACGAGCTTCAAACTCCTGAGGGCTGGGCGTTAGTGACAGACGCAAAAGAATCACTGGATTTTATTCCAACCCGATTGAGAACCGACAGATGATTAGCCGTGCTGTGACAGAGCGCGTTGAACATTTTCACTGAGAGGATGGGAGGTAGCCATTGACAACGGTGAAACCCTACATACAGCTTGCCATGGAAGGAGCCTTGCATGTTTGAAGAAGAAGACAGTAGGAAAGCATAGATTCAGAAGACAGAGCATCTCCAAAACCTCAACCTGTTCCCCATTACTGCAAAACAAGTACTCATTTCATATTCTTTTGCTTTTTACAATCAACCCTGATAATTATTGATATCCTGACTAAGAGTTACAAGATAACCATAGCTTGCTTCAAGCCGACAATCTCCGTGGGATCAACCCTTACTCACGTAAGGTATTACTTGGACGACCCAGTGCACTTGCTGGTTAGTTGTGCAGAATTGCAAAAGTGTGATTGCAATTTCGTGCACCAGTTATGGATGATGAATAAAACATAAAGATAAAGATAGAGATACTTATGCAATTCATTAGTGGGAATTTCAGATAAGCGTATGGAGATGCTGTGTTCCTTCCGTCTCTCTGCTTTCCTACTGTCTTCATCCAATCCTTCTTACTCCTTTCCATGGCAAGCTGCATGTAAGGGTTTCACCATTGTCAGTGGCTACCTCCCATCCTCTCAGTGAAAATGTTCAATGCACCCTGTCACGGCACGGCTAATCATCTGTCGGTTCTCAATCAGGTTGGAATAGAATCCAGTGATTCTTTTGCGTCTATCACTAACGCCCAGCCTTCAGGAGTTTGAAGCTCGTCACAGTCATTCAATCATTGAATCCTACTCAGAATACCACAGACAAGGTTTAGACCTTCCGGATCCTCTTGAATGCCGCCATCAGTTCTAGCCTATACCACGAAGACTCTGATCTCAC
>NC_029778.3:58299760-58304218 GCF_000817695.3 Arachis duranensis
CCTCCCAATGATCTAAGAACTAGACGTCCAAAGATGATCTAGAGATCTAGAGTGATCAAAAGATGAAAATACAACAGTAAAAGGTCCTACTTATAGAGAACTAGTAGCCTAGGGTTTACAGAAATGAGTAAATGACATAAAAATCCACTTCCGGGCCCACTTGCTGTGTGCTTGGGCTGAGCATTGAAGCATTTTCGTGTAGAGACTCTTCTTGGAGTTAAACGCCAGCTTTTGTGCCAGTTTGGGCGTTTAACTCCCATCCTTGTGCTAGTTCCGGCGTTTAACGCTGGGAATTCTGATGGTGACTTTGAATGCCGGTTTGGGCCATCAAATCTTGAGCAAAGTATGGACTATCATATATTGCTGGAAAGCCCAGGATGTCTACTTTTTAACGCCATTGAGAGCGCGCCAATTGGGCTTTTGTAGCTCCAGAAAATCCACTTTGAGTGCAGGGAGGTCAGAATCCAACAGCAGCAACAGAGGAACTTCGCTGAGTTCAGACATCTTTATGATGCCAGAACCATTTCAAGGAGGCAGTATGATATCAAAACACAAGCAAAACTTAATCACTTGTGCAATGCTGTGGCTGCTATTAAGCCCGGATACCCCACATTCATGCATGGGATGGAGGAATTAAGCACTAGACAAGAGGAGATTCTAGCCAAACATAAGGAGGATGAAAGAAACTATATGAGAAGGCTAGGATTTTGGAAGCCTAAGGACACTCAAGCACAAGAAGGATCCTCCAAGAAGGAAGAAGATGACTCCTCCCCTTCCAAGAAGAAAGACAAAGGAAAGGGGCCAATGAACTAAAGATTTAAGCTGCACAAGGTTGTTAAGTCCCATGGTTGACACTCTCTAATTTGTGAATCATGTTTAAGCTTTTATTTGATTTACTTTTTGTCAAGAATAAATAGTCATGCTAGGGTAGTTTATGTTTTCTGCTTAGTTTTATTTCATGTTTGAAGTCCTTTATGAGTCCTTTAAACTACAAGAAAGAGAATGCAATGTATTTCAAGTCTTCCTTTTCAACATAAATAAAGTAGAGCTTGTCTCCATAATAGTTGTTGTGAGGTGTGTAAAAACAACAATAAGAAAGACCAAGGCCATGAGAGATCATTCAACAAACTAAGAAACAAGGAACTAAGTGTAGATCCTTGAATGAACTAAAAAAGAAAATGAGTCATGGAAAGCAACTAGTCTTAGAAGGTATAACAAGAAAAAGTTAAGGGGTGCTCCTTGAATATCCATAGAACCAAGAAGTAGTAGATGCTTGTGGTGAAGATGTGTCAAGAAGAGACCTGGGCAAGTAAATTTTTAGGGGTGTTTCAACACCTAGTACCTTAAAACCAACTGGTTTGGGAGTGCTAATTGAAAGCCTAATTAAAGGGTTGTCTTGAAACAAAACACTTAGAGTCGTGGTCAAGAAAGCACAACCAAAAAGAAAGTGAAACAACTCTTACTACTTCAAGGTGACAATCAATAGAAAGGACCCCTGAAGTTTATACTTGAAAGAACCCTCAAAGATCTAAGAGTTCTTTATGACATTAAAACATTCATACATGTATTGAACACCTAGTCCTACCCTTAGTCATGTTGCATTCATTCAAGGCCAAGGTCTCAATTCATAACATGCCTACTCACATTGATTTGCTTGGGACAAGCAAAGCTTAAGTTTGGTGTTGTGATGACTTGCATCATCTACCCTTCTTTCTTGCATAAAGAGGACCATAAAAGAGCATATATCTTATTTGATCATTGCAATTCATGTATTATTTGATGAATATTATGGTACATTTCTTTGAGATGAGTTGTGCTGAATTTCAGGTGAAAAAGACATCAAAAAGGGAAAGAAAACAACAAAAAATGAGCTAGGCGTGTGAAGCGGACGTGCCACTTAGAGCAAGCACCATAAAAATGAACTAGCGTGCCATGCCAGGAGCTGGGCGTGACACGCCAGTACTAAATTCCAGAGGAGGATTCTCGAGCATTCACATGGGCGTGGCACGCTAGGAACTGGGCGTGGCACGCTAGTACAAAGTTCCAGAGAGCAACAATGGAGCAACATTCTTCCAAGCATTTTATCAAACACTTGGAAGGCATAAAAGGAAAGAATGGTAAAATGACAAGAAATGTAATTTCCAACAACTACCAAAGTAAGAAATTAACAATAACAATGCAATTAAACAATAAGAAACATAAAACATAAATTGCATTAAAGGAAATGAAAGGAAACAAGAGTGCTCATAAAAATAATAAAATAAAGGAAACAACAACTAAAACTAAGAGAGAAAAGATGTAGGAATAAGAAATGGTAAAGAAAACTAAATCAAAGCAAGAATTAAAAGCTAGATTTGAGAGACATTAATCCTAAGAACCCTAACCTAATTTCTAGAGAGAAGAGAGAGCTTTTCTCTCTAGAAACCTAGCCCAAAACATGGTAAAAACTAAAACTAACACTACTTGGTTCATCACCCTTCAATTCTTGAGTTCAATAGCATCAGAAATGAGTTGTATTGGGCCCAAAATGCTTCAGAAATCGCTGGCCATAAGTTGTCTTTAGTGAGTCACGCTGATCATGCGACGCACACGCAAGAGCTACGCATGCGCGTCGCTTAAATGCAAGGAAACTATGGCAAATTTTATATTATTTTGAATTCCCGGATGTTAGCTTTTCAACACAACTAGAACCGCCTCATTTGAACCTCTGTAGCTCAAGTTATGATCGATTAAGTGCGAAGAGGTCAGGATTGACAACTTTGCGATTCCTTCATTTCTTCATGAGTTCTCCATTTTTACATGCTTTTTCTTCATTCCCTCAATCCAATCTTTGCCTTCTAAACCTAAAATCACTTAACAAACATATCAAGGCATCGAATGGAATCAGGGTGAATTAAATTTTAGCTATTTTAAGACCTAAAAGTATGTTTTCACTCTTAAGCACAATTTAAGGAGAATTTACAAAACCATGCTATTTTAGTGAATAAATGTGGGAAAAGTTGATAAAATTCCCTAAATTCAACACAAGATAAGCCTTAAAAATGGGATTTATCAACACACTGCAATCCTTCAATTAACATAAGAAATCATTAATCCCAAGCAATCATAGAAGCTACTTGATTTGTGAAATTCTCTTAAGTTGTTTTCTTAAAAAGACTAAAAGCTTATGGTGGCACATAGTAGTAGGCAAGGAACTAATTTTGGTGTTCACACACCAAAGTAAGTTCAGAAACTTACAAACATACATGAATGCTAACTGGTGCACGAAATTGCAATCACACTTTTGCAATCTCGCACAACTAACCAGCAAGTGCACTGGGTCGTCCAAGTAGTACCTTACGTGAGTAAGGGTCGATCCCACGGAGATTGTCGGCTTGAAGCAAGCTATGGTTATCTTGTAACTCTTAGTCAGGATATCAATAATTCTCAGGTTTAATTGTGAAAAGTAGAGGAACATGAAATAAATACTTATTTTGCAGTAAGGGAGAACAGGTTGAGGTTTTGGAGATGCTCTATCTTTTGAATCTCTGCTTTCCTACTATATTCTTCTTCATACACGCAAGGCTCCTTCCATGGCAAGCTGTATGTAGGGTTTCACCGTTGTCAATGGCTACCTCCCATCCTCATTCCGGATTCTCTTGAATGCCGCCATCAATTCTAGCTTATACCACGAAGATTCTGATTAAGGAATCCAAGAGATATTCACTCAATCTAAAGTAGAACGGAGGTGGTTGTCAGGCACACGTTCATAGGTGAGAATGATGATGAGTGTCACGGATCATCACATTCATCAAGTTGAGGAACAAGTGATATCTTAGAATAGAAGCAAGCGTGATAGAATGAAAAACAGTAGTAATTGCATTAATCCATCAAGACACAGCAGAGCTCCTCACCCCCAACCATGGGGTTTAGAGACTCATGCCGTAGAAGATACAATAAGAAACGTGTAATGTGTCATGAGGTGCAGATACAATATCAAAAGGTCCTATTAATAGTGAACTAGTAACCTAGGGTATACAGAAATGAGTAAATGACGTAAAAATCCACTTCCGGGGTCCACTTGGTGTGTGCTTGGGCTGAGCATTGAAGCTTTCATGTGTAGAGACTTTTCCTGGAGTTAAACGCCAGCTTTTGTGCCAGTTTGGGCTCCATGTTTTGTGCCAGTTCCGGCGTTAAACGCTGGGAATTCTAAAGCTGATTTGAAACGCCAGTTTGGGCCATCAAATCTCGGGCAAAGTATGGACTATTATACATTGCTGGAAAGCCCAAGATTTCTACTTTCCAACCCAATTAAGAGCGCGCCAATTGGGCTTCTGTAGCTCTAGAAAATCTACTTTGAGTGCAGGGAGGTCAGAATCCAACAGCATCTGCAGTCCTTTTTTCCGCCTCTGAATCAGATTTTTGCTCAGGTCCCTCAATTTCAGCCAGAAATTACCTGAAATCACAGAAAAACACACA
>NC_029778.3:58304363-58306109 GCF_000817695.3 Arachis duranensis
TAGTGTTATTGATTCTCCTAGTTAAGTGTGATGATTCTTGAACATAGCTACTTTATGAGTCTTGGCTATGGCCCAAAGCACTCTATCTTCCAGTATTACCACCGGATACATACATGCCACAGACACATAACTGGGTGAACCTTTTTAGATTGTGACTCAGCTTTGCTAGAGTCCCCAATTAGAGGTGTCCAGGGTTCTTAAGCACACTCTTTTTGCCTTGGATCACTTTTTATCTCTCTCTTTTCCTTTTTTTGAATTCACTGCTTTTTCTTGCTTCAAGAATCAATTTGATGATTTTTCAGATCCTCAATAACATTTCTCCTTTTCCATCATTCTTTCAAGAGCCAACAAGTATAACATTCTTTAATCAAAAAATTCAAAAGACATATGCACTGTTCAAGCATTCATTCAGAAAACAAAAATTATTGTCACCATATCAATCTAATTCAACTAGTTTCAGAGATGAATTCAAAATCCTGCACTTCTTGTTGTTTTGTGATTAAAGCATTTTTCATTTAAGAGAGGTGATGGATTCATAGGACATTCATAGCTTTAAGGCATAGACATTAAATTTTATTAATCATGAATTAAGAACAAGACACAAAGATAAACATAAGATAAGACTAATAGTAAAAGAAAACAAAAATTTAAATGACTCTAAAATAGACTCCTAATGATAGAGGTTATCACAGAGTTAGGACTCAACAACCTTGATCTTGAGAAGTGGATGCTCCCTCAACTTGTGGGGTATTTGACCCTTCAAGGGAGAGCTTCTGGCGCTTCATCTCCTGTAGCTCGCACCCCTGCTTCTCTTGTTCCTTCAGCAATTTGCAGAGCATGCAGTTTTGATTCTGCTGTTCTTCCTTAATTTGTTCCATAGCTTCTTGCAGGTTGGCAACAGATGCTTCTAGGCGGGTCCAGTAGTCAACTTCAGGGAGTTCAGGGAGGAACTCCTGCGCCCTCCTTTTGATAGAATTATCTTGCATTTGTCCTTCCATTGACTTCTTGGTGATTGGATGTTCAATTGGGATGAATTCATCTACTCCCATCCTCACCCCAGCATCTTTACATAGCAAAGAGATTAAGCTTGGGTAAGCCAGTTTGGCTTCATTGGAATTCTTGTTTGCAATTGTGTAAATCTCACAAGCAATTAGATGATGAACCTCCACTTCTTTTCCCAGCATAATGCAATGAATCATCACTACTCTCTTGATAGTGACCTCAGAGCGGTTGCTAGTGGGCAATATGGAACGCCCAATGAAGTCTAGCCAACCTCTTGCAATTGGTTTGAGATCTCCCCTCTTGAGTTGGTTTGGGACATCTTTTGAATTGGTTGTCCACTTAGTTTCAGGGAGGCATATGTCCTCTAAAACTTGATCCAACCCCTTATCTGCTCTCACCATTCTCCTATTGAAGGATTCAGGATCATCTTGCAGTTGAGGCAATTTGAAGACCTCTCTTATTTTGTCCAGATGGAAGTAAATAATTCTTCCTCTGACCATGGTTCTGTAGGTATGAAAAGCAGTTCCAGTCATTCTCTGCTTATCTGTCAGCCACAGATTTGAGTAGAATTCCTAAACCTTGTTTCTTCAAACCTTTGTCTCAGGGTTGGTTAGAACTTCCCATCCTCTGTTTCGAATTTGTTCTTAGATCTCCGGATATTCATCTTCTTTCAGATTGAATTTAACTTCCGGGATCACTGACCTTAGACCCATTATTTTGTGGTAATGGTCTGCATGTTCTTTG
>NC_029778.3:58306382-58308465 GCF_000817695.3 Arachis duranensis
CTTAAACGCCCAGAATGGTATCCATTCTGGCGTTTAACGCCCAAATGTTGGCCAATATGGGCGTTTAACACCCAGCCAGGTACCCTGGCTGGCGTTAAACGCCAGAAACCCCTTCATCACTGGGTGTTTTGCTAAACGCCCAGGATGCTGCACACCTGGCGTTAAATGCCCAGAATTGTGCCCATTCTGGCGTTTAACGCCCAAAATGGTACCTTTACTGGCGTTTAACGCCCAGAGTACCCCTTACTGACATTTTTTTGCCAGCAAGCTCACCATTCTGGGCGTTTAACGCCCAGAATGGTACCTTTACTGGCGTTAAACGCCCAGAATGGTATCCATTCTGGCGTTTAACGCCCAGAGTACCCCTTACTGGCATTTTTTCGCCAGCAAGCTCCTTTTCTCTGCTTTTTGCACTGAATCCTTCTGTAACTCTGTGAATTCCTTCAATTTTGATGATCACCCTTTGATACTATGTATCAAACTTTTATTAAATAAAATAGATAACCTGCTAATGACTGGGTTGCCTCCCAGCAAGCGCTTCTTTATCGTCTTTAGCTGGACCTTTTACTGAGATTCATTCAAGCCTCAGCTTTGAGCATTCTTGCTCAAAATTGCTTTCAAGATAATGTTTGATCCTCTGTCCATTAACAATGAACTTTTTATTAGAATCAATATCCTGAAGCTCAACATATCCATATGGTGACACTCCTGTACTCACATACGGACCCCTCCATCGGGATTTAAGTTTTCCTGGGAATAGTCTGAGCCTAGAGTTGAATTGCAGAACTTTTTGTCCTGGTTCAAAGACTCTGGATGACAACTTTTTGTCATGCCACTTCTTTGCCTTCTCCTTATAGATTTTTGCATTTTCGAAGGCACTGAGTCTGAACTCCTCTAGCTCATTTAGCTGGAGCAATCTTTTTTCACCAGCTAACTTAGCATCCATGTTTAGGAATCTGGTTGCCCAATAGGCTTTATGTTCCAGTTCCATGGGCAGATGACAGGCCTTCCCATACACAAGTTGGTATGGAGAGGTTCCTATAGGAGTCTTGTATGCTGTTCTGTATGCCCACAGAGCATCATCCAAGCTCTTTGCCCAATCCTTTCTACGGGCAATAACAGTCTATTCCAGGATTCTTTTTAGCTCTCTATTAGAGACTTCAGCTTGCCCATTTATCTGTGGATGATACAGAGTTGCTACTTTGTGGCTAATTCCATATCAGACCATAGCAGAGTACAACTGTTTATTGCAGAAATGAGTGCCCCCATCACTGATTAGTATTCTGGGAACACCAAACATACTGAAGATGTGTTTTTGGAGGAATTTCAGCATGGTCTTGGTATCATTATTGGGTGTGGCAATTGCTTCTACCCATTTAGATACATAGTCTACTGCCACCAGAATATAAGTGTTTGAGTATGATGGTGGGAATGGACCCATGAAGTCAATTCCCCACACATCAAACAATTCAATCTCTAAGATCCCTTGTTGAGACATGGCGTAACCATGAGGCAAGTTACCAGCTCTTTGACAACTGTCACAGTTACGCACAAACTCTCGGGCATCCCTATAGAGAGTAGGGCAGTAGAATCCACATTGGAGGACCTTAGTGGCTGTTCGCTCACCTCCAAAATGTCCCCCATACTGTGATCCATGGCAATGCCACAGGATTCTTTGGGCTTCCTCTCTAGGTACACATCTGCGGATTATTCCGTCTGCACATCTCTTAAAGAGATATGGCTCATCCCATAGGTAGTACTTGGCATCTGAAATTAATTTTTTTCTTTGCACTCTGCTGTACTCCTGTGGTATGAACCTCACAGCTTTATAGTTTGCAATGTCTGCAAACCATGGAGCTTCCTGAATGGCAAAGAGTTGCTCATTTAGAAAGGTCTCAGAGATCTCAGTAGAAGGGAGGGATGCCCCTGCTACTGGTTCTATTCGGGACAAATGATCAGCTACCTGGTTCTCTGTCCCTTTTCTGTCTCTTATTTCTATATTAAACTCTTGCAGAAGCAACACCCACCTTATAAGCCTGGGTTTTGAATCCTGCTTTGTGAGTAAGTATTTAAGAGCAGCATG
>NC_029778.3:58308698-58317734 GCF_000817695.3 Arachis duranensis
TGTGGTTGTGTAATTCTTCTGTGCGTCATTTAGAACACGGCTAGCATAATAAATGACGTGCAGAAGCTTGTTATGCCTCTGTCCCAATACTACACCAATGGCATGGTCACTGGCATCACACATTAGTTCGAATGGTAATGTCCAGTCTGGTGCAGAGATAACTGGTGTTGTGGCCAGCTTGGCTTTCAGGGTCTCAAATGCCTGCAGACACTGTGTGTCAAACACAAATGGTGTGTCAGTAGCTAGCAGGTTTCTTAGAGGTTTTTCAATTTTTGAAAAATCCTTTATAAACCTCCTGTAGAATCCTGCATGTCCCAGAAAGCTTCTAATTGCCTTAACATTGGCAGGTGGTGGTAATTTTTCAATTACATCTACCTTTGCTTGATCCACCTCTATTCCCTTGCTTGAAATTTTATGCCCAAGGACAATCCCCTCAGTCACCATGAAGTGACATTTTTCCCAGTTCAAAAACTAGGTTGGTCTCTTGGCATCTTTTCAGAACAAGTGCTAGATGGTTAAGGCAGGAGTTGAATGAGTCTCCAAATACTTAAAAGTCATCCATGAAGACTTCTAGAAATTTCTCTACCATATCTGAGAAGATAGAGAGCATGCGCCTCTGAAAGGTTGCAGGTGCATTGCACAGACCAAAAGGCATCCTTCTGTAGGCAAATACTCCAGAAGGACATGTAAATGCTGTTTTCTCTTGGTCTTGGGGATCTACTGCAATTTGGTTGTAACCTGAATAGCCATCCAAAAAGCAATAATATTCATGACCTGCTAGTCTCTCTAGCATCTGGTCTATGAATGGTAAAGGAAAATGATCCTTTCTGGTGGCTGTATTGAGCCTTTTGTAGTCAATATACATACGCCACCCTGTAACTGTTCTTGTGGGAACCAGTTCATTTTTTTCATTATGAACCACTGTCATGCCTCCCTTCTTGGGGACAACTTGGACAGGGCTCACCCAGGGGCTATCAGAAATAGGATAAATAATCCCAGCCTCTAGTAACTTAGTGACCTCTTTCTGCACCACATCCTTCATGGCTGGATTTAGCCGCCTCTGTGGTTGAACCACTGGCTTGGCATTATCTTCCAATATGATCTTGTGCATGCATCTTGCTGGGCTAATGCCCTTAAGATCACTTATGGACCACCCAAGAGCTGTCTTATGTGTCCTCAGCACTTGAATTAGTGCTTCCTCTTCCTGTGAGTTTAAAGCAGAGCTTATAATCACTGGAAAAGTGTCACCTTCTCCCAGAAATGCATACTTCAGGGATGGTGGTAGTGGCTTGAGCTCGGGTTTAGGAGGCTTATCCTCTTCCTGAGGAATTTTCAAAGGTTCTTTTATTTCCTCTTGTTGCTCCAGGTCAGGCTGAACATCTTTAAAGATATCCTCTAGCTCTGATTCGAGACTCTCAGTCATATTGATCTCTTCCACTAAAGAGTCAATAATATCAATGCTCATGCAGTCATTTGATGTGTCTGGATGCTGCATAGCTTTGACAGCATTCAACTTGAACTCATCCTCATTGTCTCTCAGGGTCACTTCCCCTTTTTGTACATCAATGAGAGTTCGTCCAGTTGCTAGGAAGGGTCTTCCTAGGATGAGAGTTGCACTCTTGTGCTCCTCCATTTCCAGCACTACAAAGTCAGTTGGAAAGGTGAATGACCCAACCTTGACAATCATGTCCTCAATTATGCCTGATGGGTATTTAATGGAGCTATCAGCAAGTTGGAGGCATATCCGGGTTGGTTTGACTTCTTCAATCAACCCAAGCTTTCTGATAGTGGATGCAGGTATTAGATTGATACTTGCTCCAAGGTC
Organism: Arachis duranensis; assembly: GCF_000817695.3. Classification (NCBI taxonomy): domain Eukaryota; kingdom Viridiplantae; phylum Streptophyta; class Magnoliopsida; order Fabales; family Fabaceae; genus Arachis; species Arachis duranensis. The sequence goes on from NC_029778.3 coordinate 58,310,524, forward strand.
ACATAGGGCTGTCTTGGTACAAGCACCTTCTAATGTGCATGGTATCATAAAGATTCCTGGATCTTGAAGCTTCTCTGGTAAGTTTTTCAGAATGACTGCACTGCATTCTTCAGTGAGAAACACTTTTTTAGTTTCTCTCCAATCCTTCTTATGACTTAAGATCTCTTTCATGAACTTACCATAAGAAGGTATTTGCTCAAGTGCTTCTGCAAACGGAATCTTTATTTCAAGAGTCCTGAGATAGTCTGCAAAGCGGGCAAATTGCTTATCCTGTTCCGCTTGGCGGAATTTCTGAGGATAAGGCATCTTGGCTTTATACTCTTCAACCTTAGTTGCTGCAGGTTTATTTCCTACAGAAGTGGTTGGAGAAGCCTTCTTAGATGGGTTACTATCAGCACTCTCAGGTGTCTGATTCCTCATTGGCGTTTGAACGCCAGGATTGGGTGAGGAATGGGCGTTTAACGCTAACTTTTCCCCCCTTTCTGGTGTTTGAACGCCAGAACTGGGCAGGGAATGGGCGTTTAACGCCAACTTTTCCCCCCTTTCTGGCGTGTGAACGCCAGAAGTATTCCTCTCTGGGCTCTTACTGTCCTCAGAGGGATTTTGGATAGTGGTTTGGTTATCCTCTGTCAGTTGTTCCTTTCTTAGCTTTCTACTGCTTTGAGTTGATACATTCAATGTTTTCCCACTCCTTAATTTAACAGCTTGGCATTCTTCTGTTATCTGTTTAGATAGTTGCTGTCTTGTCTGATTTAATTGTGCTTCTATATTCTTGTTAGCAATTTTAGTTTCTTGGAGCATCTCTTTAAATTCTGCTAACTGTTTTGTCATCATGAGTAATTGCTGATTAAGCTCAACCATCTGTTCTTGAGGGTTAGGTTTAGTAGTTACTGCCATAGCTTCTTCTTTTATAGAGGACTCACTGCTTGAGTATAAATGTTGAGGGTTTAGCTATGGGAGTAGCATCTGTATACCTCCCAGCTGAGTGGTCTAAAGACATCTAAGCTTTTTCTGTGAGCCCATAATAGAAGATGTCTAACTGTACCCACTCTGAAAACATTTCAGAGGGGCATTTTCTTAGCATACCTTTGTACCTCTCCGAGGCATTATAAAGGGACTCATTATCCTCTTGTTTAAAGCCTTGGATGTCCAGCGTTAGCTGTGTCATCCTTTTTGGAGGGTAAAATTGATTCAGGAATTTATCTGATAATTGTCTCCATGTTTTTATGCTTGCTGTGGGTTGGTTATTCAACCACCTCTTAGCTTGATCTTTTACAGCAAATGGAAACAGTAATAATCTGTAGACATCCTGATCCACCTCTTTATCACGTACTGTGTCAGTAATTTGTAAGAATTGTGCCAGAAACTCAGTAGGTTCTTCCTGTGGAAGACCGGAATACTGGCAAGCATATGACCCCAGAGTCCTTCTGGACTGCTCAACTCCACTTAGGTCCATGATGGAGAAAGGGAGATGATATGGATTGCAAGTAAAGTAAAAAAAATTTTTTCGTTTTTAATTAAAGATGACCGAAAATAATAAAATAAATGGGAAAGAAAATAGAATAAAATTTCGAAAACTAAAAGAAAATAAAATCAAAGCAAATTGAAAACTAAATCAATTAATTAATTAAAAAGACTTTGGAATTAGCAATTAAGAAGATATGATTGAAAATTATTTTGAAAAAGATTTGATTTTTCAAATGAGGAGAGAGAAAAACAACAAGATGACACCAAACTTAAAATTTTTAGAAAATCAAACACAAATTTTCGAAAATTTTAAAGGAAAACACAAAGAAGACAGCAAACTTAGAACTTTTAAAGATTAAGAAAGGACTAAAAACATGCAAATTCGAAAAATTAAAAGAAAACAAAAACATGCAATTGACACCAAACTTAAAATATGAAACTAAACTCAAATAAAGCACTCTAAACTAACAAAAATAAAACAGTCCTAATCTAAGCAACAAGATAAACCGTTAGTTGTCCAAACTCGAACAATCCCCGGCAACGGCGCCAAAAACTTGGTGCACGAAATTGCAATCACACTTTTGCAATCCCGCACAACTAACCAGCAAGTGCACTGGGTCGTCCAAGTAGTACCTTACGTGAGTAAGGGTAAATCCCACGGAGATTGTCGGCTTGAAGCAAGCTATGGTATCTTGTAACTCTTAGTCAGGATATCAATAATTCTCAGGTTTAATTGTGAAAAGTAGAAGAACATGAAATAAATACTTGTTTTGCAATAAGGGAGAACAGGTTGAGGTTTTGGAGATGCTCTATCTTCTGAATCTCTGCTTTCCTACTGTCTTCTTCTTCATACACGCAAGGCTCCTTCCATGGCAAGCTGTATGTAGGGTTTCACCGTTGTCAATGGCTACCTCCCATCCTCTTAGTAAAAATGTTCAACGCGCTCTGTCACAGCACGGCTAATCATCTGTCAGTTCTCAATCAGGTTGGAATAGAATCCAGTGATTCTTTTGCGTCTGTCACTAACGCCCAACCCTCAGGAGTTTGAAACTCATCACAGTCATTCAATCCTTGAATCCTACTCGGAATACCACAGACAAGGTTTAGACTTTCCGGATTCTCTTGAATGCCGCCATCAATTCTAGCTTATACCCGAAGATTCTGATTAAGGAATCCAAGAGATATTCACTCAACCTAAAGTAGAACGGAGGTGATTGTCAGGCACACGTTCATAGGTGAGAATGATGATGAGTGTCACAGATCATCACATTCATCAAGTTGAGGAACAAGTGATATCTTAGAATAGAAGCAAGCGTGATTGAATGAAAAACAGTAGTAATTGCATTAATCCATCAAGACACAGCAGAGCACCTAACCCCCAACCATGGGGTTTAGAGACTCATGCTGTAGAAGATACAATAAGAAACGTGTAATGTGTCATGAGGTAAAGATACAATGTCAAAAGGTCCTATTAATAGTGAACTAGTAACCTAGGGTATACAAAAATGAGTAAATGACATAAAAATCCACTTCCGGGGTCCACTTGGTGTGTGCTTGGGCTGAGGATTGAAGCTTTCATGTGTAGAGACTTTTCCTGGAGTTAAACGCTAGCTTTTGTGCCAGTTTGGGCGTTTAACACCAATTTTTGTGCCAGTTCCGGCGTTAAACGCTGGAAATTCTGAAGCTGATTTGCAATGCCAGTTTGGGCCATCAAATCTCGGGCAAAGTATGGACTATTATACATTGATGGAAAGCCCAAGATGTCTACTTTCCAACGCAATAGAGAGCGCGCCAATTAGGTTTCTGTAGCTTTAGAAAATCCACTTTGAGTGCAGGGAGGTTAGAATCCAAGAGCATCTGCAGTCCTTTTTCCGCCTCTGAATCAGATTTTTGCTCAGGTCCCTCAATTTCAGCCAGAAATTACCTGAAATCACAGAAAAATACAAAAACTCATAGTAAAGCCCAGAAAAGTGAATTTTAAATAAAAACTAATAAAAAAATACTAAAAACTAACTAAAATGTACTAAAAATATACTAAAAACAGTGCCAAAAGGCGTATAAATTATCCGCTCATCACTAACCACTCAAGTGCTTGGGAAGCAAGCAACTTTCAATATTTTTTTGTAGAAAGAACAGTCAAGCTTTTGGGAGGAACATGCATCATCATCTAAGGTAGAAAGGAAGGATACAAGAGCTAAAAGCGGTGATGCAAAGAGGAAACAAGAGGGCACCAAGAGGTTGTACTGTTTTTTGATTAAACTTGTCGATTGGAAGTGTACTTGTACTGCTGTTGATCAATGTCCCTTTAGTCTTTAAGTCATCTGCATTTAGTTCCTTTAGTTTATCTTTAGCCTGCTAGCTTAGATGCTTAGGCCACTGCACCATTGCTTAAGTTGTATGCTTTGTTCTTAAGTTCAATAAAAGAAGATATAAGAAAATGTTGTGAAAAAGAAGAGTGAAGTCCAAAGTTTGCAGAATAAAGTCCTAGTTTGTGGCGGTGATTGCTAGCTAAGTTGGTTTATCAATAAGGTAGTAGAAAACTAAAATATCTCTTACAATATGATCTTACTTTGCATTCTATGAGACTTAGATGAATAATAACATCCTAGAAAGAAAAAGAGAATGAAAAAGAAAGAAATGAGCAAGCAATAAGGCTATGCACTAATAGTTTGAACCCCGAGACATGTGTCTCTAGTGTTTCTTGTGCAAGGATATGCTTGAATGATTAGGCTCTGAGGAGTGCTTCATCACTTGATAACTTGGGTTAACTAACCTGGGATTATCAACTGAAAGTCCACTATCAAAAGCAACCCTGTCACAAAACATTTAGTAACCTAAAGAGGTGCTGGACATCAAGGTCTCAGGAATGAATAACAAACCATGTGCCTGTGGTGTGTATATGCTGAGGAGAGCCTTGAGTGAGTAAGTTCTTAAGGGTATTTCAACACCTAGCACCTTGAACCAACTGGTTCGGGAGTGTTGGCTGAAAGCTTATCATAAAGAGCTGCCTCAACACAGAGCACTTATCTAAAGAAAGCAATAAGGCCCAATGAGAAAAAGAAAACAAAAACAAAGTCAAGTTAAGGATCAAAGAATAGGAGTCTCATAGAGGGCAATAGAGTGAGTATTTAAGAGCATATTATAGCCTAGAAACCAGCAAGAACATGAACCTAAATTGTCATACGTGAAACTCCATAAACCCAGGTTTTGAATTCTCTGAATAAGGACTTGCATCTCTTTATATTTGGTGCATGAAATTGTGATCTCAATGGCGCCAACAACTTGGTACGCACAATTGTAATATCACTCTTCTTCACAACTTCGCACAACTAACCAGCAAGTGCACTGGGTCGTCCAAGTAATAAACCTTTGGCTTAACTTCACAATTGATAACTTTTCTTTTCTTATTTTGCTTAACAAGCTTATTATTCTTTGAAGGCTTGGTGTCAAATGTTGCAGCAACCTTTGGCTTTATTTTTACTCAACATTTCTTCACCACAGCATGGCTCACTATTTCCTCCTAGGATCATTGATGCCCAGCACCTCTTTGGATAACTAAATGTTCTGTAGCTAGGTTGCTCTTTATTGTGGACTTACAATTGGCCATCCCAAATCAGTTGATCTGAGTGGCCAGGTTTTGAAATACCCTTTAGAATTTACTTATCCAAGCATATCCTAGTACAAGAACACCACAGGCATGTGTCCTAGGGTCCAAGCTATTGGTGCCTAGCTTTATTATTTGTTTTTCTTGCCACATTAGCTTTTTCTTCTTCCTTTTCTTTCTGTTTTGTTTTGTTCTCAAGGGATTCTTTTTTTCTTTACTGATAGTAACCTTTATGACAGCAAGCTAGCTCACACTTCAATGAAAATGACATTATGCAGCAATTATTTCATGAGTTATGCATTTAATCAAACACATATACCACCATTAACTTCCATTCTAACTTATGCAACATTGGACATTTACTTTCTAATTCAAACATTTCTCTTTTATTTAAGCATATGGGAAACAAAACAAAATTTAAAGCTAAGTGATGAATGACTAGCATTATGCAGATAAGCATACTTAATCAAACAACTTCACTTGCAACTAAATGAACACTTTAGCAAGACATACAAGAATTCCTGAATTAAAATATTTCACAACAATAAGGATTAAGTGTAGATACAACCTTTTGGGTTGCAGCTTTTCATTCTTCCTCTTGTTGTATCCCTTTTGAGTCACAATGCAAATTGTCTTTAATTGTTGGCTAATTTCCTGCATAATTCTCAAAAGTTGCTTGCTTCTCAAGCCCTTAAATGAATGGTTAGTATGCACAAATTGAGTGTGTCTTTTGGATTAATTTTGGTGTAGGAACACCAAACTTAATTGCTTGCCACTGCCTCTGATGTAACATGTTAACCAATTATAGATTCTCTTAGCCTTGCCAAAGGTTATGTAACTATGAACTAGAAAACAGCTAAATGGTTAAATGATTTGTCTGATTGCTTGGAGCTAGCATTAGGCAGAAAGTGAGAACATTTTTTAGATCAAATTTTGATGGAACACCAAACTTAGAATGCTTCATTCTCTCTTAATTTGTTTTGGTGTGGAACACCAAACTTAGCTCCTTGCAATACATACTAATTATTCAACATTTTTATTAAAAAAGCTATGAAAAGAAACTACCTCAGGTTGGGTTGCCTCCCAACAAGCGCTTCTTTATTGTCACTAGCTTGACATCCTTCATTGTTGCTTCAAAAAGGTTGTAGGGTCTGAACCTCTTTTTTCTTGTCCCATTGTCCTCCTAGGTACAGTTTTGTCAGCTTTTCACCTCTTACTGTGAACTTCCTTCCGGTCTCCTTTTTTATGATCTCTAGGTGTTCAAGTGAAAGGACCCAGTTCATAGTGTAGTATTCAGACACTTGTGGAGACACCTTCATTGGTTGGGTGTTTAACATCACTTTATCCCCTGGTGAGAAGCCTTCAGTGGGGATCTTCTTGTTTCTCCACCCTCTTGGCCTCTTCTTTTTTTCTTTCTCAAAAGATATTCCCTGCCTTGGTGGTTCTTTCTCTGGGATGTTAAATTTCTCATCTGGGGGCTTTGGATCTAGTTCCTCCTTGATTTCTTTAGTTTGTTGCACCATCTCTACTACTTTCAAGCATGGATTTAGAAGTCTTGGAGTTAACTCATTGACTGCCTCCTTCAGGCTTTGATCTCTAGCCTTATCCTTCATACAATCTTCTTCTTGAGTAGGCTCATTGGTGCACAAAATTGTGATCATCAATGGCGCCATCAACATGGTACGCACAATTGTAATCTCAACTCTTTATCACAACTTCGCACAACTAACCAGCAAGTATACTGGGTCGTCCAAGTAATAAACCTTACGCGAGTAAGGGTCGATCCCACAGAGATTGTTGGTATGAAGCAAGCTATGGTCACCTTGTAAATCTTAGTCAGGCAAACTCAAATGGTTATGAATGATGAATAAAACATAAAGATAAAGATAGAGATACTTATGTAATTCATTGGCAGGAATTTCAGATAAGCGTATGAAGATGCTTGGTCCCTTCCATCTCTCTACTTTCCTACTGTCTTCATCCAATCCTTCTTACTCCTTTCCATGGCAAGCTTATGCAAGGGTTTCACCGTTGTCAGTGGCTACCTCCCATCCTCTCAGTGGAAATGTTCAACGCACCCTGTCACGGCACGGCTATCCATCTGTCGGTTCTCAATCAGGTTGGAATAGAATCCAGTGAT
>NC_029778.3:58318328-58319819 GCF_000817695.3 Arachis duranensis
TTCTGAGGGTGACTTTGAACGCCGGTTTGGGCCATCAAATCTTGGGCAAAGTATGGACTATCTTATATTGCTGGAAAGCCCAGGATGTCTACGTTCCAACGCCGTTGAGAGCGTGCCAATTGGGTTTCTGTAGCTCCAGAAAATCGACTTCGAGTGCAGGGAGGTCAGAATCCAACAGCATCTGCAGTCCTTTTCAGTCTCTGAATCAGATTTTTGTTCAGGTCCCTCAATTTCAGCTAGAAAATACCTGAAATCACAGAAAAACACACAAACTCATAGTAAAGTCCAGAAAAGTGAATTTTAACTAAAAACTAATAAAAATATACTAAAAACTAACTAGATCATGCTAAAAACACACTAAAAACAATGCCAAAAAGCATACAAATTATCCGCTCATCACAACACCAAACTTAAATTGTTGCTTGTCCTCAAGCAATTGAAAATAAAATAAGATAAGAAGAGAATATGCAATGAATTCCAAAAATATCTCTGAAGATCAGTATTAATTAGATGAGCGGGGCTTTTAGCTTTTTGGCTCTGAACAGTTTTGGCATCTCACTCTATCCTTTGAAATTCAGAATGGTTGGCTTCTTTAGGAACTCAAAATCCGGATAGTGTCATTGATTCTCCTAGTTGAGTATGATGATTCTTGAACACAGCTACTTTATGAGTCTTGGCTGTGGCCCAAAGCACTCTATCTTCCAGTATTACCACCGGATACATACATGCCACAGACATATAATTGGGTGGACCTTTTCAGATTGTGACTCAGCTTTGCTAGAGTCCCCAATTAGAGGTGTCCAGGGTTCTTAAGCACACTCTTTTTGCCTTGGATCACAATTTTATTTCTTTCTTTTTTCTTTCTTTTTCTTTTTCTCCCTTTTTTTTTCGTTTTTCTCCTTCTCTTTTTTTTTTGTATTCACTGCTTTTTCTTGCTTCAAGAATCATTTTTTATGATTTTTCAGATCCTCAGTAACATTTCTCCTTTTTCATCAATCTTTCAAGAGCCTACATTCATGAACCACAAATTCAAAAGACATATGCACTGTTTAAGCATACATTCAGCAAACAAAAGTATTGCCACCACATCAAGATAATTAAACTATTATAAAATTCAAAATTCATGCAATTCTTCCTTTTTCAATTAAGCATGTTTTTATTTAAGAAAGGTGATGGATTCATAGGACATTCATAACTTTAAGGCATAGACACTAAGACACTAATGATCACAAGACACAAACATAGATAAACATAAGCATAATTTTCGAAAAAAACAGAAAATAAAGAACAAGGAAATTAAAGAACGGGTCCACCTTAGTGATGGCGGCTTGTTCTTCCTCTTGAAGATCCTATGGAGTGCTTGAGCTCCTCAATGTCTCTTCCTTGTCTTTGTTGCTCCTCTCTTATGATTCTTTGATCTTCTCTAATTTCATGGAGGAGAACAGAGTGTTCTTGGTGCTCCACCCTTAGTTGTCCCATGTTGGAACTCAA
>NC_029778.3:58320144-58320313 GCF_000817695.3 Arachis duranensis
GTCCGGGTTCACACTTTGATCATGGTTCTTGGTGATCCATGCATTGGCATAGAACTCTTGAACCATTAAGGTTCCGACTTGTTGAATAGGGTTGGTAGGAACTTCCCAACCTCTTCTTCGGATCTCATGTCGGATCTCCGGATATTCACTCTTTTTGAGTGAAAAAGGG
>NC_029778.3:58320528-58321298 GCF_000817695.3 Arachis duranensis
AAAAAGCAATGCTTTTACCACACCAAACTTAAAAGGTTTGCTCGTCCTCGAGCAAAAGAAGAAAGAAGAGAGTAGAAGAAGAAGAAATGAGAAAGAAGGGAATGGCTTTATGTTCGGCCAAAAAGTGGGAGAAGTGGTGTTTAGGTTGTGTGAAAATGAAGGAGTGAAGATGGGTTTATATAGGAGTGGGTAGAGGAGTAGTGTTCGGCTATGGAAGGGTGGGTTTGGGTGGGAAAGTGGTTTGAATTTGAAGGGTGAGGTAGGTGGGATTTTATGAAGGATAGATGTGAGTGGTGAAGAGAAAGATGGGATTTGATAGGTTAAGGGTTTTTGGGGAAGAGGTGTTGAGGTGATTGGTGAATGGGTGAAGAAGAGAGAGAGTGGTGGGGTAGGTGGGGATCCTGTGGAATCCACAGATCCTGAGGGGTCAAGGATTTTCATCCCTACTCCTTTTAGGCGTGCAAAATGCCCTTATTGTGCAATCCTGGTGTTTAACGCCAGACTGCTGCTTGTTTCTGGCGTTAAACGCCAGCTTTTATTCCTTTCCTGGCGTTAAACGCCAACCTGTAACCTATTTCTGGCGTTTAACGCCAGTTTGTTGCTTCTTTCAGGCATTTAACGCCAGTCTGGTGCTTCTTTCTGGCGTTTAACGCCCAGAATGGTGCCAGACTGGGCGTTAAACACCCAACAGCTAACCTCACTGGCGTTTAAACGCCAGTAGGTGCGTCCTCCAGGGTGTGCTATTTTTCTTCCTGTTTTTCATTCTGTTT
>NC_029778.3:58324635-58325207 GCF_000817695.3 Arachis duranensis
CCAGGTACCCTGGCTGGCGTTTAAACACCAGTCTGTCCTTCTTCATTGGGCGTTTTGAACGCCCAGCTTTTTCTGTATAATTCCTCTGCTGAATGTTCTGAATCTTCAATTCTCTGTATTATTGACTTGAAAAGACACAAATAAAAAATATTTTTGGATTTTTAATAGTGAGGAATAATCAAAATGCAACTAAAATCAAATAATAATGCATGCAAGACACCAAACTTAACAGTTTGTATACTACTGACACTAATGAGAATGCATATGAGACACATAAACACTCGAGTCAAGAGAATTCAAAGATCAGAGTAAGAAATCATCAAGAACAACTTGAAGATTAATGAAGACACATGCATGAATGCAAGAAGAACAGAAACATGCAATTGACACCAAACTTAAAATGAAACACTAGACTCAAACAAGAAATATTTTTGGATTTTATGCTTTTCTAAATTTTTTTTGTGCTTTTTTTTTTTCGAAAATTAAGTGGAAAAAGAAAATAAAGGTATCAAAATTCTTGATGAGAATTCCAGGAATCATGCAATGTTTAGTCTAAGACTCCGGTCCAGGAA
>NC_029778.3:58325282-58325639 GCF_000817695.3 Arachis duranensis
GCTTCGGTCCAAAACACTAGACATGGCCAATGGCCAGCCAAGCCTTAGCAGATCACTGCTCCAACAGCAAGATTGATAGAAATCAACATGCTCTTGTGATGATAAATTGAAACCTCGGTCCAATAAAATTAGACATGGCTTCAAAGCCAGCCAGATTTCAACAGATCATCTTGAAACACTAGAATTCATTCTTAAGAACTCTGAAGAAAAAATACCTAATATAAGCAACAAGATGAACCGTCAGTTGTCCAAACTCAACAATCCCCGGCAACGGCACCAAAAACTTGGTGCACGAAATTGTGATCATCAATGGCGCCATCAACATGGTACACACAATTGTAATCTCAACTCTTTATC
>NC_029778.3:58326715-58326864 GCF_000817695.3 Arachis duranensis
AGGCCATCAAATCTTGGGCAAAGTATGGACTATCATATATTGCTGGAAAGCCCAGGATGTCTAATTTCCAAAGCCGTTGAGAGCGCGCCAATTGGGCTTCTATAGCTCCAGAAAATCCACTTCGAGTGCAGGGAGGTCAGAATCCAACA
>NC_029778.3:58326978-58327269 GCF_000817695.3 Arachis duranensis
ATCTGGGGGTTTTGGATCTAGTTCCTCCTTGATTTCTTTGGTCTGTTGCACCATCTCTACTTCTTTGAAGCATGGATTTGGAAGTCTTGGAGTTAACTCATTGAATGCCTCTTTCAAGCTTTGATCCCTGGCTTTATTCTCTGTACAATCTTCTTCTTGAGTGGGTTCATGCAGGGTTTTAAAAACATGGAATGCTAGGTGCTCATCATACACTCTCAGCAACAATTCCCCTTTTTCAACATCTATCAATGCTCTGCCCGTAGCTAGGAAAGGCCTCCCCAGGATGATGGG
>NC_029778.3:58327530-58351460 GCF_000817695.3 Arachis duranensis
CAGGATCATCTTTCTTCTCTGGCAACTCTCTTTGGAGGATAGCACTCATTCCTTTGTCATCTCAACAATATGTCCTTCCTTCAGGGATTTTTTCTTTGTCAGCACTTCCTTCATGAATTTGGCATATAGTGGCATATGTTCAAGTACTTCCAAGAAAGGAATATTGATGCTGAGCATCTTGAATATGTCCAGGAATTTTGAGTATTGCTTATCCTCATTTTCTTTTTTAAACCTCTGAGGGTATGGAACTTTGGGGACACAAGGATTCACTTCTTCCCTCTTCTCTTGTAGTTGTGATTCAAGGATGTTCTTGTCTCCCTTTGAGATTTGTGCCTTTTTAGTTGTCTGATCCTTTTCACTTTTCTCCTCTATTTCATCTTGTGGAACTTCTCTGTTGTGTTCTTCTTGATTGATGGCTTCCTTCTCCCTAGTCTCTTTACTTTCCACTATAATTGCTTTGCACTCCTCCCATTTTGTGGCTTTTCCTTTGTTCCTTGGATAGTCTTCAGTGGTACTGGGGGATGCATTTTATTGCTTCTCGCCCAACTCTGAAACTTGCTTAGCCATTTGCCCCATGTGTCTCTCAAGGCTTTTGATTGAGGTCTCTTGGTTTCTGAATGCCAGGGCCTGATCTTTCCTTGCAGCTTCCTGATCTTGTCTAGCCATCTCTTGATTTTTCATGAGTTTCTCCATCATTTTCTCTAGACTTGAGATTCTTTGAGAGTCTGGATTTGGTTGTGGTTGTGTGAAATGAGATGGTTATTGCTGGAAGTTGTTTGAATTAATTGTGGGGGTACTTTGTGGGTGGGATGTGGATGTGGAAAAGTTGTTCTGGTGGTTTTGTGAGATGTTATGGGGTTGGTAATATGTGTTTTGTGAATTTTTGAATTGGTTAGTATTATTGGATGAATGGTTATGGTTGTTTGTGTTGCTGAGGCTGCCAGAGTTGAAGTCCCTTTGTCCTTGATTCTGATGCTCACCGCACCTTGAATTAGAATGAGTCTTCCAGGGTGTCTTGTGTACATCACCATAAAAACTGTGTTGTAATGAACTTGAAGTGTTATTCATGCATTGCACCTGCTCAGGGCTTTGTTGCTCATAATTGAGTGTCCCAAAACTTTTTTCAGATTGCTTCCACCTATGTGAGGTTTGATATTGGCTTTGTGTATTTACTGTAGCGATTTGCAGTCCATCAATTTTCTTAGCCATCTGCTCAAATTGTTGCTGAATTTGTTGAGCCATCACTTTGAAGATGGTATCCATACCTTCCAGCTCCAGTACACCCCTTCTCTGGGTTGGTTGGCGTTGTCTTTGATGAGCAAAGAAGTATTGATTGTTTGCCACTATCTCTATAAGGTTTTGGGCTTCCTCAGCTGTCTTCATTAGCTGCAATGAGCCTCCTACTGAATGATCTAATGCTTTCTGGGTCAACCCTTCATAGAACTTTTGGAGTCTATCCCACTCACTGAACATTTCTGGGGGACACTTCCTGATTAAGGCCTTGTATCTCTCCCAGGCATCATACAGTAACTCTCCATCTATTTGAATGAATGTTTGCACCTCTGTTTTCAGCTTGATGACCCTCTGAGGTGGGTAGAACTTTGCTAGGAATTTGCTCACCAATTCATCCCAATTGTTGATGCTCTCTTTGGGAAAGGTTTCCAGCCATTGAGTAGCATTGCCCCTCAAGGAAAATGGGAACATAAGTAATTTGTAAATGTCAGGATGAACCCCATTTGTCTTGACCGTTTTACAAATCCTTAAGAAAATAGACAAATGTTGGTTGGGGTCTTCAAAAGGGCCACCTCCATAAGCACAATTGTTCTGCACCAAGGTGATTAGTTGAGTCTTCAACTTAAAGTCATTTGCCTGAACGTTTGGGGTGAGGATGCTGCTCCCATAATGTCTGGGATTGGGGATAGTGTAAGAGGCCAACACCCTTCTTACAGGCTGGGTATTGTTGTTCACTCCCTCTTCACGCACCTCAGCCTCCATGACTTGCAAAAATCACAAATAAACCAAATGAAACATGGACATTCTAGTGCCAGAATGTGGTTAGAGGGTTAGGTGACACAATGTGTCAAACAGTTAATGCGCTTAGTAAAAATAAAGAAAAATAAAAAAAAATCTTAATCTAGACCACCACCTTACTTAATCCTTGTCAATCTATTTCAATCCCCGGCAACGGCGCCAAAAACTTGATGTGTGGAAAATGATCCAACACAAAACTCACCGGCAAGTGTACCGGGTCGCATCAAGTAATAAAACTCACGGGAGTGAGGTCGATCCCACAGGGATTGAAGGATTGAGCAATTTTAGTTTAGTGGTTGATTTAGTCAAGCGAATCAAGTATTGGTTGAGTGATTTTGCAAGAAATCTAAATTGCTTGAATTGTAAATGGATCAGGGATGTGGGATTGCAGAAATTAAACAAAGAACAGTAAAATTAAACAAACGGGAAGAGGAGAAGATGGATTCAATTAAACTAGATCTCAAACAGAAATGTAAATAAGCTTGGTGAAGCATTCAATAAGGAAATTAAAATTGAAAAACACAGATCTCAGGACTCAAGAGACTAGATAGCCAAGTCTAAATCTCAATGCCTTCCTAGATCCTAGTTCACAAAGCAAGTAAAGAGAAATTGAAGATTGAATCAGTAAAGGAAATGAAATTTAACTCAATTATGCAGAAGGAAAATCAAAGAGATCTTAAATGGAGATTGAGACAGAAGTTCCTCAATTCTTCAGACTCAAGACTAAACAAAACCCAGTAAAGAAAACAAAAAGATCAGAGGAAGAAGAAGTGAATTCTCTCCTCCAATTCTCAAGCTATTGCCAAAAACAGAAAAATGGAAAGTGAGCTCTCAAGTTGACTAAGGATGAAAATTAAAATGAAAGTAAGCTCCTCCTCTAATCCTAACTAACACCTATTTATACACTTTCTATTTTGGATCTAAGAATTTTGAGTGGGCTTGAAAGATGGGTGAAGAATTGAATTCAATTGGATTTTTAGATGAGTTTCAGCCTATATTGCTCCCAAGAGGCTGCTCTGCTCTTGTGGAGGGCAGAGCAGGGAAGCCTTGCATGTGGATCCAATTAGCGTGCCAAGTATGGGAGAGGCATCAGGATGCTTCCCTACCCTTGTGGAGAGTAGGGCAGTGGTGTCATGGTGCGTGCCTTGCTTCCCTGCCCGTCTGTGATGCGCCAAGGATGCGCGCCCAAGCTCCCTTGTTGCGCGTCAATTGTGCGTGCTGGCCGTGCCAAATTGTGCGCCATGCACCAAGGAATGCTGCTCTGCCCTCCTTGTGGGCAGCGCAAGCTTTCCATGTTGTTGGGTGAGGTCCCAAGTTCGAAACTTGCTGGATGGTTTTTGTTGCCCCTTTTTTCTTGGTTTTCTTGGCACCAAAGTGGCGCATAGTTTCTTGCTTCCTCAAGGTCTTGTGTTCGATCCTTGGAGGTTGAAAACAAGCTAATTTTGGGTTATTTTCCTTTCATTTGAACGCTACTTCCTTCCCTCTTGAGCTTGGTTCGAAACCCATGGGTGGCACTTGGAGAAAAATTTCCTTGAATTTTTCCATGAGGAGCCTGGAATTGCTCTTGAGGAGGGCAGGGCAGAATTTTTCCTTCCCTTATTTCTTGGCCTAGAATTGTGCTCCGCTCTCAAGGAGGGCAGGGCAGTGAAGTCTTGAATGCTTGGTTCATTGTTGTGCTCCCTTGGAGGGCAGTGTGCTCTTGTGGAGAGCAGTGTGGCTTCCTTCCTTCCATGCGCCACACTCTTTTCTTCCTTGGGCCACGCTTTCTTAAGCCACGCTTCATTCTTTTCTTCTTTTCTTCACCTACAAATAATCAAAACAACCAATCAAAGTATCACTAAATTCACAAGGTTTATAAATCAATTAAAAATTCAATTAAATTTAGCTTAAACCTCATGATTTAGCATCAATTAAATGGTGGTTGTTTGATTCAAATAAAACATGCAATTCCACTCTAAATTGCTTACTTATAGTACAAGAAAGTGCATAAAAACTAGTGAAACAAGTGAAATTAGCTTGAAAAATGGGTATATAATGACTTGTCATCACTAACCACCATGGAGGAAGTGAATTTCATGGGGAATTCTTCCAGAAATTCCAACAATGATCCCTATGCAAATACTTACAATCAGGGATGGAGGAATCACCCTAACTTTAGGTGGAGAGAGCAGCAGAGGCCTCACCAAGGCTTCAATAATAATCAAGGTGGAACCAATCAAAATAGGTTCAACAACAGACAGTTCCAACCCTATCAGCATCAGCTGGAGACGTCTCAACAAAGCCTCTCTGACTTAGCCACAATAGTTTCTAACCTCTCCAAGAGCACTCATAGTTTCATGCAAGAAAGCCGGTCTTCAATCAGGAACTTAGATATACAAGTGGATCAGTTGAGCAAAAGGGTACTCGAGGGACCCTCTAACACTCTTCTGAGCAACACATAGGTAAATCAAAAGGAAGAGTGCAAGGTCTTCACTGTGGACAGGGAGGCCAAATCCAAGAAGGAGCATGCTACTGAGAATCTCAAGGAGAAAAAGGCTTAGGAAGAGATTGTGAGTACACTTATGCATGCCCCAATGGAGATGAAAAAGCCAGAAGTACAACCCTCTCTAAACGTGCAAAAGAAGACTGAGGATGAGCAAATCGCTCAATTCTTGGCAATCTTCAAGAAATTACAAATCAATATTTTTTTGCTGAGGTGTTGAAGAAAAAACCTCCCTATATGGCCTGTCTGAAAAATATATTCTCTGAGAAGAAGGCCCTGATGGGAGATGAAACTGTAGTGCCGACAAAGGTGTGTATTGCACTGGTGTTCGAAGAGGTGTAGCCCACAAGGATCATTGGAGATGGCAAACAAGTCCCTAATATAGGCATGTGGAATGGTGGAGAACATCCTTGTAAAGGTTGAAGACCTTTACCTCCCTGCAAACTTCGCGATACTTGACACTGGAGAGGACGAGAATGGCTCCATCATCCTTGGAAGGCTATTTCTACCTACTGGGAAGGCCTTAATAGATGTTGAGAAAGGACAACTAATTTTGAGAATGTGGGAGGATCATATTCTGTTTAAGATGCCCAACCATCATTCTCTCTCAGACAAAGAAGAATGTACTACCATAAAGCACCTAATGTTTCAACCCTCTCTCTCAGTGGAAAGCCATACAGAGCCCCCTGACATCAAACCTAAGTTTGGTGTTGAAAATTCACCACCAACCATTGAGGAAGGAGGCACCAAGAAGAAAGTACCCAAGGGTTGGAGGAACAATTACGAAGATTCCAACTGAAGACTTCTCACCTGGCATGAGAGTAGTCTTTACAAGAAGTCCAGTCATACCATATACTGTGAACCGGATCCTATCCCTGGAGCATGTAGAACTGATTCATGAGAGCACAGGAAAGAAGTTCATCATGAGGGGTGAAGATCTGAGCCCCTATGAACCTCCATAAAAGGAGCTGTCCGTCAAGCTAATGACGGTAAAAAAGCACTTGTTGGGAGGCAACCCAACCATACGTATCCTAGAGTACTTTTATATTCTTTTATGTTACTTTAGTTTATTTGCATTTGATTTCATATTATTTTATTTTTTATTGATTTTCATAGTTTGTCTCTTTTTTTTAATGTTTGTGATCATGTGTAGCACCTAGAATAGAAACAGGAATGCATAACAGGAAAACAGAATACCCTGGAGGATGTCCCTTGCTAGCGTTAAACGCCAGAACTGGCGTTCAACGCTAGAAGGGGGATGGAAGCTTAGGCATTTAACGCCCATACAGGAGCAGTCCGAGCCAATTTTTGGTCCCCCTAGGGCGTTCAACGCCCATCTTTAGCGTTGAACAGTGGTGCACAAAATTGTGATCATCAACAATGGCGCCAATAAACTTGGTGCTCTCAAACGTGAATCACACTTCGACACAATTCCGCACAACTAACCAGCAAGTGCACTGGGTCGTCCAAGTAATACCTTACGTGAGTAAGGGTCTATCCCACGGAGATTGTCGGCTTGAAGCAAGCTATGGTTACCTTGTAAATCTCAGTCAGGCGGATTAAAATGGGTATTGGAGTTTTAATAAGTAAAAAGATAAATAAACAGAAAATAAAGATAGAGATACTTATGTAATTCATTGGTGAGAATTTCAGAAAAGTGTATGGAGATGCTTTGCTCCTTTTGAATCTCTGATTTCCTACTGCCTTCATCCAATCCTTCATATTTCTTTCCATGGCAAGTTGTATGTTCAGGTTTCATCGGCATCAATGGCTACCTCCTGTCCTCAGTGAAAATGGTCCAAATGCGCTGTCACCGCACGACTAATCATCCGTCGGTTCTCGATCGTGATGGAATAGAATCCAGTGATCCTTTTGCGTCTGTCACTACGCCCAACACTCGCGAGTTTGAAGCTCATCACAGTCATCCCTTCCCATATCCTACTCGGAATACCACAGACAAGGTTTAGACTTTTCGGATCTCAGGAATGGCTGCCAATAATTCTAGCTTATACCACGAAAACTCCGATCTTTCGGAATGGAGGCTAAGAGATACACACTCAATCTTAAGTAGAACGGAAGTGGTTGTCAGTCACGCGTTCATAGGTGAGAATGATGATGAGTGTCACGGATCATCACATTCATCAAGTTGAAGTGTGAGTGAATATCTTAGAAGAAGAATAAGCATGAGTTAAATAGAAGAACAATAGTAATTGCATTAATACTCGAGAAACAGCAGAGCTCCACACCTTAATCTATGGTGTGTAGAAACTCCACCGTTGAAAATACATAAGTGGTGAAGGTAGGCATGGCCATGAGGCCAGCCCCCAAGTCTAAGGAAAACGTTCCAAAGATGATTCCCAAGATGAAAATACAATAGTAAGAGGTCCTATTTATAATGAAACTAGCTACTAGTGTTTACAGAATTAAGTGAATGATGCAGAAATCCACTTCCGGGCCCACTTGGTGTGCGCTTGGGCTGAGCATTGAGCTTCACACGTGTAGAGTCTTTCCTTGGGGTTAAACGCCAGCTTTGGTGCCAGTTTGGGCGTTTAACTCCAGCTTTTATGCCAGTTCCGGCGTTTTGACTTCAGAATAGGGCAGAGAAGGGGCGTTTGAACGCCAGTTTGCGTCATCAAAAATTGGGCAATGTATGGACTATTATATATTGCTGGAAAGCCCTGGATGTCTACTTTCCAACGCAAATGAGAGCGCGACATTTGGAGATCTGTAGCTCCAGAAAATCCACTTCGAGTGCAGGGAGGTCAGAATCCAACAGCATCAGCAGTCCTTTGTCAGCCTCTGAATCAGATTTTTGCTCAGATCCCTCAATTTCAGCCAAAAAATACCTAAAATCACAGAAAAACACACAAACTCATAGTAAAGTCCAGAAATGTGAATTTTTCATAAAAACTAATAAAAACATCCCAAAAAGTAGCTAGATCCTACTAAAAACTACCTAAAAACAATGCTAAAAAGCGTATAAATTATCCGCTCATCACAACACCAAACTTAAATTGTTTCTTGTCCCCAAGCAACTGAAAACAAAATAGGATAAAAAGAAGAGAATATAAAATGAATCCCATAGTATCAATGAAACTTAGTCCTAATTAGATGAGCGGGGCTTGTAGCTTTTTGCTTCTGAACAGTTTTGGCATCTCATTTTTCCTTTGAAATTCAGAATGATTGGCATCTATAGGAATTCAAAATTTCAGATAGTGTTATTGATTCTCCTAGTTCAGTATGTTGATTCTTGAACACAGCTACTTTATGAGTCTTGGCCGTGACCCTAAGCACTTTGTTATCCAGTATTACCACCGGATACATAAATGCCACAGACACATAACTGGGTGAATCTTTTCAGATTGTGACTCAGCTTTGCTAAAGTCCCCAATTAGAGGTATCCAGAGTTCTTAAGCACACTCTTTTACTTTGGATCACGACTTTAACCACTCAATCTCAAGCTTTTCGCTTGGACCTGCATGCCACAAGCACATGGTTAGGGACAGCTGATTTAGCCGCTTAGGCCTGGATATTATTTCCTTGGCCCTCCTATCCATTAATACTCAAAGCCTTGAATCCTTTTTACCCTTGCCTTTTGGTTTAAAGGGCTATTGGCTTTTTCTGCTTGCTTTTTCTTTTCTTTTCTTTCTCTTTCTCTTTTTTTTTTGCCTTTTTTTCTTTTTTTTGTCCCTTTTTTTTCACTGCTTTTTCTTGCTTCAAGAATCAATTTCATGATTTTTTTCAGATTATGAATAACATTTCTCTTTGTTCATCATTCTTTCAAGAGGCAACAACTTTAACATTCATAAACAACAAGATAAAAAAATATGCACTGTTCAAGCATTCATTTAGAGAACAAAAAGTATTGCTACCACATCAAAATAATTAAACTAGTTTCAAGATGAAATTTGAAATCCAAGTACTTCTTGTTCTTTTGTAATTAAGACAAATTTTTTCATTTAAGAGAGGAGAAGGATTCATTTGTTCATAGCTTTAAAGCATAGACACTAGACACTAATGATCATGTAGTAAGGACACAAACATAGATAGCACATCAAGAAAAAAAAAGAGAAAAATAAATAGATAAGAAGATTAAGGAATGAGTCCACCTTAGTGAGGATGGCGTCTTCCTCCTCTTGAAGAACCAATGGTACTCTTGAGCTCCTCTATGTCTTTTCCTTGCCTTTCTTGCTCCATCCCTAGTGATTTTGGTGCTCCCAATAGTTGTGTCGAGGAAAATGTATCCCTTGAGGCATCTCAGGGATTTCCTGATGAGGGAATTCCTCATGCTCTTGTTGAGGTCCATGAGTGGTCTCTCTTGTTGTGCAGTCAGATGCTCTACTACTGAGCTATGGACCCTTGAGATGAATCTCTCCATCTCCCATGACTCGAAGGTGGAAGCTTTTGTCTTCTCTTTCCTCTTTTCTAGAGGTTTCTCTGGCCTTAGGTGCCATAAATGGTTATGAAAAAACAAAAAGCAATGCTTTTACCACACCAACTTCTCGTCCTCGAGCAAAAGATAAAAGAAAGATGTAGAAGAAGAAGAAAATAGAGGAGATGGAAGGTGTATTTGGGGAAGAGTGTTGTAGAAAGGTGTGAAGAGGAGAGAGAGTGAGTTGAGGTTGGTGGGAATCCTGTGGGGTCCACAGATCCTGAGGGGCCAAGGATTTCTCATCCCTACTCTAATTTGGCGTTCAAAGCTCCTTAGAGTGCAATCCTGGCGTTTAAACGCTAGTCTGCTGCCCTGTTCTGGCGTTTAAATGCCAGTTTTCTTTCCTGTTCTGGTGTCTAAACGCCAGTTTGCTACCCTGCTTTGGCATTTAAACGCCAGCTTTCTGCTCTATTTTGGCATTTAAACGCCAGTCTGGTGCCCTGTTCTGGCATTTAAACGCCCAGAAAGGTGCCAGATTGGGTGTTTAAACGCCCATTTTGTTGCCCTTACTGGCGTTTAAACGCCAGTAAGTCCTTCCTCCAGGGTGTGCTGTTTTTGAATTCTGCTTTATTTTTATGAGTGTCTTTGTGACTTCACATGATCATCAATCTAAAAGAAAACATAAAATAACATAGATAAAATAAAATTAGATAATAGAATAAAATTGGGTTGCCTCCCAATAAGTGCTTTTTTAATGTCAATAGCTTGACAGTGAGCTCTCATGGAGCCTCACAGATGATCAGAGCATGGTTGAGATTTCTCAACACCAAACTTAGAGTTTAGCTTTGGCCTCCCAACACCAAACTTAGAGTTTGAATGTGGGGGCTCTGTTTGACTCTGTATTGGGAGAAGCTCTTCATGCTTACTTTTCATGGTTACAGATGGAGAACCCTGAGTCTTTACTACAAGGCATTCCTCATTCACATGAAGGATCAACTCTCCTCTGTCAACATCAATCACAGCTCTTGTTGTGGCTAGGAAGGGTCTTCCAAGGATGATGGACTCATCCTCATCCTTCCTAGTGTCTAGGATTATGAAATCAGCAGGGAAGTAAAGGCCTTCAACCTTCACTAGCACGTCCTCTACTAATCCATAACCCTTTTTCATAGAGTTATCTGCCATTTCCAATGAGAATTTGGCAGCATGTACCTCATAGATTCCCATTTTCTCTATTACAGAGAGTGGCATCATGTTTATCCCTGACCCCAGGTCACACAGAGCTTTCTCCAAGGTCATGGTGCCTATGGTACAGGATATTAAGAATTTGCCAGGATCCTGTCTCTTTTGAGGTAAAGTTTGCTGAACCAATGTACTCAGTTCATTGGTGAGCAAGGGAGGCTCTTCCTCCCAAGTCTCATTACCAAATAGCTTGGCATTTAGCTTCATGATTGCTCCTAAATATTGGGCAACTTGCCCTTCAACAAAGTCTTCATCCTCTTCAGAAGATGAATAGTCATCAGAGCTCATGAATGCTAAAAGGAGGACCAAGGGAATCTCTATGGTCTCTGTATGAGCCTCAGATTCCTTTGGTTCCTCATTAGGGTATTCCTTACTGACCACTGGACGTTCCTTAAGTCTTCCTCATTGGGATTCGTGTCCTTCTCCTCATTCCCATGTTTGGCCATTTTGATTATATTAATGGCCTTGCACTCTCCTTTGGGATTCTCTTCCGTATTGCTGGGGAGAGTGCTAGGAGGAGTTTCAGTAATCCTTTTACTCAGCTGGCCCATTTGTGCCTCCAAATTTCTAATGGAGGATCTTATTTCAGTCATGAAACTAAGAGTGGCCTTAGATAGATCAGAGACTATGTTTGCTAAGGTAGAAGTATTCTGCTCAGAATGCTCTGTCTGTTGCTGAGATGATGATGGGAAAGGTTTGCAATTGCTAAACCTGTTTCTTCCACCATTGTTATTATTGAAGCCTTGCTTCTGTTGATCCTTCCATCAAAAATTTGGATGATTCTTCCATGAAGGATTATAGGTGTTACCAAAGGCTTCACCCATGTAATTCACCTCTGCCATTGCAAAGTTCTCAGGATCATAAGCTTCTTCTTCAGAAGATGCTTCTTTAGTACTGTTGGATGTATTTTGCAATCCATTCAGACTATGAGAGATCATATTGACTTGTTGGGTCAATATTTTGTTCTGAGCCAGTATGGTATTCAGAGCATCAATTTCAACAACTCCTCTCTTTTGAGGCGTCCCATTACTCACAGGATTCCTCTCAGATGTATACATGAACTGGTTATTTGCAACCATTTCAATAAGTTCCTGAGCTTCTGTAGGTATTTTCTTTAGGTGAATGGATCCACCTGCAGAGTGGTCCAGTGACATCTTCGAAAATTCAAACAGACCATCATAGAATATATCTAATGTGGTCCATTCTGAAAGCATGTCAGAAAGACACTTTTTGGTCTGCTGCTTGTATCTTTCCCAAGCTTCATTGAGGGATTCACCTTCTTTCTGTCTGAAGGTTTGAACATCCACTCTAAGCTTGCTCAACTTTTGAGGATGAAAGAACTTGGCTAAGAAAGTCGTGACCATCTTATCCCAAGAGTCCAGGCTATCTCTAGGTTGTGAGTCCAACCATGCTCTAGCTCTGTCTCTTATAGCAAAAGGGAAAAGCATAAGCTTGTAGACTTCAAGATCAACTCCATTGGTCTTAACAGTATCACAGATCTGCAAGAACTCAGTTAAGAACTGATAAAGGTCTTCTGATGGAAATCCATGAAACTTGTAGTTCTGTTGCAGTAGAGAAACTAATTGAGGCTTTAGCTCAAAATTGTTTGCTCCTATGGCAGGGATTGAGATGCTTCTTCCATAAAAGTTGGAAGTTGGTGTAGTAAAATCACCAAGCATCTTCCTTGCATTGTTGTTTGGTTCGGCCATAATTGTTTCTTTTGCTGCTTCCTTTTTCAAAAATTTTAGTGAGGTCCTCTTCAGAGTTTTGTGCTTTAGCTGCTCTTAGCTTCCTCTTCAGAGTCCTTTCAGGTTCAGGGTCAGCTTCAACAAGTATACCTTTATCTTTGTTCCTGCTCATATGAAAGAGACAAAAATAAAGAAAATATGAAATCCTCTATGTCATAGTATAGAGATTCCTTGAGGTGTCAGAGGAAAATAAGAATAGAAGGATGGAGTTTGAATTGACAATGGAGGAGGAATGTTAGTGTTTGATGGTGTTTTTGTAGAAAAAAAAACAAATTCCAAACACACAAATCTAACCGGCAAGTATACTGGGTCGCATCAAGTAGTAATAACTCACTTAGAGTGAGGTCGATCCCACAGGGATTGATAGATCAAGCAACTTTAGTGGGTGATTAGTTTAGTCAAGCTAACATTGAGTGAATTGTGTGAAGTTGATCAATAGAATGTAAAGAGCAATGAATTGTAAATTACAGAAAGTAAATGAGCAGAATGTAGATTTGACAAAAGCTTAAAGAGCAAGAAAAGTAAATTATAGCAAAATGTAAAAGGGGGCTGGGTGCTAGAAAATTAAATGAAAGCAGTAAATTTAGAACTCAGATCAATTGCAAAAAATTAAACTTGCAGGGAAAATAAATTTGGATCTCAACAATTTCAAACACTAGGTTGCAGAAAGTAAACTTACAGGAAAGAAAAGTGTAGAAGAGAATTGTAGAAACTAAGATTGCATAAACTGAATTCAATATTAGAATATGACAATTGCAAAAAATTAAAAGTGTATCAAAGAGGACTTTCTATTCTACCCTACTCCTAATGCTCTAGCAGAGCCAGCCTTCCTAGTGAAATGAAACCAATGCCTTTATATAGGCTTTTACAAAATGAAAATGAAAAATGAAAATAATGTTTACAAAATGAAATTCCTAATCTAGCTTCTCTGTGTGCCTTTGAGTTATGTGGGCTTTGCTTGCTTTGGAGTGGAATTGGGTTGAAGATGGATCCGGATGGATTGCTCTTAGTCTTGAGAAGAAATCCGCTTGCAATTTGGACTCTGGAGCATTCACGTTTGAGTCAATGTTTGAGGCAAACATTGACTCAAACGTCTTCGTGAAGGCATTATGCAGAACGGCCATTTTGCTGTCACTCACGTTTGGGTTCACGTTTGAGGTCAAACGTGAGCTCAAACGTGATCTCCTCCAAGGCATTCTTTGGCCAACGTTTGAAATCACGTTTGAGACAAACATTGGCGCAAATGTGACTCCTCCTCCAGGGTATTCTTAAGCCAACGTTTGACCTTACGTTTGAGGCAAATGTGGAAGCAAACGTTGACACCTTTGTTGCACATCAAGTCTTGGGACGCTACTTTGTCCTCTTGTCATCAATGCCGATTTCATGCCCACTATGGACTATTATATATGGTTGGAAAGATCTAAATGTCAGCTTTTTAACTCAACTGGAATCACCTCAATTGGACATTTACAACTCAAGTTATGTCCCTTTGATGGGGATAGGGTTGCTGGCGTCGGTGTGCAACGTTTGAGGCGACGTTAGCACTCAAACGTGGTCGAAAACGCCAGATTCTGGAGGCTCAAACGCATTGTCCACCCCATACTATTATATATTATTGGAAAGCCCTGAATATCTACTTTTCAATGCCATTGGGAGGGTGTAGTTTGGAGCTTCATAGCTCGAGTTATACTCCATTGAAGGTGCAGCTGGCCTTACTACAGGTTGACACCATGTTCATTTATGCACTTTCGGGGTAGTTTTCTCCCTTAGATTTAGTGTCCATTATGTAGTGTCAAATATGCTTGGAAAGCTCTCGATCCCTACTTTCCATTTCTTTTTGAATCACCTCATTTGGAGATATGTGGCTCAAGTGATTCTTGTTGGAAGTATATCCCTTCAGGCTGTGGGGAGCAACGTTTCCAGCAACATTGGAGCTCCAACTTTGCTTCCCTTTGCTTCTTTTCATGGCCTTCTTGTTGCCTCTTTGCCTTTCCTCTCCTTAGCTTCCTTTCCACCTATCATCAACCAAATAAAATGTATCAAAGCTTTGCTATAGTCACAAGAATTTGCCTCATTCTTAGCACACAAGTAATTATGGCATAAATCTCATGAAAATGCACAAAATTATCAATGTTTGATTGAATCAAGACAAGTATGAATTTCTCATCCAAACACTTACTTATTTCCTAAGAATGCATGAAAACCAAGTAAAAACTAATGAAAAAGGCTTGTGAAACTAGCCTAAAATGACTTGTCATCACAACACCAAACTTAAATCTTGCTTGTCCCCAAGCAAGCAGTAAAACATAAGAAAAATTACTAGAAGCAGAGAAATGTATAGCCTTTTATTGGAAGACATTGAATACTTAAATCTTGCTTGTCCCCATGCATGGTATCTTAGAGATTTTTATTCTGTGGGTGAGACATCAACATCCCTTTGGATCCTTACTTGAATTACACAAAAAAATGAGATTTGTTATTGCTTGGTCCTTAGTTTTTTTTTCTTGTTCTCTTTCTTTGCTGAGGCTTAATGCTATGTGGTAAGGCGACTTTTTAGAGTAAGCTTTCAGCCAGCATTCCCGCCCCAGTTGGTTCAAGATGCTAGGTGTTGAAACACCCCTATGGGCTTACTTGCTCAAGCCTCTCCTTAGCACACACACATCACAAGCATTTGGCTTTGTTTTGTTCTTTGAAAATTGATGCCCAGCACCTCTTTGGGTCACTAAATACTTTGTCTCAAAGTAGCTATTGATGGTGGACTTTCGGTTGGCAATCCCGGGTTAGTTAACCCAAGTTGCCGGGTGATGAAGCACCCCTTAGAACCTAGTTATCCAAGCTTATCTTTGTACAAAAGCATCACAGGCATATATCCAAATCTCAAGCCATTGGTGCCCAGCCTTGTTTATTTCTTTTTTTTGCTTCTTTTTCTTACATTTTCTTTCTTTTATTTTGGACCTTTTTTTTCATTTTTCAAGTCTCATGAAATGTAACTGAAGTTCATATCACAAAGTCATGCCAACATTCAGCCTTATTTATCAACTAATGAACCAGCACATACCACCACATAACCTCATTTTGTCTCATATCATGCTAGACTTTTACTCTTTCTCTATTTCACAGTTATTTTCTTTTATTCAAGCATGAGGAATAAAGCATATAATCTGTTTATATCCTGGGTCGAGCTGTCCAACCCGGGATGTTTGACAGACAAAGCGACCGACCTCTTCAGGTCAGGGCAACCCAAAGAGCTCGGCCAAGTCACCAGGAAAGCCCAAAGAAGGGCCCAAATAGAGGAACACGCCCTAAATACTAAGGCAGCCCAAGCCTACAGAGAGAAGGGCGGTTCCCTTGAAGATAAAGATAACCTCACTTGAAGATAAGATAAA
The DNA here is from genome assembly GCF_000817695.3 of Arachis duranensis. Taxonomy (NCBI): domain Eukaryota; kingdom Viridiplantae; phylum Streptophyta; class Magnoliopsida; order Fabales; family Fabaceae; genus Arachis; species Arachis duranensis. Next base: position 58,342,789 of record NC_029778.3, read on the forward strand.
GATAAGATAAGATAACTAACTTATCTTATCTAAGAAGGTCACCCTACACCATTATAAATACACTGGAGCACCCAGGTATAAATCATACTCTGATTCTACTCAATACCTGCTTAATACCCTTGCTAACTTAAGCATCGGAGTCCCTTGCAGGTACCCCCCACAAAGGTGAGACACACCTACGTTAAGAGTCACGTTAGCTATACTAACATGAACTCTAACGTAGGAACAAAAGGCATCAAGCAACGTTAATGGGAAAAGTGATTCCCACTAACGTTCGCGAAGGGGTACAAGCCAACGTTATTGGGAAAAGTGAGTCCCAATAACGTTGACCAAAAATTGAAAAGGCAACGTTAGTGGTCATGTTATGACCACTAACGTTGGAGTTAATGTGGGCACATGAGGGTGGAACGTTAGTGGAAAAAGTGAATGCCACTAACGTTCTCGAACCTACAATGGCACTCAACGTTAAATCTTACTAAATACCCAAAGCCTAATTCATATTTCTCTGCAAGTTGGGCCCACTAAAGATGAGAACTACTTCAACTCAAGATCCAGAGCCCACAGAGCCCACATCCAAGACTTGAAGAACTCACTAGAAGATCAAAAGGAGTAGTATATATAGGAGTAGTTTTGAACTATAGAGAAGTTGGGCACTTTTGGGAACTACTCTCTATAGATTTACTTTTCAGCACTTTTAGCATGGATTCTTCTTTTCTTCCATTTTTCATTTCTAGAGCTATGAACAACTAAACCCCTTTCATTGGGTTAGGGAGCTCTGTTGTAATTTGATGGATCAATTATAGTTTTCATTCCTCTTCTTCTTTATTTTCTCTGGATCTTACTAGAAAGCTTTCGATCTTAATTCAATTGGTTAGTTGTCTTAGAAAAGAAACTCTCCATAATTGGATCTCCTTTGAGCCTTGGAAAAGGGATGAGGAGATCATGCTAGAAATGCTTTCTCATGTTAGACCAAATTGGGGTCTGGGTGGATATAGTGACATGTAATCCTCCCAACACTTTGATTTGGAAATACATGTGGTATAATCAATGACCACATTTCATCTCTTCCTATGAGCAATTAAATCAAGGAATTGGGCAATTGTTCAAGCTTAGAGAGATTGGATTGCCAAGGAATTGGGATCCAATCACTTAAGATTGCCAAGGAGATCAATGAATGCATTGATTGAGGAAGAGATGGGAATGAACTTGATCCGGAGAATGCAACATCTCCTAAACCCAATGATTTCCCCATCTCTGATCTTACCCATTCTCTTTACTTTCTGCCATTTATTTTCATGCTCATTCCCCCAAATCCCCATTTACGATTCTGCACTTTAATTTTTGTTTTTTACTTTCTAGTCATTTAGATTTCTGCAAGTTCTCAATCTAAATTCTATTTAGCTCAACTAGCATATTCTTCTAACTAAAGTTGCTTGACCAATCAATCCTTGTGGGATTCGACCTCACTCTATTATGAGTTTTACTTGACGACAATTCGGTATACTTGCCGAAGGAAAATTTGTTGAGAGACAAATTTTCATGCATCATTTATACAAAAGAGGGATTTCAACACCATTGCTAAAATGCGTGCCGACTTCCAACACTAAAGATATCTTAGAAGAAGTACACAGTGGCATTTGTGGCAATCACCTTGGAGCGCAAGCACTCGCCAAAAAAGTACTATATTCTATTGGCCAACCCTACAAAAAGAAGCCACAGAATTCGTAAGGACATGTTCACCATGTCAAAAGCATGCCAACTTCCACATCGCTCCGCCAGAGGAACTCATCAGCGTAACCTCACCTTGGCCATTCACAAAATAGAGACTCGATCTCCTCGGACCTTTTTCTCAAGGATCAGGACAAGTTAAATTCCTCATAGTAGGAATAGACTACTTCACAAAATGGATTGAGGCAGAACCCCTAGCCAATGCCACAGCTCAAAGAAGTCGGAAATTCCTGTATAGAAACATCATCACAAGGTTCGGAGTTCCATACTCCATCACTACAGACAATGGTACCCAGTTCACATACGCAAGCTTCAGAAAACTAGCGGCCGACCTGAATATAAAACAACAATTCACCGCTGTTGAGCACCTCCAAGCCAATGGTCAAGCCAAAGTTACTAACAAAGTTATATTAGCAGGGATAAAATGGAGATTACAGCATGCAAAGGGAGCCTGGGATGAGGAGCTCCCACAAGTCCTATGGGCGTACCGAACGACTCCACATTCCACGACAAAGGAGTCACCCTTCCGATTAGCTTACGGAATGGAGACAATGATTCCAGTAGAGGTTGAAGAAGGATCACCTAGAGTAATCCATTTTAGTGAAAAAGTCAATTCCCAACTTCAAAGGGAAGAGCTCGACTTACTTCCAAAAATCCGAGAGAAAGCTCGGATAAGGAAAGAGGCGCTGAAAAGACGAATGGCCTCCAGATACAACCGAAAAGTAATACAGCGGGCCTTTGTTGAAAATGACCTTATCCTAATCTAAAACGATATAGGAACAACTCAACCTGGAGAAGGAAAGCTGGCAGCAAACTGGAAAGGACCCTTCCGAGTCATAGAAGTATTGGGAAAGGGCTACTACAAACTTTCCGAACTCGACGGGCGAGAGCTTCCTAGATCATGGCACGCCTGCAGCCTAAGAAGGTACTATAGCTAGGGGTGATAAAAGATCTTGGACAAGGCGCACTCTTTTTCCTGAAAAAGGTTTTTTAACGAGGCGCCCCGCCAAGACCTACAAAGCACCCGACTTAGGAAATTAACTCCTCATGTATATTTGCATTTTCTTTTAATAAAATTTGTCCAGATTCTCTACAAACGCTCAAGTCGTATTATTCTCAAAACATTCATCTCCCGATTGTAAAGCTACAGATCGACAGAAAGTGAAAACCGAATTCACTGCGCGATCACAATAAAAACGAGGGCTAAAAACCCAAATTCTACAAAATCGGCAAAGATGAAAATAGAATAATGCAAGAAGTTATAGAAAGTGATCCATAGAAAGGACCTGACGAGGTCCTAATAAAATGGATTGCTATAAAATAACTTAAAGACTGGCCGGCACAAAAAGTCGGACCAACCACAACAACCCAAGTTATAAGTAAAGCCCTGGAAAGAGGTCTGACCAACCCTATAAAAGAGGATTACTATAACTTCGAAGAGCCCGACATGACGAAGTCGGACTCCTACAAAAAGTTACAAAAGATAATCCCTAAAAGAGACCTAAAACGAGGTCCAAAAAAGAGGATTATCAAGTAACTCGACAGGGCCCGACGTGACAAAGTCGGCCCAAAAAGAAAAAGTTACAAAAGATAATCCCTGAAAGAGACCTAAAACGAGGTCCAAAAAAGAGGATCATCAAGTAACTCGACAGGGCCCGACGTGACAAAGTCGGCCCAAAAAGATAAAGCTACAAAAGGTAATCCCTAAAAGAGACCTGAACAAAGTCTAAGAAGGAGGATTACCAAGAAAACTCGACAGGGCCCGACCTGATGAAGTCGGCCCAGAAAGACGTAAAGCTACAAAGGTAATCCCCAAAAAGAGACCTGAACAAAGTCCAAGAAAGAGGATTACCAAGCAACCTCGACAGGATCTGACATGATGAAGTCAGGCCCAGGACACAGAAATTACAAACGAAATCCCCAAAAGAGATATAATGAGGTCCAAAAAGGAGGATTACAAACAAAACCAAACCAAATAATCAAGATGATCATGTCGGACAAAATCCCAGCCTACTAAGGTACCAAGATGAGTGCAAGCAAACATGATATAAAAGCTACTAAGTTATGATAATAAACTCCAGAGGCCATCAAAGACCAGCCCCGGAAGCTCGAGAACTACTTTGTTTTTTAAAATAAAGTTGCTAAACGAGCAACCAAAGGAAGTATCAAACAGTCACTAAAACACCAGTTACAAAGATAAAGAGATCAAAACCCCACAAAACGGGCTATACACAAACATGACAGAAAAATCATAGAGGATCCAAAGGCTTTCCAGTAGCAGCATATTGGGGAGAAGGAGGGCGAGTCTGAAGGGGAACCGCGTCCACTGTCCCGTCATCCCGGTTCAAAATCTGGACATCTGGATCAGATTCCGGCCGAATAGCTTCAACTGTTGAGGTGGAGGAAGGCGGGGCAACAGAGGCTTTGGCAGAGGTAACCAGAGGAGGGACAACATCATCATCATCATCGGGGTTGTCGGGGACAATCTTACCATCCTTCACAACATTGTCCAAGCTGAATAGCGCAAGATCAGCCCCCGGGGTGATAACCTGAACCTGTTCCCTCAGGTTCTCATAAGTAGCAGTTACACTGCCTACAAGATGACCTTGGAGCTTGGCATAATCAGCTCGGGCAGACTCCAACTCCTCCCTAAGACCCATCAGCTCCTTATAAGTGGTAACATAGCTATCCTTATGTTTTAGTGCCGTATCCTCGGCCAGTTGTGCAGCAGCCGCCAGACCAACAGACCGGGCCTTCTCCCCCTTCAGCTCCTTTTCCAGCTCAGACACCTTCACCTCGAGCTCCTCCTTCAAACCCTTGATTCGGTCAAACTCTGACTTTGCCTCCTCCATAAAAGCCTTGGTAGCATGAATAGGAAGATCTTGAGAAGTTCGGTATAGAGCCGCTCCCATGTGTGCCAGCGTAATACCGCTCCGGGTAATATAATCTAAATGACAAAGAATGGATACATCGTCAGTAGGCATGACACCATAGGGAGCAATCTGTTGATCCACAAATCCAACTGCATCAAAGTCAGGGGCACCAAGATTAAACAGCTCGACAGTCCGAGGTCTTTTTGGAGGAGGAGCGATTGAAGGAGCAGAGGTACCAGGAGAGCTCGGGACAGACGGCTTCGACAAAGCCTGGGAGGACCCTTCCCTGACAACCTTGGCTGGGACGTTCTGAATGGCGGTAGCTTTCCTCGCCTTCTTAAAGGCCTTCAGTGAGTCATTATTCTTTGACATCTCTAAAAAACAAAGAAAAATACAAACGACTTATGAATACCCAGAAAAGAAAGCAAGAAAACAAAGACAGGAGAACACAGTCTATAAAATACTGGTGCACAAAATTGTGATCATCAATGGCGCCATCAACATGGTACGCTCAATTGCAATCTCAACTCTTTATCACAACTTCGCACAACTAACCAGCAAGTGCACTGGGTCGTCCAAGTAATAAACCTTACGCGAGTAAGGGTCGATCCCACGGAGATTGTTGGTATGAAGCAAGCTATGGTCATCTTGTAAATCTCAGTCAGGCGAACTCAAATGGTTATGGAGGATAACATAAAACATAAAATAAGGATAGAGATACTTATGTAATTCATTGGTGAGAATTTCAGATAAGCGTATGGAGATGCTTTGTCCCTTCCGTCTCTCTGCTTTCCTACTGTCTTCATCCAATCCTTCTTAGTCCTTTCCAGAGGTTTAGACCTTCCGGATTCTCAAGAATGCCGCCATCAATTCTAGCTTATACCACGAAGATTCCGGTTAAGAAATCCAAGAGATATACACTCAATCTAAGGTAGAACGGAGGTGGTTGTCAGGCACACGTTCATAGGTGAGAATGATGATGAGTGTCATGGATCATCACATTCAGCAAGTTGAGGAACAAGTGATATCTTAGAACAAGAATAAGCTGAATTGAATAGAAGAACAATAGTAATTAATACTCGAGGTACAGCAGAGCTCCACACTTTAATCTATGGTGTGTAGAAACTCCACCGTTGAAAATATATAAGAACAAGGTCTAGGCATGGCCGAGAGGCCAGCCTCCTAAAGAGAGTTCAATCATAAAAACATGATCAAAAGATGAAAATACAATAGTAAAAGGTCCTATTTGTAGAGAACTAGTAGCCTAGGGTTTACAAAGATGAGTAAATGACGTAAAAATCCACTTCCGGGCCCACTTGGTGTGTGCTTGGGCTGAGAATTAAAGCATTTTCGTTTAGAGACTTTTCTTGGAGTTAAACGCCAGCTTTTGTGCCAGTTTGGGCGTTTAACTCCCATTCTTGTGCCAGTTCCGGCGTTTTACGCCAGAATTCTTGAGCTGACATGGAACGCCTGTTTGGGCCATCAAATCTCGGGCAAAGTATGGACTATTATCCATTGCTGGAAAGCCCAGGATGTCTACTTTCCAACTCAATTGAGAGCGTGCTAATTGAGCTTCTGTACCTCCAGAAAATCCACTTCGAGTGCAGGGAGGTCAGAATCCAACAGCATCTGCAGTCCTTTTCAGCCTCTGAATCAGATTTTTGCTCAGATCCCTCAATTTCAGCCAGAAAATACCTGAAATCATTGAAAAACACAAAAACTCATAGTAAAGTCCAAAAAAGTGAATTTTAACTAAAAACTAATAAAAATATAATAAAAACTAACTAAAATATACTAAAAACATACTAAAAACAATGCCAAAAAGCGTATAAATTATCCGCTCATCACAGCACCAAACTTAAATTGTTGCTTGTCCCCAAGCAACTGAAAATCAAATAAGATAAAAAGAAGAGAATATGCAATGAATTCCAAAAACATCTATGAAGATCAGTATTAATTAGATGAGCGGGGCTTTTATCTTTTTGCCTCTGAACAATTTTGGCATCTCACTCTATCCTTTGAAATTCAGAATGATTGGCTTCTATAGGAACTCAGAATCCAGATAGTGTTATTGATTCTCCTAGTTAAGTATGATGATTCTTGAACACAACTACTTTATGAGTCTTGGCTGTGGCCCAAAGCACTCTTTCTTCCAGTATTACCACCGGATACATACATGCCACAAACACATAATTGGGTGAACCTTTTCGATTGTGACTCAGCTTTGCTAGAGTCCCCAATTAGAGGTGTCCAGGGTTCTTAAGCACACTCTTTTTTGCCTTGAATCACAACTTTATTTTTACCCTTGCCTTTTGATTTAAAGGGCTATTGGCTTTTTTTGCTTGCTTTCTCTCTTCTTTTTTTTTGAATTCAATGCTTTTTCTTGCTTCAAGAATCATTTTTATGATTTTTCAGATCCTCAGTAACATGTCTCCTTTTTCATCATTCTTTCAAGAGCCAACATTCATGAACAACAAATTCAAAAGACATATGCACTGTTCAAGCATACATTCAGAAACCAAAAGTATTGCCACCACATCAAATTAATTAATCTGTTATAAAATTCAAAATTCATGCAATTCTTCTCTTTTTTAATTAAGAACATTTTTCATTTAAGAAAGGTGATGGATTCATAGGACATTCATAACTTTAAGGCATAGACACTAAGACACTAATGATCATGTAATAAGACATAAACATAGATAAACATAAGCATAAAAATTCGAAAAACAGGAAAATAAAGAACAAGGAAATTAAAGAACGGGTCCACCTTAGTGATGGCGGCTCTTCCTCCCTCTTGAAGGTCCTATGGAGTGCTTGAGCTCCTCAATGTCTCTTCCTTGCCTTTGTTGCTCCTCTCTCATGATTCTTTGATCTTCTCTAATTTCATGGAGGAGAATGGAATGTTCTTGGTGCTCCACCCTTAGTTGTCCCATATTGGAACTCAATTATCCTAGGGAGGTGTTGATTTGCTCCCAATAGTTTTGTGGAGGAAAGTGCATCCCTTGAGGCATCTCAGGGATTTCATGATGAGTGGGATCTCTTGTTTGCTCCATCATTTTCTTAGTGATGGGCTTGTCCTCATCCATGAGGGTGTCTCCCTCTATGTCAATTCCGACTGAATAACAGAGGTGACAAATAAGATGAGGGAATGCTAACCTTGCTAAGGTAGAGGACTTATCCGCCACCTTATAAAGTTCGTAGGATAAACTCCAACCATCCTCTAGTCACGGGCTTGAGGTCACGCCTTCTCAGTTGAATCGGCTTCCCTCTTGAATCTCTCTTCCATTGAGCGCCCTCTTCACAAATGTCTATGAGGACTTGGTCCAACCTTTGATCAAAGTTGACCCTTCTAGTGTAAAGGTGTTCATCTCCTTGTATCATGGGCAAGTTGAATGCCAACCTTACATTTTTCGGACTAAAATCTAAGCATTTCCCCCGAATCATTGTAAACCAATTCTTTGGGTTTGGGTTCACACTTTAATCATGGTTCTTGGGGATCCATGCATTGGCATAGAACTCTTGAACCACTAAGATCCCGACTTGTTGAATGGGGTTGGTAAGAACTTCCCAACCTCTTCTTCGGATCTCATGTCGGATCTCCGGATATTCACTCTTTTTGAGTTTGAAAGGGACCTCGGGGATCACCTTCTTCATGGCCACAACTTCAAAGAAGTGGTCTTGATGCACCCTTGAGATGAATCTCTCCATCTCCCATGACTCGGAGGTAGAAGCTTTTGCCTTCCCTTTTCTCTTTCTAGAGGTTTCTCCGGCCTTAGATGCCATAAATGGTTATGGAAAAACAAAAAGAAATGCTTTTACCACACCAAACATAGAAGGTTTGCTCGTCCTCGAGCAAAAGAAGAAAGAAGAGAATAGAAGAAGAAGAAATAGAGGAGATGGAGGTGGCTTTGTTTTTCGGCCAAGGGGGAGAAGTAGTGTGTAGGTTCTGTGAAAATGAAGGAGTGAAGATGGGTTTATATAGGAGTAGAGAGGGGGTGTATGGTTCGGCCATTATGGGTGGGTTTGGGAGGGAAAGTGGTTTGAATTTGAATGGTGAGGTAGGTGGGG